>NC_137826.1:49714150-49766650 GCF_963921795.1 Nannobrachium achirus
ATCTTCTAGATTTTTCTGGAAAAAAGATATATGTTTCTCTGTCAGTTAGTCTGAAACTTTTTCATGTCAAGGGCCCCCTAGAATTATATGTATTTGACCACTAAGTGGCACGGACCCCCATCTGAAAATATTTAGTTCCAGGGACCAAGAGAAAGAAGGATTTGCGTTACAAAAGTCTGCTTTAAAAAAATATTTGCACACATTTGCACACAAGATTTTTCAAAAATAGCAGATCTACAAGCTCGCAGCGCGGCACTGGTGGGTGCCGCACTGTGAGCTTGTATATCTGCTATTTTTTAATAGTTAAAGCATGAAATAATGGTTAAAGTGGTGACACAGATATGGTCTAAAAGTGTTAATACTGTAGATCTCCCCTTGTCTTGGGAATCTCGGGCGTGGCAGCGAAAGACATCGAGAATATCTCTGGAATCTCGGGTTGTGGCAGCAAATTAGTTATTACGGTAGATCTCTCCTTCCTTGTCTCTAGCAGTGTGTTAATACTGTAGATCTCTCTCTCTCTTGTCTCTAGCAGTGTGTTAATACTGTAGATCTCTCTCTCTCTTGTCTCTAGGAGTGTGTCGGTGTCTCTCAGCCAGCAGCTCTCTCTCTCTCAGCAGCAGGCTTCAGACCTTGACATCCAGACGTGTCACCTTCACACACAGATACACGCCCTGCAGCAGGCTAAAGACACCCTGCACGGTGAGTGTGCATGCGTGCGTCACGGTGCGTGTGTGTGATTTTCTGCTGTATCCAACATGACAGCCATGTAAACAAACACACAATGTCATTTA
This sequence comes from Nannobrachium achirus, assembly GCF_963921795.1. NCBI lineage: Eukaryota > Metazoa > Chordata > Actinopteri > Myctophiformes > Myctophidae > Nannobrachium > Nannobrachium achirus. The sequence goes on from NC_137826.1 coordinate 49,714,942, forward strand.
CAACTAAACGTTGAATGATTGAATGACGTTGAATGATTTTGAAAACACCTGAAGCTAGAAATAGACAAGGCAGTGACTGAAAATGTATTCTAATCGAACGATACCTCCTTGTTTTCCGAGGCGGCCGTGTTGTGCTTTGCAGGCAGCCAGCGCAACATTTATGTTATGGAATACTTTCACTACTCTAAGCAAGGAAATACTTTGTTGTGTTCTTCCCTTTGGGTCAATTTATTACATTGTTTATTAAGTAGCTGCTGTGTAATAAGCGGGTGATTAAACACCTCGACATTGCCTCTGTTTTTAATCATCCTGTCAGGAGTTATTTCTCAACAAATACCAGCAGGGTGGAAATGAGCCCTTGCATATCTATATTATTTTTAGTGTGGTTGCCCCAGCAGGGTAACCAGACTATAGTACTTGTCCGACTTCATTCCTTACACCCATCTTTCTAGATAAAATGTTTTTTCTCCCACAGTTTTGGTGGCACGCACCTGGGCCATAGGCTTCATTACTGAACAACGTAGGTAAAATGTTTAAACGTTTGTGTTTTCAGGAGAGATGCTGTGTGTCCGGGCGGAGCTGGACCGAGAGAGCAGCCTCCGCCGGGAGGAGAAGGAGAGAGGGCAGGAGGAGAGAGAGAGGAGAGACCGGGAGGAGGAGAGCCAGAGGGAGGAGGCGGAGAGACTCCGGGGGGAGGCGGAGGCCCTGAGGACCAGGAGGCGCGAGGAAGAGGAGCAGCGGAGCCAGGAGAGAGAGGAGTGGCAGGGCGAGAGGGAGGCGCTGAACGGCGAGCTGGGTAGGAGAGACGGGGAGGTGGCGGCCCTGAGGAGCAAGACGGAGGCACTGGAGGAGGAGAGACGGGAGGTGTCTGCCCTCCTGGAGGAGAGCCAAGAGGAGGTGCTGAGGCTCACCGAGCGCCTGAGGTTGGACAAGGAGGAGGCGGAGAGATGGAGGGAGAGGATGGAGGAGGCGCAGAAGGAGAAGGAGAAGTTGACACTCAGGCTGACAGAGGAGGAGTCGCGAGGGAAGGAGGAACGATCTGCCATGGAGGAGGAGCGTAAAGCAAGGCGCAACAAAGAGAAGGAGGTGTTTGATCTGAAGGAGAGACTGGCCTCCATGCAGGAGGAGATGCAGGCTCTCTGCCTCAGGATAGAGGGACTGGAGAGAGACAGAGAGGAGGTGCAGAGAGACATGGAGGCACAGAGACGGCGTTCCACTGCCCTGGAGAAGGAGAAAGAGGAGGCGCAGAACCAACTGAGGAGCGCCGAGCAGAGAAGGAGAGAAACTAAGGAGGAGTCTGAGAGATGGAAGGAGAAGGCAGAGGAGGCGCAGCGGGAGAAGGAGAGGACGGAGGAGCAGCTCCAAGCGACAGAATCCCAACTCCAGAGGAGAGAAGAGGAGACGCACACACTGAACCAACAAATACACCTCCTGGAGGAGGAGTCAGCGAGGAGGGAGGAGAAGGTGCAGAAGGAGAAGGAGTGGTTGACACTCAGGCTGACAGAGGAGGAGGCGCGAGGGAAGGAGGAACGGGCCGCCATGGAGGAGGAGCGTAAAGCAAGGCGTAACAAAGAGAAGGAGGTGTTTGATCTGAAGGAGAGACTGACCTCCATGCTGGAGGAGATGCAGGCTCTCTGCCTCAGGATAGAGGGACTGGAGAGAGACAAAGAGGAGGTGCAGAGAGACATGGAGGCGCAGAGACGGCGCTCCTCTGCTCTGGAGAAGGAGAAAGAGGAGGCGCAGAGAGACATGGAGGCACAGAGACGGCGCTCCTCTGCCCTGGAGAAAGACAAAGAGGAGGCGCAGAGTCAACTGAGGAGCGCCGAGCAGAGAAGGAGAGAAACGACAAAGGAGTCTGAGAGATGGAGGGAGAAAGCAGAGGAGGCACAGAAGGAGAAGGAGAGGTTGACACTCAGGCTGACAGAGGAGGAGGCGCGAGGGAAGGAGCAACGGGCCGCCATGGAGGAGGAGCGTAAAGTAGGACGTCACAAAGAGAAGGAGGTGTTTGATCTGAAGGAGAGACTGGCCTCCATGCAGGAGGAGACGCAGGCTCTCTGCCTCAGGATAGAGGGACTGGAGAGAGACAGAGAGGAGACGCAGAGAGACATGGAGGCACAGAGACGGCGCTCCTCTGCCCTGGAGAAAGACAAAGAGGAGGCGCAGAACCAACTGAGGAGCGCCGAGCAGAGAAGGAGAGAAACGACAAAGGAGTCTGAGAGATGGAGGGAGAAAGCAGAGGAGGCACAGAAGGAGAACGAGAGGTTGACACTCAGGCTGACAGAGGAGGAGGCGCGAGGGAAGGAGCAACGGGCCGCCATGGAGGAGGAGCGTAAAGTAGGACGTCACAAAGAGAAGGAGAAAGAGAAGGAGGTGTTTGATCTGAAGGAGAGACTGGCCTCCATGCAGGAGGAGACGCAGGCTCTCTGCCTCAGGATAGAGGGACTGGAGAGAGACAGAGAGGAGGCGCAGAGAGACATGGAGGCGCAGAGACGGCGCTCCTCTGCCCTGGAGAAGGAGAAAGAGGAGGCGCAGAGAGAAATGGAGGTGCAGAGACGGCGCTCCTCTGCCCTGGAGAAGGAGAAAGAGGAGGCGCAGAGAGACATGGAGGTGCAGAGACGGCGCTCCTCTGCCCTGGAGAAGGAGAACGCTCAGCTGAGAGCGGCGCGCTCCGAGGAGGAGAGGAGCGCGGGGAGCCGGGAGCAGGAGGCCAGGGAGAGAGAGGAGAAGCTGCGGGGGAGGCTGGAGGAGGCGCAGGGACAGATGGAGGTGCTGCGGGCCCGGGCAAGCGTGGCAGAGGAGCAGCTGCAGGAGGTTCAGAAGGAGGTGGGCGACATGGTGATAAATATCGTTTAGATGATACAATGTCTCCAAGATATTCCATTTCAGAGATATCGTATATATTGTGATACAATGAGGTAGCCTTGTAAAAAATCCTGTTGAATTGTTAAAGATGAAGTGCCATGATTTATTCCCCCCCCCCCCCCTAAAACATGATTATCAGGTATTATGATTATACTAGAAGGTAGATTTTTTTTCTCCAAAAAAGTGTACAGAAAGAGTTAAAATTAGGTTTTCATGTGGCCACTCCCACCAGTTCATTAAGTATGCCTGGTTGTCAGTCATGGTGGATGGTGACCCAGCTGGAGTTAGCCACACCCACAGTGTTGGGTGAATGGTAAAAGGGGACGGGATGATAATATGATGTCATTTTATCTGTGTTTTTGGATCTGCACTTTTGACCCACAAGGTGTCAGCCTCCAGGCAGAAATGTCAAATACAAAGGGAATACATAATTGCTCAAAACAACCACACCAGGGGGTTACATACTTGTAAGGGTCAATTTAGACCTCCCAAAAGGAACCCAGAGAGTCCCTGGAATCCACATTGAGGACCACTGGTCTAAATGGTCCGTTACTCGTTTTTCTTTTAGTTTTTGTTACCGTGTACTGTAGGTGGTTGTTGTACTGTTAACACTTATGTTGCAATGATTTTTTCTCTTCAATGTCTTGCGTTGCCATGGTTACCATAGACTTCCATGTAATTGTGCAATTGTGTAAAAAGTGCACGCCCATGCCTAGATGATGCACCACGTGTGTAGATGCTGTTCACAGCTTTCAAACAAAAAAATCCGCTTGGAAATCCGTTCAGGCATTCATGATTTATCAGCCATTATGTTTTCTTCAGATGTAAACAAACATGGCTGCCATGTTTGAAAGAATGAGTTGGTATGGGGGTTAAACATGCAATTTCGCGATCGCGATCATGCCTAATACATTTCTGGAGGTCCAAAAAAAAAATTGAAAAAAAAGAAATTAAAAAAAAAAAACTTTTTTTTCAAAAACGGCCCAAACTCGGGAAACTCGGGGTTGGCACAGCGGTAGTACCAATACAAACTCGGGAAACTCGGGGTTGGCACCATATGTGTTAAGTAACTTGAAAAATAACCATAAAAACTAACATGAAAAAGAATCGTGATAAGATCGTGTGTCGTGATACAGCTTGGGAAAACATGGTGATATTGTATTTTTCCATATCGCCCACCCCTAGGTGCAGAGGAGGGACTCTGGCCTGGAGAGACAGATGAGCTGCGTCCGCCAGAGGGAGGAGGAGGTGGAGACGCTGCGGCGCCTCCTGTTGGCCGCCGAGGAGGAGGCGCAGAAGGAGAAGGAGAGGTTGACACTCAGGCTGACAGAGGAGGAGGCGCGAGGGAAGGAGCAACGGGCCGCCATGGAAGAGGAGCGTAAAGCAAGGCATAACAAAGAGAAGGAGAAAGAGAAGGAGGTGTTTGATCTGAAGGAGAGACTGGCCTCCATGCAGGAGGAGACGCAGGCTCTCTGCCTCAGGATAGAGGGACTGGAGAGAGACAGAGAGGAGGTGCAGAGAGACATGGAGGCGCAGAGACGGCGCTCCTCTGCCCTGGAGAAGGAGAAAGAGGAGGTGCAGAGAGACATGGAGGTGCAAAGACGGCGCTCCTCTGCCCTGGAGAAGGAGAAAGAGGAGGCGCAGAGAGACATGGAGGCCCAGAGACGGCGCTCCTCTGCCCTGGAGAAGGAGAACGCTCAGCTGAGAGCGGCGCGCTCCGAGGAGGAGAGGAGCGCGGGGAGCCGGGAGCAGGAGGCCAGGGAGAGAGAGGAGAAGCTGCGGGGGAGGCTGGAGGAGGCGCAGGGACAGATGGAGGTGCTGCGGGCCCGGGCCAGCGTGGCAGAGGAGCAGCTGCAGGAGGTTCAGAAGGAGGTGGGCAACATGGTGATAAATATCGTTGAGACGATACAATGTCTCCAAGATATTCCGTTTCAGAGATATCGTATATATCGTGATACAATGAGGTAGCCTTGTAAAAAATCCTGTTGAATTGTTAAAGATGAAGTGCCATGATTTATCCCCCCCCCCCCCCCCCCCCTAAAACATGATTATCAGGTATTATGATTATACTAGAAGGTAGATTTTTTTTCTCCAAAAAAGTGTACAGAAAGAGTTAAAATTAGGTTTTCATGTGGCCACTCCCACCAGTTCATTAAGTATGCCTGGTTGTCATGGTGGGTGGTGACCCAGCTGGAGTTAGCCACACCCACAGTGTTGGGTGAATGGTAAAAGGGGACGGGATGATAATATGATGTCATTTTATCTGTGTTTTTGGATCTGCACTTTTGACCCACAAGGTGTCAGCCTCCAGGCAGAAATGTCAAATACAAAGGGAATACATAATTGCTCATAACAACCACACCAAACAAAAAACAAAAAAATCCGCTTGGAAATCCGTTCAGGCATTCATGATTTATCAGCCATTATGTTTTCTTCAGATGTAAACAAACATGGCTGCCATGTTTGAAAGAATGAGTTGGTATGGGGGTTAAACATGCAATTTCGCGATCGCGATCATGCCTAATACATTTCTGGAGGTCCAAAAAAAAAATTAAAAAAAAAGAAATTAAAAAAAAAAATCTTATTTTTTTCAAAAACGGCCCAAACTCGGGAAACTCGGGGTTGGCACAGCGGTAGTACCAATACAAACTCGGGAAACTCGGGGTTGGCACCATATGTGTTAAGTAACTTGAAAAATAACCATAAAAACTAACATGAAAAAGAATCGTGATAAGATCGTGTGTCGTGATACAGCTTGGGAAAACATGGTGATATTGTATTTTTCCATATCGCCCACCCCTAGGTGCAGAGGAGGGACTCTGGCCTGGAGAGACAGATGAGCTGCGTCCGCCAGAGGGAGGAGGAGGTGGAGACGCTGCGGCGCCTCCTGTTGGCCGCCGAGGAGGAGGCGCAGAAGGAGAAGGAGAGGTTGACACTCAGGCTGACAGAGGAGGAGGCGCGAGGGAAGGAGGAACGGGCCGCCATGGAAGAGGAGCGTAAAGCAAGGCATAACAAAGAGAAGGAGAAAGAGAAGGAGGTGTTTGATCTGAAGGAGAGACTGGCCTCCATGCAGGAGGAGACGCAGGCTCTCTGCCTTAGGATAGAGGGACTGGAGAGAGACAGAGAGGAGGTGCAGAGAGACATTGAGGCGCAGAGACGGCGCTCCTCTGCCCTGGAGAAGGGGAAAGAGGAGGCGCAGAGAGACATGGAGGCGCAGAGATGGCGCTCCTCTGCCCTGGAGAAGGAGAAAGAGGAGGCGCAGAACCAACTGAGGAGCGCCGAGCAGAGAAGGAGAGAAACGACAAAGGAGTCTGAGAGATGGAGGGAGAAAGCAGAGGAGGCACAGAAGGAGAAGGAGAGGTTGTCACTCAGGCTGACAGAGGAGGAGGCGCGAGGGAAGGAGCAATGGGCCGCCATGGAGGAGGAGCGTAAAGTAGGACGTCACAAAGAGAAGGAGGTGTTTGATCTGAAGGAGAGACTGGCCTCCATGCAGGAGGAGACGCAGGCTCTCTGCCTCAGGATAGAGGGACTGGAGAGAGACAGAGAGGAGACGCAGAGAGACATGGAGGCACAGAGACGGCGCTCCTCCGCCCTGGAGAAGGAGAACGTTCAGCTGAGAGCGGCGCGCTCCGAGGAGGAGAGGAGCGTGGGGAGCCGGGAACAGGAGGCCAGGGAGAGAGAGGAGAGGCTGCGGGGGAGGCTGGAGGAGGCGCAGGGACAGATGGAGGTGCTGCGGGCCCGGGCCAGCGTGGCAGAGGAGCAGCTGCAGGAGGTTCAGAAGGAGGTGGGCAACATGGTGATAAATATCGTTGAGACGATACAATGTCTCCAAGATATTCCTTTTCAGAGATATCGTGTATATCGTGATACAATGAGCGAGCCTCGTAAAAAATCCTGTTGAATTGTTAAGAGATTCATTGCAGAATTGAATTAAACTGGCATTTTTGTCTAAATCGGTAGTTGTCAAACTTAAAATGTCAAGGTCTCCCCTCAACTCTGACAGTATACAAATTAAACCAAATTTTGTTTAATTTGTATATTGTCAGAGTTACATACTTGTAAGGGTCAATTTAGACCTCCCAAAAGGAACCCAGAGAGTCCCTGGAATCCACATTGAGGACCACTGGTCTAAATGGTCTGTTACCAGAGCACACGAGCGGAGTGGAGCGGGACAGAAAGCTGCTCCGCGCTCCAGGGGTCTATGGTACTGTTCGCTCTTCGCTCATGTCGCCTATATTTTTTGTTACCGTGTACTGTAGGTGGTTGTTGTACTGTTAAGTAGCTTGAAAAATAACCATAAAAACAACATGAAAAAGAATTGTGATAAGATCGTGTGTCGTGATACAGCTTGGGAAAACATGGTGATATTGTATTTTTCCATATCGCCCACCCCTAGGTGCAGAGGAGGGACTCTGGCCTGGAGAGACAGATGAGCTGCGTCCGCCAGAGGGAGGAGGAGGCGGAGACGCTGCGGCGCCTCCTGTTGGCCGCCGAGGAGGAGGCGCGGGCGCTGGCCCGAGAGGGAGAGGAGCGGGCCGACCTCCTCAGGGACGGGCTGAAGGAGGCGCAGCGCGAGGAGGCGCGCCTCTCCGCCCTGCTGAAGACACGGGAGGCGCAGGAGGAGGCGGCGAGGACGCAGCGCGCGCAGGAGGTGCAGCGGGAGCTGGAGACCAGGTGATCAGTTATCTGCTAATTATACTGTTGTTATTACTTGCTTAACTTCTAGTTTCAGACGTGGTAGAAATGAGACATGGAGAAAGGAAATTCATTCAACTCTTTGTTTGTAGAACTTTCCCTCCAGTACAGTCAGCAAGTCAACAACACAATAGAACTGGTGTCCCCTCCTAAAGAGTCCAACTATATCCCCCGAACTGAAATATGTGTTCCCTCTTATCACTTACATTGAGACAATCCCCAAAACATTCCCATTATTACAAAAAGATATAACACAGATAAATCCCCTTACATTATCAATCATCTACTAATTATTATTCTATTGTTTAGCAATTATTTCTGTTCTTTCTTCTTGCTGTCGGAAACACCTTATCTACTTCATATTTTAAGCAATCACACAAAATCATCATCAAACAAGCTCGAAACGCATGTTTTGAGCTTGTAGATGATTTTGGATGATTTTCAATTTGATTTCTGACATATGAGGTTTCAACCTGACAAACGAATAACCACTTAAACAATATTATATACAGTACTTCATCAGCAACAGACTTGCACAAAAATAGCGTTTGAGGTTGGCAGAGGGAGCGCAGACCCCAGGATTACAGCTTAGGCAGTTGGCACTGGGTGAAAAATGGGTTACAAAATCGTGGATAAAAATAAATGTACAGTATGTTTGAAATGTTGGGAAAAAAACGACATTAATTTGTTTTTATTATCATTGATCGTCAATTATTACTCTAATCAATGACATTGATTAGTTGTATTAATGTGTTGCACCTCCTCCCTCTCTCTCTCTCTCTCTCAGGGCCAGGGAGGTGCAGGAGGCGCGCGCCCAGCGGCAGGCGGCGCGGCAGGAGGCGCGGGAGCAGCAGGAGGTGAGCGCGGCGCTGCGAGGGGAGGCCAGGGAGTGGCGGGAGAGGGCGGAGCAGCGGGCGAGCGAGGCCGCCGCGCTCGCCCGCCTCCTGCGGGAGAGAGAGGAGGAGGCGCAGGATCTGCGGCGCGCCCTGGAGGAGCGAGAGGAGGAGGCGCACAGGAGCCGGGAGAACCTGAGGAGAGCCGGGGAGGAGGTGGGCAGTGGTGCACAGTGGGGATGGGACCATATGAGACTCTCATGTCAACATTATTGTGACCAAAAATAATTGTGATTTACAATATTATCGCCAACATAATGGATGTTGGGGGTGGAACATTTGCCAAAAAATAGCAGATCTACGAGCTTGTAGATTTTTGTAGAGAGTGGGGAAAAAAAGACTATCAAGTACGTTATTTCCAGGTCCGTTTGACTAATTATAGAGGGTTTAAAATTAATGGTACCGGATATACAACTCTGCAAATAAAAGGTGAATTGATCCCAGACAGAGGACAATTTCACGATAAATTAAATCTCCACGATACCATTATCGTGTGTGTTTTCTATCGCGATAAACGAAAACGCTTATCGTCCCATCCCTAGTGGACAGTAACTTTTACTCGATTACTGTTACGTAACACATTCACTGGAACACATTTGATTTCAACCACTTTAAGCATTATTGTATATTTTGGCTATAAAAAAATAGCAGATATACAAGCTCCTAGCGTTGTACGCTATTCTTGAGAAATCATGAAAATGTATGCAAATCTTTGAATATACAGTATATATTCTTTTAAAGCAAACTTTTGTAACTCGAATAGTTGCTTCTGGGGTCCCTGGAACAAAATATTTTGATCTGCGGCCAAATACATATCATTCTGGGGGTCCTTGACATGAAAATGTTTGAGCAACACTGACATAGAAACATATGTTTTTCATTGAACACATTTACTTGGTTACATTTACAGGACAGTTTGCCCTCCTGGCTCCCAAGTTGTGGAATAAACTCCCTGTCGCACTTAGAACAACGGACTCACTCGCTAGCTTTCGCCGTGGACTGAAGACTCCCCTTTTCAGACTCCACCTAAACCCTTAGCACTACAGTAAAAATCAATGTCCATACATGAAGCTAGTTAGCATTTGTTTGTTTTTTTAGGTTTTTTAGAACTTTGATTTATTGTGTTTTCTCTAGATAGATATCCATTTGCATTTGTTATATTGCTGTTAATATACTGACATATTATCTTGTTTATTATTGTGATGTTTTTATCTGCTTATTGTAAGTCGCTTTGGATTAAAAGCGCCTGCTAAATGCCTAAACTGTGAACTGTAAACTGTGTTGGTGAATGACCATGAATACTTGGTACATTTACTTTGAGTATTAAATGTCCTTTGTCCCCCAGGCGAGGAGACTCGGAGAGGAGCTGAGAGCGTCGGAGGAGGAGAGACAGGGAGACAAGGAGGCTCTGAGGACAGGAGAGGAGGAGAGGACCACGCTGCTGGAGCAGCTGAGAGGAGCCATGGAGGAGAGGGAGGAGGCTCTGAGGACAGGAGAGGAGGAGAGGACCACGTTGATGGAGCAGCTGAGAGGAGCCATGGAGGAGAGGGAGGAGGCTCTGAGGACAGGAGAGGAGGAGAGGACCACGTTGCTGGAGCAGCTGAGAGGAGCCATGGAGGAGAGGGAGGACAGAGAGCGCCTCCTGCAGGAGGAGAGAGACGGCCTCTCCGCTGGCCTGAGGAGGAAGGAGAAGGAGGCCACGTCGCTGAAGCAGGAGGTGACGATTTACAATCTACTAGGCATTTAGCAGACACTCTTAATCCAGAGCGATTTACAATAAGGTAATACAACAATACATCAACATCAATACGTCAAATGCATAGAAATAGTAATCTAAGAATTCAGTAAAACTATAAAAAAATGAAAGAACATCTAAATTTCATGTACAGTATAGTCATTGAGGATAGACAAGTGCTACGGGCTAAGGTGAACAGGGAGTTTATTCCACAGTTTGGGGGCCAGGAGGGCAAAGAGTCTAAGATGAGTGAATCGTTGTCCTGGGGTTTTTAGCAAGGGTTCTGTCAGCATCCCTGTGTTAGCTGATCTGAATGAAGGGGTGGGGTTGTAGGGTTCGATCAGGCTTTAGGGGAGCACACACTGAACGCGGACGGCTGCGCAGCGTCGCGGTATCGACGCATGTTAAGTGCCGCGTGGTAACCCCAACTGGATGCGGCGCGCTGCCACACAGCACATCCATTTCCCCCGGTGGGGAGAACCATGGGAGAACATGTTCACAGCGCGGCAATGCTGAAAAAATAGAACAGCGGCGTAACGGCGTGGCAGACGAGGCGGCAGACCTGCGGATGCGCGCGTCTGACGGCACCGGTGTGGGTTAGTTAATTGAAAATAATGGGGCCGTATGTTTTGATGCGCCGCCTCCGCGCCGCCTCCGCGTCCAGTGTGTGTTTCCCTTTAGGAGGTATGAGGTGCCATACCTTTGGCTGGTTGAAGACCAATCGTGCAGCAGCATTTTGGATCAGTTGGAGAGGCTTAAGTGCACCTGCCGGGAGGCCAGTGAGGAGAGAGTAGTCGAGTTTTGATTTGACTGATGTCTGGATGAGGAGCTGGGCTGACTCCTGGGTGACATGACATTGACATTTTTGCTGCCATCATATTACCAGTGGTATTGTGTAGGGGTGCAGGAAAAAAATTGATTTGAATTCGAATCGTGTTTCTAACATGGTAAGATTCAGAATCGATTCACATTTTCCAATTCTTTTTTTATTAGATATTATTTATTAGATATTATAATAATTATGTTATGATTTTTTATTATAAATGTTTTATTAGATATTATGTTGTGTTTGTACAAGTTAAAATAATGTGTGCAAGCATGGATAAATCAGACATGTCTTGGATTTACCTTTGTGTGTTTACATTATTGCAATAAGTTGATAAAACCTTATCCTGATATCCTATGAATTTAATAGAAAATCGTTTTGAATCGAGAATCGTTTTTAAATCGGATAATAATCTTTTCTGAATTCGAATCGTTTGGATTTGAAAGAATTGAAACAAATTGTGAATTGTGAACCCAAGAATCGATTCTGAATTGAATCGTGGGATACCCAAAGATTCGCAGCCCTAGTATCGCGACGCATTGTGAGCTTGTAGATCTGCCGGGCTCTGAAGCGTGGCCTACATCTGGCTTACATCTTGGCACAAAGTGCTCAAAGTTTATTATACGCCCAGGCCCCAGGGCCAACTTTGCCAAGCTTTGCGTAACGCTTACAACCGCTCACTTCACACCAGGTGTGATTTTTTACTTAACGGCTAAAACCAACACCTACATATTGTTGGTGTATTATACAGTACTAGAAGCTGGGCGGCCCAGCGTCTAGTCGGCGACCTGGCCAACTCGGAACAATGTAAATAGGGAATGAATGCCCCGCCCTTTAATGCAAATCCCATTATACCTGTTTTCATAGGACCCGTTTTGACCATCTGTCTGCCTGTGTCCATTTATGCCCATATATGGAGATATCTGTATCTGTCTGTCTGTCTGTCGGCATCCATTTTATGTCCATATATGGAGATCACTGCAGTTATAGTTCTGGGTCCATTTTATGCCCATATATGGAGATTCTGCGTCCATTTTAAGCCCATATATGGAGTATCTGTCTGTGCCTCCAACTGTGTTGCAGACACAGTGCCGGTTCCCCCTTTAATGCAAACCTCATTATACCTGTTGTCATAGGACCCGTTTTGAACATCTGTTTGCCTGTGTCCATTTATGCCCATATATGGAGATATCTGTATCTGTCTGTCTGCAATCCATTTTATGCCCATATATGGGGGCATTCATTTTATGCCCATATATGGAGAACGCGCGTGCCCGTGGGACGAACGGTTCTCGAGATACGCGGATTACATACATACATTCACACTCACAGAGACTTTTTGTTGACTCATGTGGCGTACGTGATGTCAGAGCCTTTTATGAAGTGATGTCACAATGAGTCAGAGCTTTTGCCGATTTCCTCCGGAACAGCCTGATGTCAACAATCAACCCCGCATAAGGAGATTCCGAACGTTTCGCGCCGGTTCGGGAAAACTGCGTGTCGGGTCGGGTCGAGACCCGGCACTGCACTCCGTGCCGCGGCGGGGAGCGCGCGTGCCGAATCTGAAGCCGGTGGGACGAACGGTTCTCGAGATACGCGGATTACAGACAGACAGACACGCAGAGACTTCTCGCATTTATAGATAGATATTGCATTTCTAAGGCCGACTACCGAGATGATGACAGATTAATGGTGCGTCCCCAGGTGACATCACTGCTGCAGGAAGTGACATCACTGCTGCAGGAAGTGACATCACTGCAGCAGGAGGTGCAGAGGGAGAAGAGGGAGGTGCAGAGGGAGAGGAGCGAGAGGGAGGCGGCCTGCGCCTCCCTGAGGAGGACCGAGGAGGAGCTGGGCGGAGCCAAGGAGAGCCTGACTGCCCTCAGAGGACAGGTGAGAATGTTTCCCTCTGCTCCTCATCTCTTCATGGAGAACAGCTGATCTACAAGCTCAGTGTAGATGAGCTATTATTCAATTTTTTTTATTTCTTTTCTAACCAAATGTTGGCCTCTTTACCTAAAAATTAAAATAACAAATAGCCTTTTTTCCTACTTATATTGATCCCAAATGACTGTCCAAGGGTTCTATTTTGCAGAATTGCCCCTGTCGTCCAGTTTCCCCAGCAGAACCCATAGCATAGAGTGGAGCCCATAAGCATATCGCTACTTAATTTGTTGCGCATCATTTATTAGTTGTCATAACACTTCTAAACTTCTAATAAAGTCTTCAATCAATCAATGTTGAAACCCTCTATACTTGTACTTGGTCCGCCCGGCGGCTACAGAGATAATTGTTCACTTTGTGATACAAGCACCAAATTTTGCACAAAGTTTCCTCTGGACCTACTTTTTCCAAAAAGCAAGTTAGCCACTCAATTAAAAACAAATAGGGTTGGGGTCCCATTGACTTTCTATACAGTAAAATAATACAACAAAAATAAATCTGCTTTAAGTAGCAAGTGAGGGGTCAAACTAGGGTTTTTTCATGAGCCTGAATCCAATGCAAGCATTTGTTTTGCACGAAAAACATTCCTAAACCATAGTGTTGTGGTGGCCTTTCTAGCACAAGGAATGTTTTTTGTGCAAAACAGATGCTTACAATGGATTCAGCACCATGAAAAACCCCTAGTTTGACCCCTCACATACTATTTGAAGCAAATTATTTTTTTTGTATTATTTTACTGTATAGAAAGTCAATGGGACCCCAGCCCTATTTGTTTTTAATTGAGTGGCTAACTTGCTTTTCTAGTAGGTCCTAGGCATTGTTCATGCCAAATTTGGTGCTTGTATCACAAAGTGAACGATTCTATCAATAAATTGACTTGTGGCCGCTTGACTTGAAAATAGCCGATCAACAGCTCTACCACTGCCATGTGTGTGTTTGTGTCCAGCAGGTGTCAGAGTTGAGCAGGAGCAGGGAGCAAGCAGCACAGGAGGAGCAGCAGAGGGAGTCAGAGAAGCAGAAGATGAGAGCCGGTCTGAGAGACGCCATGAAGGAGATGGACTCTCTGAAACGCCTCCTGCAGGTGCTCTACTTTACTGCTTCCCAAACCTTTTCATGTCAAGGACCCCCAAATTGAGACTTGTTAGCTCACGAACCCCCATTTGAAAGGATACGCCAGGGACCCCCATTAGAGAAGATTTTTACAACTCTATAGCAGTGATTCTTAACCATTTCAATTTCAATGATCCCCAGTTTGACATGCATTAGGCTACGGAACCCCCATTTAATGGTATTTCTATATCTGAAACCCCAATTTATATTGTAAAATCAAGCTTGTACAAATCCATTTGTACACTCTCTGAGTTACATACCCAATAAGGGTCCATTTGGTTCCTAACCATCATTTAGCTGGGGACCCCCGGAACCCCCTCAAGGACCCCACATTGAGAACCAATGCTTTACTGTACAGCGCGCACACACACACACACACACACACACACACACACACACACACACACACACACACACACACACACACACACACACACACACACACACACACACACCTCTGCCCTTCTCCTGTGCTTTCCATTATAAGCCTATATGCTATTTGAACGTAAACTAGCCTTTATCTTTTGTCCAATATCGTTTTCCATAGTATTTCCGACAATCTGGAAACATTCTGAGCGCTTCTATCCTAACAAGTTGCCAGTGATGCTGATTGGCCTAAAAGTGTCCATTCTAAAATAATACCTAAAATATGAATCTTTTTCTGTCTGGGGCAGTGAGATCAAAATGTCATACCTCAATTCTTATGCCAAATACCTACATAGCCATGAATATGACTATGGGTTCACACTTGTTATTTTTTAAGTGTAGCAACAGTGAAAACAGCGCATTATAGGTCAACAGTGCTCTTATTTTATATTCTAGACACCAGAAGACAGAGCGTTCTGACCATGTTCAGGTGTTTAGACAGATATCTCGGGGTGTGTTTATAGACGGTTGTTGCGTCCCTTCTCCAACGAGCACGGGCAATCCGAAAGCAAACTCCACCTGCCCGAATTCTTTATTTACCTACCAGGGGCAGGTGGGCAACCCTTAGTGAAATACACGTGTATACTGTAGGTCACAACAAGTCCATTTAGAAGCATAAACAAGTTGAACCAAGCTCAGATCTCGGGTCTCATGTCACATTACTTGTTTCCCACGCATCTTGTTCTGTTAGTCTGGACTCCTGATGGTTTTCTGAAAAACCTACGTTTCTATATCAGTGGTTCACAAACTATTTCATGTCAAGGACCCCCCAAAATTATATGTATTTGGCCCGGACCCCCATCTCAAAATACAGTATGTTGTTCCCGGGACCCCAGAAGCAAAGATTTTTAGTTTAAAAAATGACACTTTAAAAATACTTATATTGAAAGATTTGCACACATTTTTCTAAAAATAGCAGATCTACAAGCTCGTAGCGCGGCACTCGGTGCCACGCTGCGAGCTTGTAGATCTGTTATTTTTGAATAGCCAAAGTCTAAAATAATGGATAAAGGTGGTTAAAAATCTAAAGTGACACAGATGCGTCGCACCATGTCTAAATGAGTAAATGAACAACTCCACGGTCTGGTCTGACACCTCCTTCTCGACCCCACCAGGAGAGCCACGCGGAGGGGGAGCGGCTGAGGAGCTCCCTGAGGGAGAGGAGGCAGGAGGTGCAGCACAGGAGAGGAGGAGAGCCAGGAGAGCTGGAGGAGCTGAGAGCCAGGAGCAAGGCTCTGGAGAGCAGGAGGGAGGAGCTGCTGCGGGAGGCGCAGCAGGAGCGCCGGGGGAGGGAGGAGGCGGAGAGGGAGAAACGCCGTCTGGAGGAGCAACTCGGGAAGGAGATCCAGGAGCTCCGGGAGAGCGGGCGGGAGGAGGCCCAGGTAGAGATCAAGGGACGATAAATATTATCGTTTATCGCGATAACAAAAACACTCACGCTAGGGGGGCACGGTGGTGCAGTGGTTAGCGCTTCGCCTCCCAGCTAGAAGGTCCTGGGTTCGATTCCCGCCGGGGGATGCTGTGGGTGCTGGGGGCGTGTTCCTCCCTCCGCGTCATCAGCGCCCACACCCTAGGTGAAGTTCAAGTTCAAGTTACTTTTATTGCCACACAACCAGGTTGGTGGTATTTAGTTTCAGTACATATAATGTTGCAGCTCTGACAGAAACAAGGAACAAAAAACAAATACATGTAGACAAGTGGAGTTGGCGATAGGGCCTTTCTGTGTGGAGTTTGCATGTTCTCCCCGTGACTCCTATGGTAGATGCCCTCACAAAAACATGCAGTAGTCCTGGTTTCTATACTACCTCCCCCTAGCCAGCCAGGTGCTCCCCAATTCCCCTGGCGTTGCAGGGGGAGTGGCACTGGGTGAGAAAATGGGCTGCAAAACCGTGGGATAAAAAAAAACGCTAATCACATCGTGGAGATTTAATTTATTGTGAAATCGTCCTCTGTCATGCACTGGGATCAATTCACCTTTTATTTGCTGCATATCTGGTACCCATTATGGACGGAAAGTCGGTAACACATTTTTGTTCTTTTACCCCTCTGGCCGGGAACACATTTTTGCGTAGTACAGTACATGTACAGTATGTAAAAACTTTTGATTGTTTTTCAGAAAATGTTCTATGAAAGCCAAAGGTGTAAGGTATCAAATAATTTTGGAATTTTGTTTCTAGCTGCTACAGGGAGCCTGAGTAATAGTTTTCCAGAAAACGGGGTAATTCACAAAGGTTTTGAAAGCTTTTTTTAATTCGTACTTAGGCCTAAATGAGTTAAACCCTCTGTTGGTAAAACTTACTTATACTATACGTACTTGATGCAGTCCTTTTTTCACTCTCTACCAAATCTCATTGCCAAAAGAAATAGCCCATCTACAAGCTCGTAACGTGTCGACTTGCGACGCGTTGTGAGCTTGTAGATCTGCTATTTTTGGCAAATGTTCTGCCCCCAGCATAATGGATGTTGTGCATATCTTGATTATGGCGATAATATCGTATATCGCGATTTCTTTGGTCGTGACGTGACATTTTCATATCGTCCCATCATCCCTAGGCCCAGGAGGAGTGGAGACGGAGGTTGGAGGAGAAGGAGAGAGAGGTGGAGGAGAAGAAAGCCACGGAGGTGGAGGAGGAGGTGCAGGGGTTGAAGCTCCTCCTGGAGGAGAGCCGGGAGGAGGCGCGGCGGGCCGAGGAGCAGCTCTCCTCCCTGGTCAGCAAGCTGAGGGAGAGAGAGGAGCTGCTGCTGCAGGAGAGAGAGGAGAGCGGCCACGTCCTGAGCCAGAGAGAGGCGGAGGTGCGTTTTATTGCATTCATCAAATTGATTCTGCAGTGGAATAGTAGCTGTATCAGTCAGTAGTAGCTGTATCAGTCAGTAGTAGCTGTATCAGTCAGTAGTAGCTGTATCAAGCTACGTTCAAACCTGGATGGTTCGAGCGGCGCCATTACATACAAAGCCAATGCAAAGACGAGAAATAGCAGATATACAAGCTCACAGCACGGCACCGAGTGCCGCGCTGCGAGCTTGTAGATCTGCTATTTTTGAAAAAGTCGTGAAAATGTGTGCAAATCTTTGAATATACTGGTATGTATTTTCAAAGCGAACGTTTGTAACTCAAACTTTGCTTCTGGGGGGGTCCCTGGAACTAGATATTTTGAGATGGGGGTCCGTGGCCAAATACATATCATTTTGGGGGTCCTTCACATGAAAAGGTTTGAGAACCACTGACACAGTAGTCTCTCAAGAACAGACTAACTGAGCTCCAATTGAGTGACTCACTTTTCTTTGACGATGGCTGGCCAGATTGCTGACATACAGTAGAAACATAGGTTTTTCAAAAAAACATTGAAGGATTCAAAAGACACTTATAGAATCAGGTCAAAATTGGGTTAAAATTCAAGTGTTCACTATTTTCAAAAATAGCAGATCTACAAGCTTGCGCTGTGAGCTTGTAGATCTGCTATTTTTTAATAGTTAAAGCATCAAATGATAATACACAATATAGTGTACCCGTTCTGAATGGGTTAAAGCTGATATTATTAGTTTTCTGCTGACATAAGCAGAAACAATATGTTAACTTTTTATGTAAATTGTATTATATTTAGACAGCTAACAATTCGCTCCAAAAGAAATCTAATCGCTGTGGCACTTATAACACATACTGTATACTTCTTCTTGTTTTAATCAGGTGTACACGCTGAGCCAGAGAACAGAGGAGCTGGCTCAGGACAGAGACCGCGTCCGATTGGCTCTGGAGCAGACCGAGGCTTCTCTGATTGGCTACAAGGAGCGGGCCCGCCAACAGGAGCAGGCTGATAGGGCGCCACTCGGCCAATGTCCGGTCAGTGCATCTCACATCCGTCCAATCGTCAGCGTTTACGTGTAGTACAAATGTAAAATAATAGTGCTTATTTGTATGTGATAATATTTGGTATTATTATGTTATCATATTTGGTATTATCATGTGATAATTGCATGTGATAATATTTGGTATTATTATGTTATCATATTTGGTATTATTATGTGATAATATTTGGTAAACTCTTCAGAAGAGCACTGAGCCATGGTGGTTTTAGCAACGGCTAAGAGGGTCCAAAAGCCCTTTGCTCCGAGCCGGGCTCCTTAAAGAAATCCAGTTTTCATGATGTGAGGTTGTGCAATAGTGGGTGAGCTTACTGTGATGTTGTCTCATGATGTATTCTCAGCCTCCAGCAGCAGATGGTGCTGTTCAGCAGCGTGTGGCTGGGCTGCAGAGAGCTGTGGCCGAGCTGGAGGTGGAGAAGAAGAGATGGGAAACCAGAAACAACCGGCTGAAAACACAGAGAAACCAACTGAGAGACACACTGAGACAAGTATACTAATACACCTTAAAATATACACCTTAAAACCAACTGAGAGACACTGAGACAAGTACCCTAACATACCTTAACTCTTTTACTGCTTCGGACGTTCCCGTTCGCCCCAAGTTTGACGGCGGCGCGTTGCCAATACGGCTCGTTCTTTTTACCTCTTCTGATGACTGTAAGCTGACGGGGGGTCGCGCCGCCGTGTACTGTAAAAACATCTCCCGTAATGCTGCTCTCAAAAATCCACCGCACGTTAGCAATAATGGAGTCCCAAATCACTTCCTGGCTGTTTTATGTGTATCTGTTGATTTGATGCGTTTCTGTGCTCTGAATGGATGGCAAGCGAAACGGCCCAATTCACATGAATTCTTTGTTTAAGGCTGCCCTCTGCCGCCAGCTAGGCCTAAGTACACATATATGCGTTGTATTGTAGAAAGAATTAGTAAAATAAAAATAAATATCAATAGATAATTTTCTATAACATCACAAAGGTAAGCTGCTTTTTGCTGGCACCAGCCACAATAAATACATTATAACATCTGGCAGTAGGACAGTTAAAATGTAACATAACACACAACTTAAAACACTGAGAAACCAACGGAGACAAGTATACTAACACACAAACACCTTAAAATAATGTATATATAATTTTTACTCTGAAAGGTGCTACACAATCACACACTATGACTACTGTATTAAGTATTCATGTGTTTCCCCCAGGTTGAGGAGGAGAGGAGGACACTGAAACATCACGTCTGTGTGTCTGCGTCCAGCTCCTCACCTCTGGTCAGTAGAGAAACAAACATTTATAACCACCTCTGTATGTCACAGGGCTGGTAACCGGTATCTACCTACTGGACTGATAACTGATAAGTTATCAGCCCTGTAGGATCGATAACAGGTATCAGCCCTGTAGGGTCGATAACAGTTATCAGCCCTGTAGGGTCGATCAGCCTTGTTATTACAAGTGGGGCGGCATAGCTCAGGGGTAGAGAAACCGTTAATAGAGCACGAAGGGTTCCCGAAGGGTTCCCAGTTCGAATCCGGGCTCCCCCTGAGCTAACGTCGAAGAGTCCTTGGGCAAGACTCTGAACCCCACATTGCTCCCGGTGAGCAGGTTGGTACCTTGCATGGTTTCCTCCGCCACCGGTGTATGAATGTGTGCGTGAATGGGTGAATGTAATGCACAATCTCTGTAAAGTGCTTTGGATAAAAGCGCTATATAAATGCATCATTTACCATTTACCATTTATTACATGTTATTACTACTACTATTACTATTACATGCTATTACATGTTATTACTACTACTACTACTACTATTATTATTACTCCATACACCAAAGGGCCATTCACAAAAATCACAAAAGTCAAGTGGTCTCCGTCAGCCTCCATGTTAAGAGATTAAGAAGAGTGCATTTATCTCTGATTATTTTTCCAGATTTGTTTTTTGGTTACCTGAAAATAAGGTAAAGACGTGGAAAAACCCTGGAAGAGGCTACTGGATTATTAATTTATACCTGGCAGCCGATGTGTTAAGACAAATAGCAGCGCGTTGTGAGCTCGTCGTACATCGGCTATTCTCGGCCCGCAACACCGTTGCGCGACAAAGTACGCCATGCCGACGCACGGGAGGATGTTGATTGAACGGCCGGTTTTGGTTTGGGGATCTGTTGGGGAAATGATTAACTTGCAACACAGAGTGTGCTTTCTCAATGTCTGTAAACAAATAATTGGTCTATGCCACATGGTTTCATAATGTTCCCATTGTTGTTGTTGTTGTTGTTATTGTTGTGTCTGCAGGCTGTTGGTTCAGAAGAACTACAACGACTCACATCCAGAAACCAAGAACTGCAAGAACTGGTAGGTTGGATGGAGGGAGGGAGCACATTTCAAACACAAGGTGGATAAATGAATGAATGATTCTTCTTCTTCTGTGGTTCCAGGTGGATCGCCTGCGTCTGTCCCGGGCTCTGGAGGACCAGGAGAAGGCGGAGTTCATCCAGCGCTCCTCCCAGAACAGCCAATGGCTGCTCTCGCTGCGGAACGACCTCAACCATTCGCTGGCCCTGGTCTCCCAGCAGCCAATCCCCTCGGTGCTGGAGTCCGAAACGCAGCGTTTGGACAAGAGTCTAAGGGAGGAGGAGTTTAGGATGTCTTTGAGCCAATGAAGCGCCTCAGAGCGTGTCAGGTACACAGTGTACTATGAGGGTCAAAGTGGGTGCTGTGATGTGGCACCCTTGGGTGCCACATTTGTTTACAAGTACTATGTTACAAGTACTACGTTAGTTTCAATCAGTTCTTATGGAAACTGATTTCCGGCTCCTTTTATTTGGATGAAGGTGCGATGTAACAATGTAATTCAGGGTTGTCTTGGATTAAAAAACATTATTTACAGAAGGAACCACATATAATTGATCTTCACTAATGCTCATTAAAATATATTATATCTTATCATCATATAATTGATCCTCACTAGTTCTCGTTATAATATGACACCATTTCTGTTCTACTCACTCTGGGGCCATTTCCACCAGCAAAGAACCGGTTCCAGAACCAGTGCCGGTTCAACTTTCTTGGGAACCTTGGTTTGTTCTTGCGAACCGGCTTGCGTTTCCACCAGACTGAACCAGAGCCAAGGGTTTGGCTCTGGAACCACAAAAAACAAGGATTTTGTGGTTCCAGCTCCGAACCAACTCTGGTTCTCGGTGGAAAAGCACACCTCTGGTTCATCCCATAGGCGGGAGAAAGAACCGGTTCTTTACCGGTGGAAAAGGCCCTTATGTGCACGGCATTTCGTGCATGCCGTGTTCCGTCCGCGATCACAAAAGACAGCATCTTAATCCAAGCTACCGTTCCTGAGTTAGCAGCAGTGTTCCAGTAGCTACCAGTGTTTACATAGGACAGGGGTCTTCAACAGGGGGTCCGGGACCCCTAGTTACTACAGGGTAGTCCTCCATATATTAACAACTTGAACCCTAGTGTCCATATTCTGAGAACTTTATCCAAAAATAGCAGATCTACAAGCTCACAACCCCTCGCGCTGCAAGGCGTTGTGAGCTTGTAGATCGGCTATTTTCGGCAAAGAGCTTTGGTGTTGAGGGTAAAAAGTACAGAGTGAAAGGTCAAGTTTGTTATGTATTGACGGTTCAAGTGGTTAAATATCAGAAAACACAAATTGACAGGAATCCAAAATACACTGATGATTGTGCTGTCAAACGAAACTATATGGAATCTATGAAGAGGTTGTGGGGGCCCCTGCTTCATCTCTCTCTCAACTAAGGGGTCCTTGGCCTGAAAACGTTGAAGATCCCTGACATAGGAAGCAAACAGAGACAGGAAGTGGTGGGTTGTTCGGGCACAAAAAATTCCTATGTGTTTCCGTTTCTGGTTCAGACAGGAAGCACTGTTTTTGGGGCACTGCGGATCTACCGATTTTCAATTAATTTTTATAAAAAAAAATATATAAATTAAATTAAATTAAATTCTCTAGATTCTCGAGAGCGGCAGACTGGAACAATGCCTATTCCTCTGGATTCTCGGGTTGGGCAAAATTAGTTAAGCAGAGGGTTAACTTTATGATGCGTTGCACTGCAAACGTCACCTTGTATCAGAGCAGCTTCTCCGGAGTAGAAATGCATTGTGTTAAGATGATGCATTTAGTCATAATAATAATTTGTTGAATCCTCTTTGAAAGAGATGTATTTATTGTGTTATACAGTATAATGTATTTATGTTGGAGGGTTTTGAAAGGTTTAAATTGCGTTGTTCCTTTAGGGCAGTGGTTCTCAACCTGTGGGTCGGGACCCCCCAAATTATTTTGAGGGGTCCCCAGATGATTAACTTAATGTGCAACATTGTTTTCTCACTCAACAGTAAACAAACCAACATAAAGTTTAAGTGTATAGAAGATATCTGCACATTTCTAAAGTGACAATTTAAGGACTTTTTAAAACCTCTAACATGACGAATTAAACATTGGCCAAATTTGCTAATATTAGAGGCAGAAATTGTGAAAATAGCCGATCTACATGTAGATCTGCTATTTTCACAATAGAACAGTGTTATCTTAGTGCTCGTCAGGGTGGGGGGTCCCCAGTTAAAATATGATTAATTTGGGGGTCGCGGGACTCACGGCCTGAAAAGGTTGAGAACCACTGCTTTAGGGGAGTGGAAATGAGCACAGGTAGCATTGTGAAAACGAAGCAGTGATTCTGATTTGAGAAACAATGCTTCATAACCAGTGAACTTATCATCGTCTCTGTCGGGTGAAAAACTCATTATGTCCAAAACTGTTACTTTTCAGGATTCAAATTCAAAAACACCAAAAGTAGAAGATCTACAAGCGACACGTTTTGAGCGTCTTAATCTGAATTTGAATCCTTAAAAGTTTTGGACAGATATACAGGTATAAGGTTTTATAAAACCAATGTTAGGTTTAGTTTTGAAAAGCCAGTTTGTATTGTATAAAGTTAATAAATAACCAAATAAACGCCAGTGTATTTGTTACTGTATAAAGTATATAAAACCAAACAGTTTGTTTTACAAAGCCAGTGTTTTTGCAATAGTGTTTTTGTATAAAGTTGAATAAAACCCACTTTTTTTTATAATATATTGGCAGCGGAATAATTATTTGTGTATCAACTGTGCTATAATGGGCCAATGTGAAAATGGTGGCATGTGTTCTTCGACAATCTTAGGCTTTTCACTGCAATCGGACCCTGCATCAGAGTCCTGCAAACGGGTCGGGGCCCCGCGTTTGACGGGTGAAAACTGACAGAATATATTCTTCTATTATACATTTGCGGGTGCGGGGACGGGCAGTGCGCGAGTTAAGACAAACCGCGGCATGCATACACTCCACAACGTGGAGCACACACAGTGGGCAGTGGCACTGGGCATCATGACACCGACACACACACACCAGACATCAGTACGTTCGCCCATGTTCTCATCATAGCAAGGGTGGTTTAAAAGGCTATCTAAAAGAATTAAGAGTGGCAGCCGACCTGGCATTTATGTACATAGCCTGTAAATAGCCTACTGTATATTGCGTTGCAAACACTGAGGACGGCGTGCAGGGACTTTGTGATGCCATTTGGAAGCACGTATGACTTTTGAGCAATTGCCATATCTGAATCTGTATTATCTGAATCTGTATCTGTACTATCTGAATCTGTATTATCTGACGAAATGGGTCTGTTTAGTAGACTGTTGCTGCAGATCATAAACATTATAAAAAAAAAAGACTCCTAGTCCTAAGACCTCCACAGAGAGTGGGGATTGTTATCTTCCTTTTTACGTATTATCTGAATCTGTACTATCTGAATCTGTACTATCTGAAGACAAGTAAGACAAGTGCATGACTGCCAGTTCCCACCGGATGTCGTGTGGGAGTTCCGACTGCTCCAGGTCGTACTGAAGAACCGCTAGCTTGCATAACGTCTTCAGACTAGGACTCAAGTCTAAGACGTACAGGTCTGCTTGTCCTACGAAGAAGAAGACGCGATCTCCCACCATGCTATAGCACATCGTATGCATCATACGATTAAGCCCCTTGGGCTTAATCCTCTTCCAGGAGAAGCTCTCTGGATTGAACTTCCACCTATCTGTATAGATACGGTCCTTATAATTATAGTCCAAACCACCAAACATGTACAGCTCTCCATTGTAGGTAAAGGCCTCAATACCATAGCGTCCTTCTGGATGCCGCTTTGCAGAGGGCGTGCTCAGCCAGCGGTTGGTCTCTGTGTCAAACACGCTGATTTCCATTCTGATGTCTTCCCTCAATACAAACATCTTTGTCCCAATGATGGTGGCAGAGTGGAATGATGTAGCAGGTGATTGGGTGCCTCCGGTGCTAATTAAAGTCCAATTCATCGTGGTGGTGTCCAACTTGTGGATGTCATTCATGTCTTCAATGTCATAATCAGTACCGTAATTTCCTGCATGGATATACATGGCTTTCCCCAAGACGCAGGCTGTGTGCCTGTATCTTTCTGCTGGAACAGTCCCCGACACCTTGGGCTTCGACCATCTGTGGGTATCGACATCAAATGCATAGAGCACATTGCAGAGCTTTTGTGTGCGTGGGGAGAATGAGCGTGCAGTCACCCCACCCCAGATGTAGATTATCTCTTCTATTAGCACAGCTGTGTGGCCCGTACGCACAGAGGGAACATCAGGGGCACATTGTCCTCTTCCAGTTGTCTCTGTGGGAAACTTTATGCAGCGCATAGACACTGTGTTGAAGACACTCAACTCAATCGGTTCCATGCTGTTATTGTAATCGAACCCTCCAAAGATGTAAACCTTGTCTCCTACTGTCACGGCACAGGCCTGTTGATGTGGAACATCTTTTAGATGCATCGTCCAGCGCAACATTGTTCTGACTCTCTGAAATTGTTTCAGTCTTTGACTCTCAACGTCTCTCTGGGTGTGTTTATGTCTTTGACTCTCAAAGGCTCTGTCTGTGTTTCTGTCCTTGACTCTCAAAGCCTCTGTGGATGCGTTTCTGTCTCTGACGCTCGAAGCCTCTCCGGGTGTGTTTCTGTCCTTGTCTTTCAAGTCTCGGCAGATTTCCTTGACTCTCAATGTCTATTCATCTTCAACACCTGTGATGTCTTCTATATAGGCTGGTCTGACGTCACGCACAACACCAACCGTTGCCATGGATCGTGTACAACAACGATTAGCGCAGGCACAGGTTACGCAGTGCTGAGACAGAAAGCAAACAGTTACTCAAGTACTGTACTTAAGTACAAATGTGATCATTTATACTTCTGCTCCACCACTTCTCAGAGGCAAATATTATACTTTTTAATCAACAGTAATTATACTAGTATAAGACGCCTCAGGGCGACAAGCGACCTCGCGCCATGTCTTGGCCAGTGATGTATATCGGACCAGTTACCCATAAATGGAGACCCCTGGAACCCTTATATGGAGATCCATACTGTGAGAGCCCAAACA
Source organism: Nannobrachium achirus (assembly GCF_963921795.1). NCBI lineage: Eukaryota > Metazoa > Chordata > Actinopteri > Myctophiformes > Myctophidae > Nannobrachium > Nannobrachium achirus. The sequence continues at coordinate 49,740,747 of NC_137826.1, forward strand.
TGCTTAAATTACTCGTTATTATTTGTTAAGTGAAAGTCCTATGACGTCTATGACATCTGACATCATACATACGATCCCTGTTATGCCCATACATGGAGATCCCTGTCTGTAGAACCATCACACAAATATGGGCTGTCTTGGCCACATATGGATTCTGTTAGTGTTGTATGTGGCTGATGTGGTCTCAATATATGGGCATTCCCATATAAGTCCTATTAGATATTATATGGGCTTAATATTGACGACATCAGGGAACATTTGGCATAAAAGGGATTCTGTTAGAGTGGTTCCCCTGACATCACAGTGATGTCAGAGCGTGATGTCAGAGCGCAAAACCAATAGACCGTAAAAAAGTGTACACATCCAGAAGGAGACATGATGTGCCGTTTCACATACTAAACTGCGACCTTTGGTCGCAATGAAAACTAAATCTACTAGTAACTCTGCAGATTTTGGTTATTCATACCCAATCCTGCCCTATGTTATACTTCCTTTCATCAAAAATAGCAGATCAACAAGCTCAAACAACTCGTAGCATTTGCGACGCAATGTGATGCAGATGAATGTACGTTGTAGCCCAGATCTAGATTAATGTTATGGTTTAAGTACAGAGGGTGTATTTGCCTGTCCTGCAACAGTGAGACTGTAGCTTCATTCACCTATGATGTAGCCTCGGAAACCCAGACATTTTATTTTGGCGATACCTATGATGTAACCTGGAGGTTATCTAGACCAGGGGTTTTCAAAGTCACCCTGGGGTGCCGCGACGGCAGTCCAGGGGTGCCGCGAGATCATTTGATACTATTTGGAATTTATTTGAACACTTATTACACACTTAAATATTTAGTATCATTTTAAACTTACAAAGTTATTTTCAGTCAGTTCTAACCAAAATGGCTATTATCTCAACGTTTTCCTCGCAACATAATCACTAAAATATCGTCACTGTCTGGCAGAAACCTCATATCTCCAAGTTTCAAATGTGTACGTCTTTTGATAAAGCAAAGCCCTGCTTCATATCGCACAAAACTAGTGAAAACAGCCTATCTACAAGCACACGTGTGCTTGTAGATCTGCTGTTGTCACTAGTTTAGTACATTTTATAGATGATAAATACAAAACAAACGGTTTTGGACATACATGGTTTCCACCAGACAACGACGATATGCTATAAATATAGGTAGCTGGGAGTGAAAATTATAATGTAAGGGTGCCTCGGATTAAAAGAATATTCATGGGGTGCCCTGAGACAAAAAAGTTTGGGAACCCCTGATCTAGACAGATACTGTAGGTTTAAAAGTGGTGAAATTGTCCTTAGGTAAAACATGTCAGTACTTCATCCATCTTGTCTCCTGACCAATGACTGTGCTCCTGAGAGAGTACAACGGGTCCATGTGGTTCCATGTGTACAGGCTCAGAGTACAGACCCATAACCCTTATTATATGGGTCTGTAATTCTGAGACACATCTGCATTTGCTCTGAATTTGACGTGAGATACGAGTGTACCATACGCAGAGATGGGCAGTATTTGAAATACATGTATTTGAAATACGTATTTGAAATACTATTTTGTAATTTGAATTTGGCTGGGATTGAAAAAAAGTGGATGTAATTTGTATCAAAATACTTCCAGGTCTAGTATAAATACAAAATACTTTTTCAATGTCATATTCTCAAATGGATATATTTTAAAAATTCACAAAGGTTTAAACTGTACATTTAGGCTGCCTGCTCCAAAGACAAACACCATAGTATGGCCAATTTATTCTTAGAAATGCTGAGAGGCAATTCATTTATTACTTGGCAATCAATCTATAACATTACTAATCATTGCATCATTTTTTATAAAATGTATTTCAAAATATTTTTTTGAAATATTTTCAAAATACAAAATACGTTCTCAGGCCTGTATTTATATTTTGTATTTTGATACATCTTTTGACCCAGTATTTAACCTGACTTGCGTCAGATGGTGGCAGTAGTGCGCTACCGGCCTACTTTACCATCTGAGCTCTCTCGGTGAGAGTTGATAACACTCGTAAAGCCCCGGGCCGGACCAATCAGCGGCAGCTACGGGCGGGCTCTGAGCGGCTCTGAGCCAATAGAGTCTGATTGCAGACCACGTGGAAACCCAGGAGGCGGATTCTGGGTGGAACGTCACGCAGACAGGCCAATATGAGTGGTTGGAGTTGGCACTCCCAGACTGTGATAGACAGACGGCCCCATCCAATCACCTGCTACATAATTTCAAAAAATGGCCCGCCCCTTACATCGAGTCTGCCGGAGCAATCCCAGATGGATAGTAAGCAGAGCGGTATACGCACTGCTGCTATCATCTGGCGAAAGTCAGGTTACCCAGTATTTGTATTTTGTATCAAAATACTTTTCAATGTATTTTCGCCCATACGCCAACATCAAAGATGCCAAAATTGTTATCCCTGCCACGTTGATAAATGAGGGCCAGTGTGTTTACTTGGGAGTGACTCTATGACAGTAGCACCTGTCATAATTCCACTCCCCCCCCCCCCCATCTAATTATTGGAAAGCATTAAACACACATGACAAACGTGGGTTTAACATCACTCAGCTCAAGTTTCAATCGTCCAATGTGTGTCCCTTCACTCACTATTCAAGTATGCTCTGGAAGAAAACTAAACAGTGTACACACACACACACACACACACACACTAGGGCATTCCATGAATAGTGATTTTTAGTATTCGAATTATTCAACCTCAAAGTATTCGAATAGTCGAATATTCGACAGGACTGGCCAAACTGACAAATATTAAGTAAGCAAGAGGCGTACATTGTGAAAATAGCCGATCTACATGCTCACAACGCCTCGCGTTGTGAGCATGTAGATCTGCTATTTTCACAATATTTATCTGTGGAACCGAGTCACATTAAATATAATACCTACAATTCCAAGTGCTTGTCAGGGTGGGGGTCCCCAGTTCAAATATGTTTATTTTGGGGGTCACGGCCTAAAAAGGTCTGAGAACCCCTGGTATAGAGCATTAACAAATTCATCCACCAGGGGCATTGACAACTCATTATTATGAGTTCCTATCTAGCCAAGCTTTATAAACTATATATTCTTTAAAGAGAAAACAATAAAAAAAAATGTACATAAGCGAATATTCGACTTCGGTGAACAACATCGAATAGTGACTTTGACTTTCGAATATTCTAATATTTGGTGAATGCCCTAACTCAAACACACACACACACACACACACACACACACACACACACACACACACACACACACACACACACAGGTAAGAGGTGTGCTCTGAGGTTCAGCGGTTCAGACAGCGACTGGCCCTCAGGCAGAGTGGTTGAGGGGGGCGGTAACGTTCTGCATTCCTCCAATGGCTGCTGTGTCTGATCACCAACTAACAACAACAACAACAATAATAATACATTTTATTTATATTGTACTGTGCATTTGAAACTAAGTGCTTAGTTACAGTAGCCTACAGAATTAAAAAATGCATTGAATTTGAAACAAACATTTATTTAAAAAGGAACGTCTTTTTAGTCATGCATCTCTCTGGAAAGCATGGACAGACAGACAGTGGTCTGGAGCTGTTCTGACCTGGTCTGGGAGTGAGTTCCACAGACAGCAGAGGGGTGGGGCCCATGGGGGTGGTGGTCCCAGAGCGGAGGTTGCGCGAGTGGAGGTTCGTGGCTCGAGCGGTTCCTTCAGGTAAGGGTTGGACATTTTGTTGTTGTTTTTGTCTACTTTTCTTGTACTTGTACTTTCTTAGTAGACTACCTTCTTATACTACTGTTAACTGTGATGTTGTATGTATTGCTTTTTTTGCTTTTAGACACTCTAAATAAAATGTATTCAATTGTATGTAAACGCCGGTGAGGTCCTCGTATACGCCCTCCCAGGGCTGTCATCAATCATTCCTAGGAAAGAACCAGCATACTATGTATGTTAAAGGAGCTATAGTCAACTTTTTCTTGAAAAACGGATGCTAAAATAAAAATGTTTGGAAAATATTTTATAAAAAATAAGCTTCATACATGTGTTTCTATCACAAAAAGCGTACAATAATGATAAAATAATCATTTTGGCCATTGTCGGGCCGACACTTTGTTTACATCCCAGTCTAACACTTATCAAAGAATAGACTAGAACAAAGTGTTGGTCCGACAACGGCCAAAATGATTATTTTATCATTATTTTACGCTTTTTGTGGTAATTTTTTAATAGAAACACATATATTTTTATAAAATATTGTCGAAACATCATTTTTATTTTAGCATCCGCAGATATATCGGGAAACATCTGTATCGGTTTTTGTGCATGCTTATTTTACCTTGACAAAAAAAGAGAAGAAATCTACAGCAGAAGAATACAACTGTATCATGTTAGTTGTATTACATGCATTAATATTAGATACTATATCTATAATATAGTTATTTTGAGGCACGTGCACTCAAACTCACAGACATCAAAGGGGGCTTGAGCCCCTGCCCTTTTATCCACCTGTCAAAACTGCCCTCTCAAGAGCATGAATGCAGTTTTTACTATGGTGAAAGAAATGCAAATGCCCCCCTTTCCATGCTATACCTGAAGGCAGCATTCAAGAGAATTGCCTTGTCCCAACTCTCCTGAACTTCAACGCAGCAGCCTATGTTGAAATAATTGCATTCTTTGTTTACTGTGTAGAAATCTCTAGTATTGACTTGATTATGCATAGTTCAGTGTGGCATCAAGCATCGAAAATAGCTGACCTCCAAGCTCACAACGTGTTTGCGACGCGTTGTGAGACAATTAGTTTACTTTTGTGGTGTGTATTCTGTCTAGGACGAGATGACACTCAGCCTGGGAGCCAGGAGCTGACATCAACGCTGAACCTCAGTGCTGCTCTGTACGCGACGCTGTCTGTGGGGCGGTGAGATGCTCGCTGCCTGCAACACTCTACCAAATATTTAGGTTTGAATTGAACTCTCTATCCAGTATCCACTACAGCAGTGGTTCTCAACCTGTGGATCGGAGGTCCCCAAATTATTTTTGGGGGGTCCCCAGATGATTAACTTGATGTGCAACAGTAAACAAACCAACGTAAAGTTTAAGTTCTCAAATATTAGAGGCAGAAATTGTGAAAATAGCCTAGCTACATGCTCACAACGCCTCGTTGTGAGCTTGTAGATCTGCTATTTTCACAGTAGAACCGTGTCATACAAAATGTAATGCCTCAACTCTTAGTGCTCGTCAGGGTGGGGTGGGGGGGGTCCATTTCAAATATGATTATTTTGGGGGTCACGGTCTGAAAAAGTTTGAGAACCACTGCTCTACCCACAGCAGTGGTTTCCCAAACGTTTTAGCTCAAGACCCAAACTAGTGAAAATGGTCTGAGATGGGGGTCCGCGGCCAAAATAAATACAATAATATTTTCAGGGTCTTTGACCTGAAACAGTTTGAGAACCACTGATATAGAAACATATTTTCATTTTTATTTTAGAAAACTGTTTAGGATTTAGAAGACATTTTGTAAAATTGTCCTCAGGTCTTAAAGGGATAGTTCAACCCCAAAATGACTTTCTTCTATCGATTACTCACCCCATGGTGACTTGAATACATGGATATGTTTTAGATTTTGCGCATTCTTAAGCCAATAATTTGAGGAAGCTCTTTGTGTCTCCATAGGGAACAAAGCAGGCTCTTTGTGTCTCAATAGGGTAAATGGTAAATGGTGCATATATAGCGCCTTTATCCAAGGCGGTTTACAGAGATTGTGAATTACATTCACCCACACACACACACACAGACATTCATACACCGATGGCAGAGGAAACCATGCAAGGCACCAACCTGCTCACTGGGAGCAACCAGGGGTTCAGAGTCTTGCTCAAGGACTCTTCAGCACTAACTCTGGGGGAGCCCGGGATTGAACTGGGAACCCTCTGTGTTCTAAGACGACAATTCTACTCTACCCCACAGCCACTGCCGCTGCTGGTCAAACTGCTGGTTATTGGCTTAGGAATGTGACAAAGGGCTTAGGAAGTGAAAAAACAAAACAATATCCATGAATTCAAGTCTCCATGGGATGTGTATATTGTATGTCGATAGAAAAAAGTTAGTTCTTGGGTGTGTAGCAACTCATAATGTAATAACGGCTCATATTACATTATGAGTCGCTAAAGGGTGAACTATCCCTTTAAAGGGTTAACCTACATGTCATCTGATAATGAAGGCTCTGACAGAGACCATCACTCCAGGTCAAAGGTCAACTCTACAGCTGTTCTAGTATGCACTTGAGCAGTCAACATCTGGCCTCGGGGGCCTAAGTACAAGTGTCAATAGCTACAGCAATGCAGTAACACTCTGTTTGGGCAGTGGTTCTCAACCTGTGGGTCGGGACCACCAGGGGGGTCCCCAAATTATTTTGGTGGGTCCCGAGATGATTTGCCTAATGTGCAACACTGTTTTCTCACTCAACAGTAAACAAACCAACATAAAGTTTAAGCGTATAGCACATTTCTAAAGTGTCAATTTAAGGACTTTTTAATACCTCTAAAATTACAACTTAAACATTGGTCAAATTGTCAAATATTAGAGGCAGAAATTGTGAAAATAGCCGATCTACATGCTCACAACGCCTCGCAACGCGAGGCGTTGTGAGCATGTAGATCGGCTATTTTCACAATAGAACCGTGATGTAATGCCTCAACTCTTAGTGCTCGTAGGGTGGGGGGGTCCCCAGTTCAGATATGCTTATTTTGGGGGTCGCGGCCTGAAAAGGTTGAGGACTACTGTGTTAGGCTGCCCTCACACCAAAATACCTACAGTATGAGAGTGGAATCCGCGTTCCGCCAATGCATTTCAATGATATGGGAGCGTTTTTTGCAGAAATCCTCTGCTGGCATGAAACTGCTTCACTCTCATTGAAATGCATTGGCGGAACGCGGATTCCACTCTCATAGGTATTTTGGTGTGAGGGCAGCCTTAGGGCACGATCACGTGTACCACACTTTTAGTCTGCCCGAGGGCTCATTCTGCCAATGCATTTCAATGGGTTTGCTGCCCAAAGAAGGAAAGCTCCATTGCCATTGAAATCCATTGGCAGAGTCCGCCCTCATAGGTATAAAAGTGTTGTGTGACCGTGCCCCTACACAAGGAAAGATCTGGTATGCAAGTATTGGTTTAAATATGTACTTAAAGTACCAAAAGTAGAAAGTACTGATTTGTGCAGAATGTTAAAAACATATTTTGAAAATAGCAGATCTACAAGCTCACAACGAGTCGCGTTGAGCTTGTAGATCAGTATACTAATAGGGATAAAGTGGTTAATGCATATTTTGTAATAATAATCTAAATCTAAAGAGTAATTAACATTTTCAAATAATTCTAGTGGAGTAAAAATGCAATATTTCTTTAAGTATAGTCGAGGGTAAAAGTACTGTATAATAATCTAGTAAAGTAAAGATTCTTTAGATTCCTGCAGTACTTTTTCCACCCTATATGGTTTTTTATTAGACTGTAGTTATGGGCCCCTATCTGTTGATACTGTTTGGAGGAATGATGTACCAAATTTGGACCCTGACTTTTGTTGGGACACAGTATGGTCTAACATTAGGCTATCTTCTAGAAATCCAGACCATCAACAAATTCATTTAAATTTTGTTCATCGGACTTATTTAACTCCTCGCAGACTATGTGCTATGAGGATTTTGAATAATCCCAACTGCACTCTCTGCGCCTCAAATAGTATTGGTACCTTCCTTCACATGGTTTGGGAATGCCCAAATGTGTCGTCATTCTGGAATATGGTTGCCTCAAAACTTTCAACTATTTTTAGTATCAATATCATATCTTCTCCTTCTTTATTTTTATTAAATGACGTCTCACAGTTGCAACTAAACAATATACGCAAGCGCATCTTCTTTGCTGGATTAACGGCGGCGAAGAAGATGGTAGCTACGCGGTGGAAACCTCCTCATACGTTAACGTTTCGCCAGTGGGCCTTAACCTTTCTAGATATAGTATATTTAGAGCAGTCGATAGCAAGGTTACACGGAGCAAAAGAAGGAAACATTAATATGTGGTCGGACATTGCAGATAAGCTTAAGGCTATGATTCAAGAAATCACTATATAGTGGTAACAGCCTAGCACAGGCATGCACTATTGTACATTCCGTGTTGGTCCGGGGAAAGGGGGTGGGTGGGTCTTCTTTTCCTTTTCTTGTTTTGCTATTGTTTGTGTTGTTTGTATGTTAATTGCATTTTTCTTTTGATTATGGAAAATAAAAATAATTGATAACAAAAAAAAAAAAAAGATTCCTGCAGTACTTTACAGTACTTGAATATTTATAGTTACTTTACACCTTACAAATATGTGTTAAGTACTGTTACTTTCCACCTGTGTCATCAGGGAAGACATCAATTATGTTGTCTGTCACAGACTAGCTTTGGGAAAACATTTGAGTTCACTTAAAGGAGTAGTTCACCCCCAAAAAATGTTTTTGATCATTCTTGATAATTTTCTTTTTTCTTTTTCTTCTTTTTTTTTGGTCATATTCCTATAAATTGATGACCGCTGGAAAGATGCTAATGTCTCTGTAGAACAGGGTTTCCAAAGGTGGGTGCCATGATGCTAGCCTGGCGTGACTCATCCACACCCTCTGGTGGTGTGTGAATGAGTCTGAGCAACGCCAGGGTACCATGATGCCAGTCCAGGGGTGCCTCAGTATACTTTGATAATATTTGGAATTCATCAATAGCATTTCCGCTTCACCACTTAGACCCCCTATGCTTAGTAAAACAGACCTGCTTTGCACTATATTGCAGTATACTGTATGCATTGTGAACCTCTGGAGTGAGTGTGAAAAAGTGGCCCTCTTCATCATCAAAGTTGCCCACCCCTGTGCTATATGTGAACTATTTTAGCTGGGGATCCCCTGGAAGCCCCCCAAGGACCCCTGGGCCTGGGGGTCCCCGGACACCATTCTCAGATGACAGTAAAGTGATAATTTAAGGACATTTAAGAAAAATGCATCAAATGAAAACAAGACCATTACTAAATCAAAAGTAATCAACAAACTAAGAACTGGTCAAACATTGGCCAAATTGTCAAATCATAATATAAGAAAGATGAAAATAGCCAATCTACAAACTTTTAGAACAGCTATATAGCCTATGTATGTACAGTATGTATATGTACAGTATATTAAATTAATATATTTTAAAAACATAAACTTTCTAAATATTCCCAGCAATGGAGGATGGTCTGACGGACGAGGACTTCCAGAGCCACCTGCACGAACAGACCCTCCCAAAAGACCACCTGCAGGGTGCAGTTGGCCTCACGGTGCAGGATGCAGACAACAAGAGGGACACAGTGGGCCTCCTGGTGCAGGATGCAGACAACAAGAGGGACACAGTGGGCCTCGTGGTGCAGGATTCAGACAAGAGGGACATAGTGAGCCTCGTGGTGCAGGATGCAGACAAGAGGGACACACTGTGCCTCTCATGTAAAACACCTTTTTTAAATATTATTCCTACAGATTTGATCCAAATGTCACGCAAATCGGTACACAAGATCTCTATAGTCATATGTCATGATCAACACAGATCTGTTAGATTTTCCATATTCCATCCTGATTGGCTAATATTGACATTTAAAGCTTGCAAGGGTGGCCGGTTGTGGTAAAACTGTGCACGCACATTCCCACTGGGCTGAGGAAGAAATGCCACTTCAACATTAAAATCAGCCTCATGGTGGCGCTGTAACAGGCCAAGGATATATACAATATAGCCTATTAGTCCTTCACATTTTATCTAAATATCACGCAAATCTGTACACATATTTTTGGTCATGTGAAGTGTGAAATACTTTAACGATCCGATGACTTTCTGACACTTCAAATATCTGGCAGTGTGTTCCTGGCTTTAAGGTTTCACAGACTGCTGCTAGTCGTTTGCTAAACATCTTCATCCTGATTAAACAGCTATTACTAGGGTGCAGTGACACAATCCAGAGGTGCCGCAGATTACTTAATATTTGGAAATGCAGACGTTGAAAGACTGGCTCAGAATGTTAACCAATAGGCCAATAAGAAGAAGGTTTATGTTGCGTTTACGTCTCTCTCTCTCTCTTTATCTCAGCCAATAAGAATATAATGTTTCTCTCTTTCTCTCAGCCAATAAGAAGAAGCAGCGTCTCTTCCAACGAGCGATTTCTCAACCGTCTGACTTTGTGCACACTATCCATGTTGGCATTGACCCTGTCACCGGAGATTTTACCGTAAGTATGTGTGTGTGTGTGTGTGTGTGTGTGTGTGTGTGTGTGTGTGTGTGTGTGTGTGTGTGTGTGCGCGTGCCTGCCTGCGCGTGTGTGTGCCTGTGTGTACGTGTGCTTGTCTGCTATAGTTGGCAGCTGCCACATATGGCAGAGACGCTTTATATTCTCATAGAGTACGCCTACCCTTTGTGAAAGAGGTGGGGTGCCATAGTTTTGTACTTTTTCTCTTTTCTGTGTCTACAGTTAACATTAGTGCAAATTTGCCTTCCCTGTGTATTTTTGTTTTTTTCCTGAAAGCTGAAATCCTCTGAGTCAAAAGGCCTGATCAAAAAACACTGATTTGATGACATCATAAAATCATCCCCTGCCCTTTCACCATACACCCAACACTTCAGCTGGGTCACCACCCACCCACCTGACAACCAGGCATACTTCATGAACTGGTGGGTGTGGCCACATAAAAACATGATTTTAACACTTTCTGTACACTTTTTTTGGAAGATAATCTTCCTCCTAGTAAGACGCGCCCTTGACATGGTCACGGTCAGTGATGTATATCGCCATCGGACCAGTACCCATATATGGAGACCCCTGGTACCCATGTATGGAGATCCATGTACTATATGGAGATATGCTGTTTGAGCCCAAACTGCTTACTCAGTTATTCGTTATGTGAAAGTCCTATGATGTCTATGACATCTGACATCATACCCTTTTATGCCCATACATGGAGATCCCTGTCTGTAGAACCAGCCGTTAGTGTGGTATGTGGCCGATGTGGCCTCTCCGTATATGGGCATTCCCATATGAAGTCCTGTTAGATATGGACTTAATATTGATGATGACATCAGGGAACTCCACATAATGGGCATAAAAGGGATTCTGTTAGTGTGACATTACAGTGAAGCCAGAGTGTGACGTCAGAGTGGCAAACCCATTCTGTTACACACTAGGATTAAAAAGCGACTAATATCTTCAATTGCCAACATTTTCTTACCTTTTAATGTGCACAATGTCATGGCACGGGTCATGCATAATGCAAGGATCATGCACCACACGTGTGCACGCCATTCACAGCTTTCAAACTACAAAATCTGCTTGGAAATTCATTCAGGCATTCAAAAGATAGAGGCTATAGTGTTTTCTTCAAATGTAAACAAATATGGCTGCCATGTTTGAAAGATAGAGCTGTAGTCAAGCATGCATTTAGAATTTCGTGTTTTTTTTTTTTTTTTTTTTTTTTTTTTTCAAAAGCGGCCAACTCGGGAACTCTTGTTTGGCACAGACATATACGGCCCAAACTCAGGAAACTCGTGTTTGGCAACAAGGTTGTTAAGAGTGGTGATGCATGAGCATGATGTCACATACTAAAATGTAATGTTAACTAACTGTACCTTTCAATATTTGTATCCCCTAGTATGTTTCCCCTATAGTATGTGGACATAATTAAATGGTTAAAAGTATTACATTAAAATGAGTGTGCGTGTCTGTGTCTCAGGGCATACCGGAGGAGTGGGTTCGTCAGCTGGAGGACTCAAACATCACTGAGCTGGAGCAGAAGAAGAAGAAGAAGAAGAAGAAGAAGAAACCTCAGGCCGTGCTGGACGTGAAGACCTCCAACAGCCAATGGTACACATGCTTAACAGGTACACACACACACACACACACACACACACACACACACACACACACACACACACACACACACACACACACACACACACACATTACATGACATCACAGATCTCCATATTACCACAGCTACACACAATCTATAACACACGCTGTAAGAAAAAGACAGAGAACATCTTAAAGGACAGCTGTCATCCCGCCCATTCCCTGTTCTATCTCCTCCCATCCAAAAAACGTTACCAGAGCATCAAATCTCACACCACCCGTTTCAGTAATAGTTTTTATGCTCAAGCAATCAGGATGCTTAACGAAGAGATGGAAGCGAGACGTAGGTAGTCATGTGCAATATACGCAGTTTTTAAACTGTACACTGTTACACTGTATGGTTGTTTTGTTGTTTTTGGGTTGTCCTGGGTGACCTGTTGTTGTCTTGTTTTTTGTGTGTAATAAGGCTGAGAGTGCTCCTGGCACAAGCATTTCATTGTATGTCTATACCTGTATGGATATGCATTTGACTAATAAACCTGAACCTGAACCTGATATATGGGCATAAAAGGGATTCTGTTAGTGTGGTTCCCCTAACATCACAGTGATGTCAGAGTGTGATGTCAGAACAGCAAACCCATAGACGGACACGGACAGACAGAGACATGATGGGCCGTTTCTCATACTAACTAAAGTGCGACCTTCGGTCGCAATATTGCCCTTGCCCAGATTTGGTCTGGCACCGCTCAGTTGTGATTGGATTTCACTCCCTCCGAAGTAGTGAGAGACCAATCAGGGCCCAGTATGCAAATGTGGGACAGTTGGTTCCCACAGCACAGGCTTTTGAGTTCTCGGTGGCAGTGGCCAGCTAGTCTCATCCTCCTGACTGCTATCTTCTCTGATGCACTTGGTAGTGCCCCGTATAGACGCTGGTTGGTAATGTGCTCATCCTGGTTGATGTTCAGTACCACACCTAACATTCTCGTATAGCACCCGTATAGGGCTTGTGTTAGCATTCACAGCCGTAGCCGTTTCTCAATTCGGGGGATGCCAGGCTATGATTGTCCCTTGCATAAATTATCTGTATCATTTACCATGTCCATTGTCCAGCCTCCCTGCCAACCTCCGGTCCAGAGCTGGTGTCCATGATGAAGATCGGTACCAGAGTCAGGAGAGGACGAGACTGGGAATGGGGAGATCAGGTTTGATAATAAAATATAAAACTTTTAGTGACCTTACAGCAGTGTTGATTTTGACAGCAAATTTAATTTGACAACTATTTTAGTTACGGTATCTGAATGTGAATGTAAGTTTTAGTCTAGTTTTAGTCGACTAAATATCATTTGAATCGACTAATCTACAGTTGAATTGTTTAATAATTTAGCAGCGTTTTAGAGGGCAATACAAATTTGTAACTAAGCAGGCTACTGTAAGTTGTGCATAAAGTGCAGTATTGCTTTTGAGTAATACAGGATTTTCAAGTAATACAGGATATGCTTTTAAAGTGCACAAGACTATTAGGGTTTTGGTTGTTGAGTAGCATTTAATAACAAGATGGAAATGAAGGACAGTCTCTTATGGTCAAAGGAAGGTCATTCTAGATTGAACAACCCTGAACTGAGAGGACATTTTGCCGGTGCGGAACATTGCAGTATACTGTACATAGATACTGTATATATTTTATTATGTAGATCTCCTATTTTCAGATTTTAACACCCGAGTGCAAACAAACATAAAATGAATTGTCTACTTCTACTGGAAATTCATTATCATAGCTTAGTTTTTATTTAGTTTTCGTCATCACAAAAGGAAGTTGACGAACATTTTTCGTCATAGATTTAGACAAAATCAGCACTGCCTTATAGTGAATATTATACTGTACATTAGAATCAGTTTTACAGACAAGTATATCACTGATAGATTAGTGGGTTATTGATCATGTTTTGTCATCAGAGGAAATTGGATATAATCCCTCCTGATGTGTCTGTGTTTATAAAATTGAAACCTTAGCTCGACAGATATTACAAATTGTGATTACCTCATTTTCTTTGGATCTCGAGGTCATGATGAACATCATATGTCATAGTTTTCACCAACTAAATGTACACCGTTTTTTGTGCTCTGGTATAGGATGGACCGGCACCAGGGCTGGGGTGGGTCTCTGAAGAACCAGATGAGCATGGAATGATGAAGGTCCAGTGGGACCAGGGCACGCCAGTTTGGCACAAACCAGGGTGGATGGGGGGCTACCGGATGGGCTGGATGGACAAGTATGACCTCCAACTGGCAGAGCCACCAGCCAAGCCTGTTAACCCTTCTGCCAACGCTCCTGCCACCCAGTCTGCCACCGCTCCTGCCACTCAGTCTGCCACTCAATCTGCCACTCAGTCTGCCACCCAGTCTGCCAACGCTCCTGCCACCCAGTCTGCCACTCATTCTTCCACCGCTCCTGCCACTCAGTCTGCCACCCAGTCTGCCACCGCTCCTGCCACTCAGTCTGCCACTCAGTCTGCCACCAAGTCTGCCACCCAGTCTGCCACCCCTCCTGTTAACCAGTCTGCCACTCAGTCTGCCACCCCTCCTGTTAACCAGTCTGCCACTCAGTCTGCCACCCCTCCTGTTAACCAGTCTGCCACTCAGTCTGCCACCCCTCCTGTTAACCAGTCTGCCACCCAGTCTGCCACTCAGTCTGCCACCCAGTCTGCCACTCAGTCTGCCACCCAGTCTGCCACTCAGTCTGCCACCCCTCCTGTTAACCAGTCTGCCATCCCGCCAGCCAACCACCCTGAAACGCCAGCTCGGCCTGCCATCCAGCAAAAACCTGCCATCCCGCCTAAGCCAGGTTATTGTATTTAAATTTTCAGTGCTGTTGAGAACAATATGATTTAGTATATATATATATATATATATATATATATATATATATATATATATTATATATATATATATACCGGTATATATATTTATATTTATATTTATTTATTTAGGATAGGGTGTTTTCTATCATTTCTGAATCTATCATGGTTAAAATGGAGTTTAAACCTCCTATACAAACAATGGGTTTGTATAGGAGGGTTGTGTGTCTGATAAAGTTAACTCATTCTGTGCCAATGACGTCTCATGACGGTTTTTTTGCAAAGGCGTTCAGTGCCAATGACGTCTTTGACGTCTTTTGAGTTTTTTGTATAAAAAAAAAAAAAAACATATATATATATATTTTTTTAAAGATGTCAAAATGACCTGGGATCAGAGAGATGCTTTTCTCTGTTTGTGTGTTGGCTCCCTCGTTTAGCTGATTGAGAAAATGTGTGTTCATTCTAGTGGATGGACACTTTTTTTCATTCAAACAGCTCTATCTCTGGAACCATTTGTCTGATTGACAAAATTCTTTTTGCCACTGAATCACAACAACTGTGTCTGTTTCTGTGGGGAAAAAAATTATAAAAAAAAAAACATTTTTTTTGATTGCGCAATAAAGAAAAACATACAAAACCGTGGCACAGCTACCTTGGAGCCCTTTTGGCATTTGGCACAGAAAGAGTTTTAATATGAAAAATCAAAACTTGAATCAAGCAACTAAAAAACTCTCTGGGGTGTTCACAAAAGCATGATAAGACTACAAAATGACCAAAAGATCTTTTGAAAGTAAAATATCCCTTTAATATATTTATCTGCTCAGCATCCATTTTAAATTATCGAAATATCTTCAAAACTAAATGAGATGGGACCTATTAACAAGCCGTAAGTTCAGTTTTGATAAGCTTGGTCCAAAAGATAATTTGTTATCAATCAGACCTATGATTTAGGAGGAAGTGTAAAAAAAATCTGCTTATTCCTAAAGACATATTTGTTGTACCTGTGATTTGTATGGGAGCGTGTCATCATTTCGACATAGCATCTGTTCGACGGCATGTTAACCTGGTGGAATGCTAACCTGGTGAATGTTAACCACTATGCCTAAAACCTAACCCTAACCCTCGAAATGACGAAAAAGTGAGATTTCCCATATAAAATGTCTGTATCATTTACCATGTCCAGCCTCCACGATGAAGATTGGTACGAGAGTCATGAGAGGACCGGATTGGGACTGGAAGGATGAGGTCAGTTAATAAAAGATAAACATTAACATTTGTTGATGAGTGTATGAGCTTATAGTTTTTATCAATAAAATTGGCACTGCTTTGTGTGCTTTGGTGCAGGATGGAACTGGGCTGGGTAGGGTCCAGACAAATGTGCTCCAATGTGATGGATGGATCAAGGTCAAATGGGACTCTGGTACAATAAGGACATACCGAATGGGCAAGGATGGCAAGTATGACCTCAAACTGGCAGAGCCTGCCACCCAGCATAACACCCAGGCTACCACCCGGCCTCAGTCTCACAAACGATCTCAGAGCAACGGCAGCTACGATTCAGTTATCCTCGGAAACCCAGGCTTTTATTTCGGCGATCATCCAGTCTACGACCCAGTCTGCTACACAGCCTGCCAAAGAAGACTCCCACAGAGGTCAGCATTGACATTAAAATGAATCATTATATAGTCACAAAGTGCATGGCAATTCGCTTGTTAAAGGTCCTATGACATGCTGACCTTTTAGGTCCTTCCAACGTGTTTTAAAAGATCTGAACTAAAATAAAATGGCAAAAATTGTACAGTACTTGAGTAAATGCACTTAGTTACTTTACACCACTGAGTGCAGAGATCGTATCTACTCTTTTACAGACAGCTTCTTCAAGAATTCAGTCCCAATGGGAAGTCCAGAGACGATGGGACTGCAGGTGAAAAAGACCAGGTCAGTTAATAAAATATTAACATTAGTGTTATGGTGATCTTATACACACACAGTTTTCTCTGATAGGTTTGTTAGTAGCCTTGGTTCCCAAGCCAACATTTGGCTCTATGTGCAGCAGCAGCAGCCATGTTGGATAGGAATTGGGGCCCTTCCTTACTTCCTTCACAGGATATGTTAACAATTACACTAATGAAGGCTCTGTTCCATTCTGGTCAAACAGAGTCAGGGTGCTGATATTGTTGCATGTAGAAACACTCTGCTACACAAATGGGTCTCAAAGTGTCCTTGAGGGGGTTCCAAATGGCCCCTTATGGGTTTGGAACTCTGATAGTGTACACATTTGTTATGGTCCTTTGTTATGGTCCTTGAAATCAAAACGTTTAAGAACCACTGGGCTACACCAAATGGAACCCAGTAAGAATCATTGGTAAGACCTGTGAAGGAACCCCATTTCTGTGCAATATGCATATAACCTCCTGTTTCTGTAGCGTGCAATATAACATGATCATAGTCTGTGCATCATGTCCGTGCAGACATGATGCTAGTACTGTATGTCACATGATGCCTTTACCCAGAGGTGGATTTAGCAATTATGAGAATTGAAGCAAACCTCAACCTTGAGACTCCCAATTCCACTTCCTGAACATGACTGTCATTATATGACTCAGCCATGGAGCAAACCCCTGCCCAATCTCACCACAAGGCCACTGAGCTGGTCACTGATGGATCACTCAATTTGATCAAAACAATAAGACCATAACGTCACTGCTGGACAAATTGTTTTGTCTTATTTTCTTTTCTTTTTTAAATCATGATTCTCTTACAAGTGTTCAAAATTTCTCTCTGTTGTTTTTAGGATGACCAGTACATGGTGAGCAGCAAACCTACAGGTCTCTGTGTGATCATCAACAATGAGAACTTCAGGAACTATAAAAGTCGAAGTGGAACAAACAAGGATGCTGGTACCAATGCTGTTTGGATACTCTTTACTGTTGATTGCTTGTAATTATCTAATTATATTGACGATCAGAAATGGTTTCTTTGGGGGTTGAATCTTAATGAGTAAAGGGTTTGTTTTCATCCCCTGCAGATGATTTGGCCAAAAAATTCAGTAAGCTGGGCTTCAGAGTGTTGATGTTTAAAGACCAAACTGGGATCCAAATGCACGAGACCCTCCATTGTTTGTCTTCTCTGAAGGACCTCACTGACTTACAGAGGTTCAAAGTAAAGGAATGGTCCACGAAGAGCATGCCTCCTGAGTTCACCAGCCTTGACGTTGGGGATCTTTCACAGCACGGAGATGTCTTTGTCTGCTGCATCATGAGTCACGGAGAAAAGGGTGGAGTTTTTGGGACCGATTGGAAGGTCGTTCTCATTAATGACATTGTTGCGTGCTTCAACAGAATTAACTGCTGTGTTCTTCAAAACAAGCCCAAAGTGTTCTTCATCCAGGCCTGTCAGGGCAAGGACACTCAGGAAGGGGTTGAAGCAGACGATGATCCAACTCCTGTGGTCCTCACTCCTGCGGATACAGATACCCTGATCGCCATGGCCACTGTGGAGGATTGCAAATCATATAGGAACGTACGAACTGGGTCATGGTTCATACAGTCTTTGTGCAAACAGCTAGAGGAATGCTGTCCCAGGTAACCCTGAAAATATACCAAAGACTTATAAGGTTTTCTGGGTATCAAAAATTTACAACAGCAATTACAATTCCCTATATATATATATATATATATATATATACTGTATATATTCATTGGAGTGTCATCCATTCCCTATAATATATTCATAAATCAAGTCATTCATTCTATTTGTATCGTCTTTCATGTAAAGGTTACCCATAAAATGCCATTCAGTGTATTTAAATGAAATCAAATAGCATTTTATCAATGACAAGGTGTTTAATTGACTGCAATTCAGTCAAGTGCCACATCTGGCGTGTTCTGAATGTTGTGTGTTGTTTTACAGGGGTGAACACTTGGTGGACATTCTCCATCGGGTCAACAACGATGTGAGCCAGGAGGATGATCACAATTCTCCTAGGCCCATAAAGCAGATGTCTGAAGTTAGATTCACCCTGAGGAAAAAGCTGGAATTCAGTCCCAATGGGAACAGCAGTGATGCTGACCCTGGTCCTCTGATCACAACACCACCAGCACCGATGGCCACCTCCGCTCCAGAGTCCACAGACGATGGGACTGCAGGTGGAAAAGACCAGGTCAGTTAATAAAATATTAACATTAGCATATAGTGATCTTGTGATCACTATAGATCTTGTGAGTACCAAAGTCCTGACTTCACTCATTTATCCCCTGGGTCGCGGAAGGGTTTTCTCTAAGGAGAATAAAATAACATTGTTTCATATTAAAATTGTCTCATACAGTATAAAAATTGTGGGAATTTAGAACGCTGTATATCTCTGATAGCCAACAATTGTTTCTGTAGCGTGAGGAAACACACACGCTGGACACACTGCTAGCATGTCATGTCACAAGGTGCCTTTACCCAGAGGTGGATTTAGCAATAAGATAATCGAAGCAAAGCTCATCCTTGAGGTTTCTTTTTTTTATATGTATATATATATATATATATATATATATATATATATATATATATATATATAATATATATATACATACAGTATACATTCATGAAACCACCTGCTGACTGCCTGTCAGCATTGAGAAAGGAAATTGCTCAATGCTGACAGGCGGTCAGCAGGTGGTTTCATGGATGTATAGACATTTTATGCCAAAAAGAATTAAAAAAAAAAAAACGATTACCAAATTTCATGCCCCACCTCAGGGGCAGCCTGACTACGTGTAGGATACTGTTACAATTGTTGTTCAAAAATGTGTGGAGTCACACATTGCATATTTTTGTTAACCTTTTTCTGCTGTTTTTAGGACGACCAGTACAAGGTGTGCAGCAAACCTACAGGTCTCTGTGTGATCATCAACAATGTGAACTTCAGACACCTTAAAAGACGAGGTGGAACAAACAGGGATGCTGGTACGAATGCTGTCTGCACTTACCCTCATACTCTTTACTGTTGGTTGCTTGTAATTATCTAAATATAGAATAATGGCACTTACAGTATTATAAATTGCTCTCGACGATCATAAAAATAAATGGTTTCTTTGGTGGTTGAATCTTAATGAATAAAGGTTTTGTTTTCCTCCCCTGCAGATGATTTGGCCAAAACATTCAGCTGGCTGGGGTTCAGAGTGTTGATGTTTAAAGACCAAACCAGGAGCCAAATGCATGAGACCCTCAGGCGTGTGTCTTCTCTGAAGGACCTCACTGATATCAATGTAAAGGAATGGTCCAAGAAGAGCAAGTGGTTCACCAGCCTGGACACTACGGATCCTCCACAGCACGGAGATGTCTTTGTCTGCTGCATTATGATGGGTGAAGTTGTGGGGACCGATGGACAGCTCCTCCTCATTAATGACTTAGTTAAGTGCTTCAACGGAGATAACTGCCATCTCCTTTTGAACAAGCCCAAAGTGTTCTTCATCCAGGCCAATGACACGCAGTCAGAGGTTGAAGAAGACAATCGTCCAGCACATAAGAAGGTCCTCACTCCTGTGACTGCAGATACCCTGATCGCCTTTGCCACCGTGGAGGAGGACTGCAAATCATGGTTCATACAGTCTGTGTGCAATCAGCTAAGAGAATGCTGTCCCAGGTAACCCTCAAAATATACCAAAGGCTTATAAGGTTTTCTAGGTATCAAAACATTATTACGGCTGAGTGTCTTCAATTCCCTAATAATGCAATTCAATCATGTGATACGTGTGGCGTGTTCTGAATGTTGTGTGTTGTTTTACAGGGGTGAACACCTGGTGGACATTCTCCATCGGGTCAACAACCATGTGAGGCAGGAGGAGGGAGTCCTGGGAGATTCCAATTCTACTGGGCAGATGTCTGAAGTTAGATTCACCTTGAGGAAAAAGCTGGTGTTTTCTGTTTTCACCAATTGAATCCAAAGCACCCCAAATGTGCATTCACATGTGTAGTGATGCACAGAAGCGGGGATTGAACCCAAAGCTCCACTCGCCAGACCAACGCACAAACCATTGTGCCAATAGGGCTTGGCAGGGCTGTGGGCTGGTTTATTGCTGTACTAACTAGGGGGGCTACACATGCAACACACACAAAGCATTATAGCTAATGATTAATGTAAATGGTATATTGTGCATTTATATAGCGCCTTTATCCAAGGCGCTTTACAGAGATCATTACATTCACCCATTGACACACAGTCACACACACACACACACACACACACACACACACACACACACACACACACACACACACACACACACACACACTCCGCTCTGCTCATCGGGAGCAATTAGGGGTTCAGCGTCTTGCTCAAGGACACTTCGACACTAACTCTGGGGGAGCCCTGGATCGAACTGGGAACCTTGCAGTTCCCAAGCGGCCACTATCCATGGGCCACTGCCGTCCTAGGTAATGTCCTAGGTAAAGTTGAATTATGTTGTTGGTGGGAATGTTGTCTATGTATATCAGGAAGATATGTAATTAAACATCTGTTTATTATGTAATAACATGATGAATGTGTATTATAGCGCTTTATTTTGTATTTATTTTTTCATCTATGGACAGATCTCTATTCTTGAAAAAAGGGTATGATATGCATAAGATAACAGGGGACAAGCTACGTTGCAGTTAGCAACTGGGTTGTGATTTTGTAGAACACTTTATTACACCGTATTACACAGCTCAATCAACTGTGAGAAATAGAACTTGGTATTTGGTGAGAATCTCGTCGAATGCAACGTCTGCAGTGAGGGGGTACAGCGACAGACACATCTGTGTTATGTCACTTTAATTTGGCCTTACATTCCCTGAGGAACATATAGGCCAGTGATACTCAAACTCAGGCCCGTGGGCCACTTCCGGAACGTGGCACAATTTGGACTGGCCCACCAATCAATAATAAAAATAAAAATTAAGCATCTTTATATCATCTTATCTTTAGCCTAATTAGATTACTGTTACATGAATAATCATCCAGAAAGGGAAAACTGTGGGCACACATTCAGATCAGCAGCAAAAGATGACCCTCAGCAAGCGCGTCGAAAAGTTGATGCAGATAACTGTCACTTTAACCCAAAATGGACGGATGCTTTCGCTTTAATTTTACCATCTTATGCAAATTCAATACCACTATGTTTAATTTGCCAGAAAACAGTGTCAGTTGTTAAGATTGACCATATACTGAAGGTGCCAATGAAAGAATTAACTTATCAAGTATCATTAATGTTGTCATGTTATCAACTGGCCCACAGGTTCAGCTATTTGAGTATCCCTGACAAAGGCCATTGATGAAACGCAATTGCCCATACATGCCCATGCAATGGCCCATACATGCCCATGCCCGAGGCCACTAAATAGCTCCTATAAGCGGGACCCTTCTTTCGCTAGAATCCATATTGTACAGATAGTTCTCTCATTACTATCTTTTGTATTTCATTCTTTATTAAAATAATAAAACCCCTATTTATTTAGGGAACAAAAAAAACAGTATTTCGTCTCTGCTCCATCCTTGCTCGTAGGTCATCTTTCATTCTTTTTAGAATTATTCCTACGGAGTCCGGAATGTGTTTCTAGATTGCATTGACAAAATGGTTTAGTCTGTTGTCAACAGTGATTTAAAGACATTTTGAAAACCTGTGCAATGGGACATTCAGCATAATGACTACTTTCTACTTTTGGTAGGCAACTATAAGCACATTCTAATACCAATACTTTTGTACTTTTACTCAAGTGAATAGGAATTCAGGATTTCTACTTGTAACAGAGTGTTTCTACAATTCTACATTGCAATATTGATACTTTTACAAAACATTTGAGTACTTTTTTCCACCACTGTTTGTCACTTAGTTTCTCATTAACCCTTTGGGAGCCCAGAACTGTCAGTAACCACGATATACACCATGTGTAAATGCATACAGATAATGCCAAATATAATGTTTATTTTCCCATAGAGACTATATGTGTACTTTGTTATGACATTTTACAATGATCCATAAAACCTTAAATACATGTTCATCTCATGTCTGTTGAGCTGAGCATTTCTTTGAAATAAAGCTCCAGGCCGGTCCTTGCGCTGATGATGTAGCATTTAGAGGTGTGAGGTTTCCCCCTGATGGACGTTAAAGGTGGTTCATCTATGACATGATAATAAACACTTCAACATTCTTCACAAAGAAACAGAACTAAATAAACCAACCGAGTGCTTATTTTTATTTGAGTGCTTTTTTTTTTTACTTAAGTATAAAAGTCTACAGGTTAAATAATTGTGTTACAGTGTTTTATTAAATGCGAATTAGACCATTTTAAATCCATGACTTACAGACCTGTATTAAAGGGTCAATTTGGTTCCATTTGTACACTCTCAGAGTTTCAGACCTGGCTGTAAGGGTCCATTTGGTTCCATTTGTATTAAACATGTATTAGGCCTATGATAATGATAATCACTAGACACTTGAAGTTACTTTAGACAAATGTCTATGGAAGTATGATATACTGCCCTACAAAGGCAGAGTGCAGTTACGTACAAGAATTCCACTAAATGGGTTTAAAAGTGTTACAGCTGATCAGCCAAATGAGATATAGGCCTAGGCACATAAGTGATATGACAATGTGTTCTAGAGAATGTGTGCGTGCGTGGGTGCGTGTGTGTGCGTACACAGTGTGTTGTTGTAGGATACAATAGTTACACTAAGCTGGTTCCACCTGCACCCCCCAACCCACCCCACCCACCCCACACACACACACACACACACACACACACACACACACACACACACACACACACACACACACACACACACACACACACACACACACACACACACACCTCTACACTTGTGGTCCCTTCAGGGCAGGGGGAGGGGCCATGCAGGTGCAGCCTGTTAGGCTGATCACATCACTCTGTTGTTCACTCCATACTCTGAACACACAGAGAGAGAGAGGCATACCTAACTGAGACAGAGTACTGGATGTATATGGTCTAATACTGGATCTATATGGATTAATACTGGATTCATATCGATTAACACTGGATCTATAAAGGATGACAAGGATCAGTGCGTGATGGAACACTGCAGTGTGTTTCAACTTTGCGTGGTTGGAGTGTATTTTGCATGATTTAGTGATTTGTTTTGATAAACAACTCACACAAGAACATGCTGACTGAAGACTCCTGCACTAATGGTGAGAGAATGGTGGTTTTACACAAATATGTTACTCTCACAGTGTACACATGGAACCAAATGGACCTTTACAAGTCCATTTGGTTCCATGTGTACACTCAGAGTTACAAGTGGATTGTGGATACATCAACACAGAGGATTGTAATGTGTAATTGTGGGCTCGCCTATAAGGCGAGCACACTTTAGATATTGTCATTATTTATCTATCAGTCAGTCAGACAGTAGACGGGAACTTCGGTTCCTTTCTACTCCTACATACTTAGTGAGAAAATGAAAATAAAAACATCAATGTGTTCAGTTTACAGTGGCGAAGTGCGCTATTATTTTTTATAGCAATCGGCCAAATGGTGGCGCTGCACGAAGCCTTCGAAAGTGCGAACTTTGAACAGGTATAGCTCATGCTGTGTTTGAGGTACAGGCATGAAACCTGTATACACGTATGCGTCTCCTCATGCCGAACAACTTTTAGCCTCTGACTTTTGACCTCTGACCTTTAGATCTCCCACAATTCGGAATTATATGAAAAACAGTAAAAATCTATCTCCTCCTGGGTTTTTTTCGATACGCGCACAAAACTTTTTTCACATGAACTTTGGACCAATACGGTCAAACTAATCTCGGCGGATTTCTTTTAAAGTGAAATATAATTTTTTAATAATTCAATAAATATTGCAGTTTTATGCAAATTATTCTTCGGCCTCTAAATCATACATGCAAAGTTACACGTTCATGGCATTTGGCAAAGATGTAGAGGGTTAGTCAAGGTATCACTGAAACCAATTTTATTCCAATCGGCCAAAGGGGGGCGCTATACGAAGCGTCTGAAAATTCAAACTTCAAACGGGGATAAGTCATGACTCGTTTCGTTTGAAGACATGCAACTTGTTACACGCGTGCTTTGACTCAAGCGGAAGACATCTGTGTCGTTGTTAAGTAAGCTCCGCCCTTCGATTTTCCGCCACTTTGAGCAGTTTGTAAAACGCGTAAACCCGCTTTTATTCTGGAGTTTTCGCGTCACGTGCACAAAACTTTTTTTACGTGAACTTTGGACCGATATCTAAAGATCTGTCAGATCGGATTTCTTTAACATTGAAACATGCTTTTTTAAATAATTCAAACAATATTGCATTTTTATGCAAATTATTCTTCTGCCTCTAAAACATACAAGCAAAGTCACATTTTCATGACAAAATAGTGTAGAGGGTTAGTTCAAATATCACTGAAACCAATCTTACCCCAAATGGCCAAAGGGGGGCGCTATATAATTTTGAGCAGTTTGTAAAACGCTTAAACCCGTTTTTATTCTAGGATTTTTTTTGCAATTTGCATGAAACATTCTACACACAATCTAAGGACCTTTATCTAACATGCCTATGAAGTGCACACAAAAAAATTATAAAATAATAATAATAAATATAGCTGCAAGCAGCGATAAAGTGTCCAAAGCCAAAAACACCTCAAATCATGAACACAGCCTGGGATGTGCGTGAAATCTTGCAAGCACATTCCCAATAGGTCAAGGAACAGATACCAACCTTCTCACATTGGCCTGTTATAGCGCCACCAGCGGGTCAACTTTTGCACAACACATTTTTGGAACAAAATGGACCAATCTTTGACGTCAGTAACGTCAAAGAGAGCACTGCCTGCGATCTTGACATTTTGTACTTTTATAGCCATTGTTTTCTGGCTTGATGCGAGCCCACAATTGTTTCGAAGGAACAATATTTTTCTAGTTATGATTTGATTTCATATGTTCTACTGTTTTCCTGAAGAGTACAAATGCAAACCAAATGAACCTAATAAGGGTCCATTTGATTAACACTGAGGATTTTTACAGTGTAATTGTGTTTTTTTAGAGCTACAGAACCAATTACCATTTAACAATCTCATTACATTAATTATAGTATAGTAATTGAAATCATGGTAATACGCCCATAATTCAGTTGTATTGTCTATAACATCTTCA
>NC_137826.1:49771650-50256650 GCF_963921795.1 Nannobrachium achirus
CACATTATGTACAGTACAGCATTATTTCAATGTTTTGCATGAATTGCATTCACTTGGTAGAAAACCTTTGCGACATATAGCAGCAATTTATTCACATGCAATTGAAGGTAGTTGCTTAGTTCATAATATGAACTAAGCAACTATGTGCAATTACATTTATGTGCAGTCTCTCTTTCACTCTCTCTATCTCTTTGTCTCTCTGTCTCTCTCTCTCCTCATACTAACTGTTGGTCTCTCTCTCTCTCCCCAGTGGGTCTGGGGGAGGGGTCTAACTTTGCAGCCTACATGTTTGCAGCAGCCACGGTGGTGACCCCTCTGGGCGCTCTTAGTGTCCTGATCAGGTAACGCTCATTCAGACTCCACTTAGCCTCAGGAATCATTCAGAGCATACATGGGCAACTGGCGGCCGGGGGGCCACATGCGGCCCCCACCTTCACTTAATGCGGCCCCACAGATTAATATAAATAATACTGATATACTATTAATTTCAGCTGTTGCAATTCCAAACATGACCTGCTTTAATTCCTTCAGTCTATGTTAGTAGTTTAATGACTAGTATAGTAGTATTAAAATGTCTTTTTTTATGTCCAATGCATTTGTATTCAAGTTCTTACAGTTAACATGAGTATATAATTAAATGTGTTTGAAATTAAATCAAAATGTTACATTTCAGGATTCCAATTAAAAAATAACAACAAAATTATTCAGGATTCCAATTCAAAATAAGCAAAAAATAGCTGATCTACAAGCTCAAAACGCATCGCGCTGCGATGCGTTATGAGCTTGTAGATCTGCTATTTTTTGCTTCTTTTGTATGAGATACTAGATTGACAAAGTAGCAATATGCGTTGTGGCCCTCTGGAGTGAAGGTGGAAATATAGTGGCCCTTGCCATTATCAAAGTTGCCCACCCCTGATTTAGAGATTCATTGCTCCGCTGTTATGTCTAACAACAGGCGACACATTATGTTGACTGGGAATATTGCATAATATTAAATATACTCCACTGATATTGTTTGTCCACCACACCTGTGTGCCAGTCTCTCTCTCTCTCTCTCTCTCTGACCACATTCAAAACAACAGGCCCTGTGTCTGTGTGTGTGTGTGTGTGTGTGTGTGTGTGTGTGTGTGTGTGTGTGTGTGTGTGTGTGTGTGTGTGTGTGTGTGTGTGTGTGTGTGTGTGTGTGTGTGTGTGTGTGTGTGTGTGTGTGTGTGTGTGTGTGTGTGTGTGATAAAGATCATGTTGCAGCCACGGCCGCTTTGAGGAACGCCTAAATCAAACTCTTTACAGGGCAGTGAGGGCACTGTTTCTCAAAGTCTGGTCCAGGGACCATGATTGGCCACTTTAAATATTGTTGAATCACATAAAACGCAGATGAATAGCTTACACATTGGACGCCGTGTGTGTGTGTGGGGTGGGGGGGGGGGTTCCCACTTAACATACAGTATGATTGTTTTGGGGGGTTCCCAGTTCACTTATTTGCACCTTGTTGGTCCCTCTCCACACAGTGCTGTTCTGTCCTCCTACCTGTTGGGGGAGACACTGAACTTCGTGGGGAAGCTGGGCTGTCTGCTGTGCATCCTGGGCAGCACTCTGATGGTCATCCACGCCCCACAGGAAGAGGAAGTGACGTCACTGCAGCAGATGACCCAGATGCTGCTGGAGCCCGGTGAGAGAAGCCAAACATTGACCTTTGACCTGTCCCACACTAATGGACCAAGTCCAAGGCGTAAATAGCAATATCGCCACGTGATAGTGAATGATAGCGGAAAAGACACGCTGTGATTGGCTAGAGGTACTTTGAGCGACAGTTACCCCCAAACATTATTTAGCCTACTATTCTGGCCCCTGGTTTACAACTCCTAAAAGCGCTGACCGCTCGCTCAGCTGTGTCTCACGTGGCTCAAGGTCGCCTGAGACGGCGCGCCTCCACTTTTGTTGGAAAAATAATGTTGTTGTCCATATTTTATCTTGCATTCAGCCAATGAGAACGCAGGGAGGGTGGGGCTTGCCCGAATGTAGCTACGATTCACTTTTATGCCACTCTGAGCTAACACGGACAGTTTGTGTAGGCAGATGGGCGGGCACGGCGAATCTGTCTGCGAGTCTCTGGCCAATGGCATGTGTTCTCCTCCCCCCACCCCCCTCTGCTCCTCTGCTCCGCCCAGGCTTCTTTTTCTTCCGATCGCCAAAAGAAGCCTGGGTTTCCGAGGCTACTATTATGCAGACTCGCCATTCGCCGGTCGTCTTCCTGCATCTGTGTGTAGTAGGTGTATGCCTTGTTAGGAGACAGGAAGCAGGTTGAAGTCTATTCATTCCAATGTGAGAGTGAACCACACAATGTTCCCTAAACGTTCATACTAAAATGGCTAATGTTTTAGATCCAGTGTTAATTTTGTAGACCAAAACTGCGCTCTGAAAATAGCAGAGCTACAAGCTCACATCGCGTTGCAATCGATCCACAGCCCTCCTCTGAGACACGGAGGTTAAAAAAAAACATCCATTTCATAATGAGCATTAGTAAGGACCAAATATACGGTTGGAAATGGGTGAAGCAGAGCCTTGTATTAGAGAGTTCTGCCAATGCGGGGTCAGAAACAGCACTGGTAATGTAACTCGAAATGTCACTTTTCCCTCAGAGACTCCAATACATTCTGTAAACTTCTGTTTTGTACTTTGTCACTATTCGCCAATAGATGTGTATGTAGAAGACCTGGCCCCATGAAGTGAACGCTGTTGGCGCGACTCCAATAGAGGGCTCTGGGGTGAAGTTGTCCTTTAAGAGCAGTGCCTGCAGCTTGTGACCTGATGTCACCTGTCGGTCGAGTCCTTAAAAGACCTCCAGAAGATTGAGGAGGGAACAACTTTTTAATGTCCTCCTCGTTCACCTCCTTCTCCTACATTCTTACAATGCTTTGCTGTCAATGATTGACCTCGTCTGGCCGCAAGCAAGAGTCACTTAAAGCTTTAGAAAAAGCTCTGATAGAAAAAACAAACAACACAAACTGGCTCTGAGCACCTAAAAGCACTGGTTGACAATGTCTGGTTACGTTGTGTCGTTGTATCAGCTGTTATATGTTTGGGCGGGACTCCTGGGCCACAGTAGCCTGTGATTGGGCTACTACTAGGCATGGTATGTTAGGCAAGCCAGTGGGCCAATCATGTGATGTCTCTCTGGTCTGTGGGCAGGTGCTACTGAAGGATACTTAGTGGCCACTTAAGCCTCTATCAGAGTCCAGGGTGAAGAGCTATCCACCGCGAATTTTAGGTGGAAAGCTTTCCACCTCAAGTCAGAAAATAAGTGAAGACCATCATAGTCAGTCACGGTGAAGTCCTATTCACCGTGACTGACTGGTCTAGATCGACCAATCAGTGAACGGGGTGAAGAGTCTATCTGTCTGAAAGTATAAACAGAGAGATGTGTCGGGACTCGCGGTGGAAAGCGCTTCACCGCGAGGAATGACGTAACGTAGTTTTATGACTTAAAAAGACTACACCGCGGTGGATAGCTCTTCACCGCGGTACCGACTCTGATAGGGGCTTTATAGTGGCCGCCCTGCCAAAAAAATACTTTGGGCCTGGGTGTAGGTTAGGTTAAAAAAAAGATGACAAAATATGAAAAATGAAAGAAACTAATGGTCGGCCCACCTGCCAGATGACCAGTCCACCCCTGATAACAGACGTACAGAGATTCCATGCATTTTTGAAAGAAGATGTATTAGTTAACTATCATAACCCTGGTGGTGTGTGTGTGTCTCAGGGTTCCTGGTCTACTCCAGCCTTCTGCTGGTCTCCTGTCTGGTTCTGATGCTGTACGCCTCGCCTCGCTTCGGAGCCTCCAACATCCTGGTGTACGTGGGCATCTGCTCTCTGCTGGGAGCCTTCACCGTGTCCTCTGTCAAGGGCCTGGGCATCGCCATACACACAGGTACATATCTCCTCTGTCAAGAGCCTGGGCATCGCCATACACACAGGTACATATCTCCTCTGTCCAGGGCCTGGGTATCACTACCATACACACAGGTACATATCTCCTCTGTCCAGGGCCTGGGCATCACCATACACACAGGTACATATCTCCTCTGTCAAGGACCTGGGTATCAACACCATACACACAGGTACATAATTATCTCCTCTGTCAAGGGCCTGGGCATCGCCATACACACAGGTACATATCTCCTATGTCTGGGTATCACCACCATACACACAGGTACATATCTCCTCTGTCAAGAGCCTGGGTATCACCGCCATACACACTAGGGATGGGACGATAAGCGATATTATCATCTATCGCGATAAAAAACACTGGGATCATGCACTGGGATCAGTTCACCTTTTATTTGCCAAGCTGCATATCCAGTACCACTTAAACCCTCTATAATTCGTAAAAGGTACTTATAATATACGTATTTGACGTCTTTTTTTCACCCTCTATCAAATGTCTTTGCCAAAAAATAGCCGATCTACTAACGCAACACGTTGTGAGCTAGTATATCTGCTATTTTTGGCAAATGTTCCCCCCAGGACAATGGATTTTGATTATCGCGATAATATGGTAAATTGCGATTTCTTTTGTCACAACAATCATGATATGACATCATATCGTCCCATCCCTGATACACATAGTACATATCTGCTCTGTCAAAGGGCCGGCACACAGGTAGCGCTGTTGCATCACAGCTAGAAGGTTCAGCCGAGGACGCTGTGGGCACTGGGGGCATTTTCTCTCCTTCGCGGCATCAGTGGCCATAACCTACTGTAGGTGGGGTTGGCGAAAAGGGCCTTTCTGTGTGCATGTTCTCCCTGTGTCCCCTCACAAAAAAAGAACAATGCAGTAATCCTGGTCTCTATACTGCCTCCCCCTGGTCAGCCAGGGCGCCTGATGGAGGGGAAAGGAACTGGAGGGGGAAAGGAATAGGCCTACTACTAGGCCTATGTTGTATGTTATAGGCCTACTGTCAAATGACACAGGGCGACCGTTGCTAGACCAGACATTACAGAAAGTTAATCTACATTAAACAATCAACCCCACCTGCATTGTATTTATGTATAAAAAAAAAGTAAAAAAAATGTTTGAGAAAAAAAAGAAAAGTTTTTTGAAAAAAGAAAAGTTTTTTGAAAAAAAAAAAAAGTTTTGGAAAAAATAGTTTTTGAAAAAAAAAGTTTTTTGAAAAAAAAAAGTTTTTTGAAAAAAAAAAGTTTTGAAAAAAAAAAAATTGATTTTTTTTTTTTTTTGACTCTGAAAAAAAAACGGGAATCCGTGTGACGTCACACGGATCAACTCTCACGGCGGGACTACACCAAGCCGTTTCGCGCGCGTCAGTGCGTATGCGTGCGTATGCGGGGCGCGCGCGCGTATGCGCGTTTTGGATAGATCCAATGTATATCAATTCAGCCGGCTACACCAGGCGTACGGATAGCGCGAACCACGGATACGCATTCCCTAAAAATAGGATCGGTTCTATTTTTTAAGCAGGCGTATGCGTTTTGTACACAGACTATCTGGTCTTCCTCACATATACCCCCTCCTTGGTGTAGCCTGGAGCGTTTACGCATACGCGAGCGTCTTCACGGACAGTACGCGCGTATGTGCACATTTTTTGGTGTAGTCCCACCGTCAGAACAGCACTGTTCTGAGAACCCGTGGAAAGCTTTTCATCTCTGTCTTCCCAAAACCAGAGAAAGACACAATGTTCAGAAATAGGACTTTGTGAGGATAGAAGGTGCCAGTGGGACCCCAAAAAAAGGTTTTAAAATAGAAAAAGTGAAAATTCATGGTGTAGGTCCTTGAAGGAAGCATGAGCTCAGTTCAGGGCTCTCCCCAGGTCCACACGGGTACACCATTTCAATGTCCTATTTAAGCGAAATATAGAGAAGACACTAGAGCAGCCTGGGACAAACTGGAAGCCCCTTTGATGCACCTGCTATAGGTTACGTTTTGCCAACGCGCATCAGTAGACTCCATACTAGCATTGGCATTACGAATTTATATCACACGCTCTTTTCCAGAGTGACTGCGGTGCCACGTCCTTTTCAATGAGAGGCGGGTGGTTATTTTGGCCGTGCAGAGAAGTTTAGGGGCAGCGAGGCAAGCGGGCGCGGTCCCCCACGAGCATGCTCATTTTTGAATGCGCACGCAGGCGGCTAGAGTTGGATTGTGGTCATCTTTGTGAAATACTGCGCGCCGTTTAGTCGCTGAGCGAGTGTGTCCCCGCTGATCCTAACGGGAGTCCCCGCAGTGACTGTGTGGAAGTCGCTTTAAAGTGCAAGATGGGAAATGGGAATAAGCAGAGTAAGCATGAACTCTTTTCAATAACCTGTTGGGGGTCCCCCCCCCCCCCCCCCTCTCTCTCAGTCCTCTCAGACAGCTCAGTGATCAGTCGACCTCTCACCTGGATCCTGCTGCTGACCCTCATCGCCTCCATAGTGACACAGGTCAGTGTACCAAAAGTAAAAGTACAAAATGTTTGAAAATAGCAGGACAGGCAGACATTTGGTAAATTAGCTAATAGTTGGATAATACAGGCTGACGTCAGGAACATAACAGTGAGTTATTACCTGTTCTATTTTAAATGACAACAACTCAGGAAGATAGAGTATGTTCTATTTTAAATGAAACGTCAAGAACAACATCATGCTGTACAGTACGTCCTATTTTAAAGGACAACTTTGTTTTTTTTACAACAAGCCAGCAGAGCACGCCATGAGGTGCGCTCACCACTGGCATCACCACTTGCAATGCCAGTGACATCACCACTGGCATCAACAGGAATGCTGGTCCCTGATTGGGCTATGGGCTTAAACAAACACAGACACCGACATACCTACATATACTGTACTGTAGACACCGACATACCTACATACGCAGCCGAACGCAGTAGCCTACTTGCATGCTCTCCTGGCGCAAGTACATATGAACAAAAAAGAAAGAAAAAAAAGTTGTCCTTTGAATGACAGAATGTTTTTGCCTGGAAAGCTTTTCCTTGAGTGCTGGCTTTCCTGTGCTGTTTCTGAACTCTTCTGTTCAAGGTTCAATGTTGTTCTTTATTGTCTTGTCTTGTCTTGTCTTGTCTTGTCTTGTCTTGTACACATAAGAGTAAAACTTATTTTAGTTTGGCTTCACTCTTTCCCTCGCTCTCTCCCCCCTCTCTCTCTCCCCCTCCTTCTCTCTCTCTCCCCATGTCTCTCTCTCATAATAGGTCCACTACCTGAACAAGTCTCTTGACACCTTCAACACCCTGCTGGTGTACCCGGTGTACTACGTGTGCTTCACCTCGGTGGTGCTGCTCACCTCCGTCATCCTGTTCCAGGAGTGGCGCTCCATGGCGGGGCGGGACGTGGTGGGGGCGCTGGGCAGCTTCCTGGTCATCGTGGTGGGCGTGGCCATGCTGCACCTCTTCAAGGAGCTACAGGTCAGTCAGCAACACCAGGCGCGTGCACACTCAAGTAGGCCTGGGGCGGTATCGACATTTTGTTACCGCGATTACCGTCTTCCCATTTACCGACGGTACTGCGGTAATTACCGCACCCCCGTATCTATTAATTAAGGTTCGGCGATAAGCCAAAATATTGCAATCATCTTCCCTAAAGTCGCCTCTCCACAGTGGAGAGGCGACACAGCCTGACCGCCCGAGTTATACTTCTCCGTACAGCACAGCGGGTATGGCTTTGAAAGGAGCAGATCTACAAGCTCACAACACATTGCATCCGCGACGCGTTCTGAGCTTTTAGATCTGCACTGTCGGGTTACCATAGTAACGTAGGCTAGCTAGTAGGCTTTTCAGACACAAACAGCTGTGTGAACAAACAAGAGGAAGGGTAGTCAGATCGTGTACAGTGATTCTGTAAACTCACGTCACGTCTCAACTCTCAAATCGCAGTGATTGAGTGCTGCTATATACAGGTTTTAGTTACAAGACTTGACAGAAAAGGTTATAAAATCTCTGACGCGCCGCCGAACGGGCACAACGTGCGACGCGATGGAAAAAGTAAAATAGTTTCATTTTCGGCTTTAGTCCACGCGGCCCGCGCTCCGCCAGTAATCCGTATGAATAAAAAAAGATATGCCACAACACAAGGTATGTATTAACATCCTTGTGTCGAGTGGATTACAAAGAAAGTTTACGCTGCTCTGTACTCCTCTACGCAGGCAGCTGCAGGAGTGACTGTCTGTGTCTGAGTGAGAGTGACGTATGTGGCTTCCAAACTGTGGTACACGGCCCAGAGCAGAGCGGCATGGAGCGCATGCGGCCCTCGCTTCTCCCCTGTTTTAAAACTCGCTTGTTTTCCAATAAAAAATAGACTTTTTTTTGTCTTTTTTTACCGCGGTAAGCACACTGACACCGCGGTAGACCTCGGTTTACCGCGGTACGGCGGTACGGCGGTTACCGTGTCCAACCCTGCACTCAAGCCCCGTTTCCACTACAGGGCCGAACCAGAACTAAGAACTTTAAAGAACCTGTGAAGTTCCGGGACCAAGTTCTACTTACGTTTCCATATAACCAGACGTAACTGGGAAGGTCCCAAAAAAGAGCAGTAGCGCATATGGGTTGCCAGAACTTTGCCAGAAGTTTAGTACTACTCAAGTTTAGCAGGACCTAAAAAAGGTTCGCAGAACCTTGTCTGAAGCCGTGCCGTGCGCTATGGAAACAAAACCAGAACCAAAAAAATAGGTTCAGGTTCTGGAAAGTTCTGGTTCCGCCTCAGAGTGGAAAAGGGGCAATAGACATCAAAGGGGCTTGAGCCCCTGTCCTTTTATCCGTCTGTTAAAAAGTGCCCTCTCCAGATCATGAATGCAGTTTTTACTATGGTGAAAGAAACACAAATGCCCCCTTTCCATGCCATACCTGAAGGCAGCATTCAAGAGAATTGCCTTGTCCAAACTCTCCCGAACTTGAATGCAGCATCTTATGTTGAAAGAATTGCCCTCTCTGTGTAGAAATCCGTGCCGTTAAGCACCATCTCCGGTATTGACTTGATTATGCTTAGTTCAGTGTGGTATCAAGCACTGAAAATTGCCGACCTCCAAGGTCGGCTATTTTCAGTATTTTCACCAAATGGCCCTTTTTAGAAATGTCAGCCCCTGCCTCGCTAACATTCTCTACATGTTCCTGAGAACAACTGTTTCTCAACGCCAGGTCCGGCACTGAGGAGCCTGGAAATCAGACCAATCTGCCATTGCCAAAAAAGTTCCCTCAGCAGATTTTGTCTGGCACCGCTCAGCTGTGATTGGATTTCACTGTATGCAAATATGGGGTCGACTTTATCACAATTCTTTTTTAAATCCACCCCTTGGAAATGCAGGTTCCAGACTAATATCTATGCAGTGATATTATTCTGGCCATGCCAGGCTAGACGTTGATCATCTTTTCTTTCATCCAGAAAGGAACATTTGTATTTGCGATGATGCATTCCTTAGTTATGGTCGGTTTTGACCAAAAATGCAGAAAGAAATCTGTGATTAATGGATTTTTCCAAATCCAATAACTTGAAAGAAAAAGTTTTTTTTATGGGGGGGGTATCTGTCTCCCTGCAACCAAGCATCAATTATACGTTAGCGAAGAGCGCCCTCTAGGGTAATCAGTGAAAACCAGGATTTGTCAAAGTTCTCCGTCTTTGGCGGTGAGCGAAAAGTTAATTGTATGTTTTTTCACCCTGACAAAGGAGTCCATGATCGCACTTTGATTGATTGATTCATTCATTGATCGATCGATTTTGCCATTCATTCTTGGCTTGCAGTTGACCATGTACCAGCTGACCCATCAGCTGAGTCAGCCGGTGAAGAGGGAGGGGCCTGCAGAGGAAGGAGGCAGGGCAGAGGGTGGAGCCGGAGCAGGAGGAGGAGCTGGAGATGATGGAGGAGGAGGAGGAGGAGGAAGAAGAAGAGCGGGTAAACCAGACGATAAGGATGGACTCATAGACAACATCGTGATCGACAGTCTTCCTCCCATGAGGGAGGACGGACCCAGAGTCTTCATCATCAGCTAACAACAGTGCTGGAATTACTTAAGTATTGCACTCAAAGGTCTCATGACACGCTGTTTTTATGAAACATAAAAGTCTCTATCATGGTCCTTCAAACAAGTATTAAAAGGTTTTAACCTTTTATGCCTTAACTTGAAGGCCTGTCCATACTGACTCCGACCACCAAACTTTTCATCTGAGACTTTCGTCTTTCCAACGTGCAGCTTTCCGAACTCTAATTCGCGATAATGCTTTTCAGAAGAAGCAAGTGACTTAATCTTGTAGTTGAACCGTATCTTTCCAACGAAAAGTTTGGTTGTCGGAGACAGTATGGACAGGCCTTTAAGTTAATGAATGCCCTTTTCAAGATGGCCGCCAAGTACCAGGATGCCACATTCTTAAATTTCTAGTGCACGGATCAATTTTTAGTGCACGGATCGTGCACGCCCATGCACCACTTTTTAACAGCTTTCAAACAAAAAAATCCGCTTGGAAATCCGTTCAGGCATTCATGAGATAGAAGCCTTCAAAGTCAGACAAAACAAACACTGCCACCTTCCTACATTTCTAGTGCACGGATCAATTTTTAGTGCACGGATCGTGCACGCCCATGCCTAGATCATGCACCATATGTGTAGTACTTTTTAACAGCTTTCAAACAAAAGAATCCGCTTGGAAATCCGTTCAGGCATTCATGAGATACAAGCCTTCAAAGTCAGACAAAACAGCCATTTTTGACATTTTGAAAGATGTGTTTGTTATGGGGCTAAACATGCAATTTCGCAATTGCGATCATGCCTAATACATTTGAGGCATTTTTAGAATTTTATATATATATATATATATATATATATATATATATATATATATTTTTTTTTTTTTTTTTTTTTCAAAATGGCTTCCAACTCGGGAAACTCGGGCTGTGGCAGCCTGGGACTACTGTAATAACTCGGGAAACTCGGGCCTTGGCAGTCAATGAGTTTTTAAGACAATCAAAATAGAGCCCCTGATGTCATGAGACCTTTAAGTATTGTACTTAAAGGGATATTTCACTTAAAAAAAACATTTATCGTCTAATCAGGTTTTTTTTGAACACCCTGAAAAGTTTTTAATTTGCTTGATTTAGATATTTGATGTAAATGTTACCAGGCCCTGGGCCTAGAGGGCCTGAAAACATTTACGTCAAATATCTAAATATTGAATCAAGCAAATAAAAAACTGTTCAGGGTGTCCATAAAAGCCTGATTAGACAATAAAATGACCAAAGTCTTTTCTTTAAAGTGAAATATACCTTTAACTCTTTAAAAAGCATGTCATTTTAGATGTTAGCGTTGGCTATTCAAAAATAGCCAACATATTTAGCCACTGTACGCATGCCCCACATTTTAGCACAGTAAACGTGATAAAACAATAGAACGAAGCAAATGAAAACATTTTAAAACTAACTTTTCTCTAATTACAATTTAAAATATGAACCCTTGTTGTAAAAGACTAAAGTTGTCCTTTAATGGGTTAAGATGGGGGGGTAGTGAGAGCAGAAAGATGAAGAGATAAATGAAGTAAAACATGTCGGCGTGGCTTCCACCAGGATCTCAAGGTGTGTTCACCTCGCAGAACTCACAACATCAGGTGGGAACCAGTCTCCATGATTACCAAAAGCAACAGAACAACTAAATAATTGCTCACTAAAAAAGTACGTAAAAAAAAGAATCAAACCAAATGTGAAGTGAGCGGTGCTATTTATGAGTTAATTTCATCAAGCATTCCAATGGCCAATCACAGCGTGTCCTGTGAAGCTTGGCCAATGGGACCCTGGGCGTACAGCAAACTTTGAGGCGTTTTAGGCCAGATGTAGGCCATATCTAGACCAGATGTAGGCCACGCTTCAGAGCCCGGACATTTTTGCGGGACTGGAGGGATCCACGGTGAAGCCACGCCCCCTTATTTATTATTCTGGTTTTGTAGATTCGTTTGTCTCTGAGAATCTGCTCGAATCCTCCCCGTGGGTTTCAAATGTACTGAGAATATACAGTATATAAAGATTATATATCGTCACCTTCTTAAACTAATGGCAAAACAATATATTTCTTAACCATTTCACCAAAAAGGTTTATAAAAAATAACAGTGTCTGTCAGTTATGTACTGTATCATAAGAGGATTAAATAGGATTAAATCTGATTTAGGCCAGACTTTTTGGCCCAAGTCACACAGTCAGATAGGCCATTATACTAAAACTAAAAGGGTTGGGAACAGCATGATCCCTTTCAATTAGGAGATCAGCGATTTTACCAGAGGTGGCCCCAGTGTCAATTAGGAGATCAGCGATTTTACCAGAGGTGGCCCCAGTGTCATGAAGAGCAAAAACAACAACAAAAATCGTAAAATAAATGACTTGGGTCATTAGTAAAGAAGGTGACCAACAACAAAAATGGTAAAATAAATGACTTGGGTCATTAGTAAAGAAGGTGACCACCATATCATCTTTCTTTTATTTATTCTTTTCTATTTGCTGATGGCATATGGACCTATGAGGCGGACAGACTGCATACAAACAATAACGTATTGTAACTGTAATCCTAGTTGCATAGTTGTATTATTTCACGTGTTTCAACATGTAACAAAAGTGGCCAAAACACAACATTCCAGCCAATGTACAGTATGTGTCAATGTTATTTTGATACATGTGTGTAAATGTTGACATTAATGACGTGAGGAGTTTCATTCCAAACTGAGATGTCCACCGTTCGTCACCAGTGTTGATTTTGACAGCAAATTGTGTGGTGTGTGGTACATTTTCATTTGGCTTAAGTCATATTTTAGTCATCTGAAAGGTTTTAGATTTAGTCTAGTTTTAGTCGACTAAATACCATGAGATTTTAGTCGACTAAATCTTCAGTTGATTTAGTTGACTGAAATGTATTTTTGCAGGGCCTAGATTGCGTTGAAATGCCTGATTTGCTCGGCTTGTGCCAAAAATAGCAGATCTACGTGCTCACACATAGAGAGCTTATAGATCGGCTATTTTTCGGAGTGTGACACAACCGAACATGAAATGACTTCTACTGGATCTTTTCTCCACTAGTCCCTCCCTGACATCTTTTCCTATTCAGAAGACTGACTTCCATTATTCTAAATGGAGGTGTAACCTAAACCCTAACCTCAGTGGGGGTATTTCTGAATGGGGATGTTTCTAAGCGGGGGTATTTCTGAATGGGGATGTTTCCAAGTGGGGGTGTTTCTGGATGGAGGTCTGCCCCCCTTTTCTTTGTGTGATAGGGACTTTGTTTTTAAATTAATTACTTGAACTCTAGCATGGCTGTTCTGAGAGGATTGATTGATTGGTTGAAGACATTAGACTAGAGGTTTCCAAAGGGAAAAGGTACAGTTTCCTGGACAGTACAAGTTCACTGGTACACCTTTGGCTTCTTTCAATTGGGGTCTTTTTAATTTGTATGAGCAAAATTGTGTGCGCTATCTTGTATTTTGTCACGTGCCATGTGTTACATCATTTTGTAATGTAAAAAGAAAAACAAATCTAAAAGGAAATTTAATGACAATTGTTCAAATGTAAAAAAAAAAAACGAAATATGAAGTTTGTGTTCTTTTTTATGTGAAAAACATTGCGTGAATTGTCAATTTGACACGTGGTGAGCTTTTAGATCGGCTATTCCCTTTTGTGTTTTGAAGATTCCAATCCCAGTTTTTCTCTTGCTTCTCTCTCTCTCTCTCTCTCTCTCTCTGCCCCCCCCCCCTCTCTCATAGGATCCATTTATGAACCAAACAGGTTCTACCACTTCTCCAGTGGGAAAACACACACACACACACACACACACACACACACACACACACACACACACACACACACACACACACACACACAGTGTCAGGTTTCACAGGAACATGCAGCAGTAACTATGTACTAGGATGGTGGAATAACAAGAGACACAGGAAGCATCTGAATGACACACACACACACACACACACACACACACACACACACACACACACACACACACACACACACACACACACACACACACACACACACACACACACACACACACACGTCAAATGTTAGTTTAATAATGTGCACCAACACTTTCCAAATTACGAAAAGTCTTCATGTTTGTTTTATGAAATTGAAATTTGATGGGAAGTCTTATTCACAAAAACATTTGGAATGTTACTTAGCCTACGTTATGACGTCAATGTTTGCCTAATGTTATGCTGAAGCAACCAGTGTAAGGCTTTTTCCACACGATGAAAACGCAAACGGCTAATAAAGTATTAAATCAATCATTTGATGAAATAGACATTCCACCAGGCTTTTTTTCATAAAGCATTTGTGTGTGTGTGTGTGTGTGTGTGTGCGTTTCCTACTAGTACCTGTAGGCTAGTGGTTCTCAACCTTTTTCGGCCACAACCCCCAAAATAGTCATATTTTAACTGGGGGCCCTCTAAACACTTTAAACTTTTAAGTTTGTTTACTGTTGAGTGAGGAAAACAACATTGCACATAAGTTAATCATCTGGGGACCCCCCAAAATAATTCCCACAGGTTGAGATCCACAGCTGTAGGCTACTACCTGCTGAGTGCTAACCAAGCTGGAGATGGTAGCTCACCATCCACAGCTTTAGATTCACTTAATTATAGACCTGCAGCTCGAGCATGGAGACGATTATTTCAAGTCAGCAGACCGCTCTGTCTGCCCTAACCTGATGTTCTGCTACAGGTACTTATAATCTACAAGCTCGCAATGTGTTGCTTGTAGATCGGCTATTTCCTTTATCTTATTAATTTTTTTAATCTCTGAAGTCGAGCTTAAAAACATGCTTCAGAAAGTCAGGCCTTGTGTACAAGTACTGAGTTTGGTTTTTATTGATATGCCATTTCCCCCCAGCCTGTATGCAGATGTAGCATGGTGGTATAAATTAAAAGTTGTCAACACCACCACCTAGGGATTTTTCTTTTTTTTAGGAATCTAATAAAAGTAAACCACCTGAGACATAAGTTACTCCCCACAAGGTTTGTTGTACTTATTAAAGAAAGGCAGATACGTATATCAATACAAATAAAGGTTTTATTCACATATATCCTATAGGCCTACAAAAGGCAGTACTTTATTATATATCACTGTGTTGAAATATGACAGTGGGTCAACTATATCAATGTACCTCTAGGGTTTGGCACTGAGGCGTACCAATAGTTAGGTCAAATTAGCCAAAAGTTAAACCAATCTGGGAACTAAATCAAAATCAAAATCTTTTTTCACAAATGTGTTCATAAAGGTGTCAACTATCACCTCTGAACTTTCTCAATCACAACTCCCTTGGGGGACTTTGTGGGAGCCAATCAAAGTTGGGGGTATCCCGTGGGCCTGGGATTAAAGGGGGGAAAATAAAAAATGGCCAATATGAGTGTATGAGGTGTGTAATTAGGGTATTTGGGGGCTGCTGAATCCATTCCAACCATTAGTTATCAGTAAAAATTACTCCTTGGCCATAAAATAGGCCACAACAAACTACCTTTTTGTGTCCACAAGACATAATATTGTCAATAAAAGAATGGTTGGAGTAGGGTTTGAATTCATGAAAACTATTCAAGATCAGGTGGGTAAGCGCACATCATGACACACATGATAACATGATACAATCTGACAAGGTACACTCAAAAGGGTTTAAAGCATAGGGACTAGAGATGTTACCGATCAATCGGCAATGGATCGGATCGGGCCGATCAAAGCGTGATCGGCGATAATCGGTGGTTAGATCAAAAGGTAAATTCACCGATCCGATCCGATCGGTGCATCCGATCAACCAGCCGTTCAGTATGCCCACTTGAGGCCATTTTGGGGTATTGATTTCCACAGTGCTGAAGGAATAATTAGTTACTGCTATGATAATAAATACATAGTAATGCTGGTAAATAACTATAAGGCAAATATATAAATGAATTCATGAGTGAATTAATTAATTAAAGTTAAAACATTAACATTTAGAAAATATAAATAATATATAAATAATAACTTGATCGGATCGGTGATTGATCGGTATCGGGTGATCAAACTTTTGTGATCGGTGCTCGGTGATCGGTTCCAAAAAACCTGATCGGACCATCCCTAATAGGGACTTAAAGGACACAGGTGAACTCGAATGACATGATTGGCTAAGCCTTAGCCAATTAGGCCTATTTTATGGCCAAGGAGTCATTTAAACTGAAAACGAATGGTTGGAATGGATTCAGCAGCCCAAAAATACCCTAATTACACACCCCATATGCTCATATTGGCATTTCTTTCATTTTATCCCCTTTAATCCCAGGCCCAGGTATCCCGATACCCCCAACTTTGATTGGTTCCCACAAAGTTCCCCAAGGGAGTTGTGATTGAGAAAGTTCAGAGGTGATAGTTGACACCTTTATGAACACATTTGTGAAGAAAGATATTGATTTTGATTTAGTTCCCAGATTGGTTTAACTTTTGGCTAATTTGACCTAACTACAAGGGATACAGGGAACAAGCTAGACAGCCCAGGGTGGTGGCACTCCAAACCACAGCACAACAAAAATAAAAAACACACACAAACGGGAAGGGGATACCACCACACCTGGAGCGAGCGTCACCTGGGGCCTCAACACCAGAACTAAAAGAGAGAAAACCATAAATGAGTAGACCAGTTACAATACGTTGTTAAAATACATTTGATTAAAATAGATTTCCAAAGCTAATAGGCAACGTCCAGGGTGTCACACCACACTGGATGATTAAAATAAAACAAGTGCTGTCATCAGTGGTAGAATGGAGGTTAGGCAAAACAGCAGCGTGGTATTTCTCATCACACCAAGCCTGTGCAGCCGAGAGCAAAACGCATCGCCTCGCAGTCGTGATGCCCATGGCCCTGCTTCTGTTCTGTGTGGTGAAGTTACACCCAGCCAAACGTACAACTCCAGACCGGAGTAGGCTACTACTCTCAAAGAGACAGTAACACACAGGGGCTGTGCTGATG
This sequence comes from Nannobrachium achirus, assembly GCF_963921795.1. Classification (NCBI taxonomy): domain Eukaryota; kingdom Metazoa; phylum Chordata; class Actinopteri; order Myctophiformes; family Myctophidae; genus Nannobrachium; species Nannobrachium achirus. The sequence goes on from NC_137826.1 coordinate 49,788,619, forward strand.
CATAGTGAAACACAAAACTGCAGCCCAACAGACCAGCTTTTGGTTGAGAAATTGTCAGGATCCGCACACGCCATGGACAAGCGTGGCTACAGCTGAAGCCCCACAGGCCAGCTCTGCCAACATTCAGGACACAAACCAGAGGAGAAGCTAACAGGGACAGAGAGTGTGCTGCTTAAAGGAGTAGTTCACCCCCAAAATTACTTTTCTTCCATTTCTTACTCATGCCATGGAGACTTGAGTTAATTAATATTCAGTTTTTTGCCACATTCCTAAGACGACAATTTGAATACTATAATGTAACCCGTTAATTCCGGACTGGGACCCAAATGCATGTGGGTCCCCATCCGGAATCAATGGGGGTAAATTTAATATAATCAAATGTTTGTCTTAGGAATGCAACAAATACAAACAAATATTGTTGAACTCAAGTCTCCATGCGCGTGAGTAATCAATAGAAAGAAAATAAATATATATATTTTTTGGGGGGTGAACTACTCCTTTAAGTACTGCAGGTAATCAGCCCACTGATTAGTGGGAGGAGAATGGCCATGAGCAGAGTGGGAGCCAGCCAACAGACATCGTCAATGCTGAGTATGGCAGCACAGAAGGACAGGCAATGTTGGTGTCTCTGGAAAATCAGGCCCAGTGTTACAACGCTCAGTGCAGCAGTGAGTGTGCCAGAGTCAGTGACCCAGACAGAAGATGGTAGGCTCTGCTCTCCTCTTATGAAGAGAATCCATGCAGGCATCAAAATGAGTGGAGATATTGCCTTTATGGATGCATCCGGAAACATGGACAGACAAAGCTGCCTTGTCTTTATCCTTTTGACGAACAGCTGTGCAGAGGGTCTGCCTCTTGGCATAAGAGTCAGAGGAGAGGGATGCTATCTTAAGGGACTAGGGACGCTGAAGTCTCTTCTGTCAGAGGATGCCTTCTCAGGCAGAGGAATGCGAGGGCCACAGGCAGAATTTTGTTTAATGCTCTAACAAAAAAGACGACAAAGGTGAATTAATTATGATACTGGCACACAATTGATTAAAGATGGATGTTTGTACCCTTGGCAACAGGGTCTTCTTAACCGATGACTGTAGAGTGGAGAGATCAGCAATCTAGAGGGCCTTCCCTGAAGCCAAGCTTCTTCTCTGCAGCTTCCATGTGCTGCTAGCTGTGTGGAGGTGGCTGTGGAATAAGGGGCACGGCATCTACATGGCAGACAGGTAGGGGCTGGCGATAAATATCATTGACACGATACAATATCTCTACTCTATGCATCTTCAGAGTTATCGTATAGCTTAATTGTGATACACTGAGGGCCATATCAAAATTGTTAATACAGAGATTCATTAAAACCTGCTCAATAAAAACCAACATGAAAAAGAGTGATAGATAAGATTGTGATACTGCTTGCAGTAGGAGCGAGATCATTTAGCGACCTACAACCGGGTCGCGACGTTGTCGGTAGTTTTCAGCGACCGGGTCGCTAAATCGAGCGACTGGGTCGCTAAATCGAGCGACCGGGTCGCTAAATCACCGACCGTGCCGCTAAATCGACCGACCCGGTCGCTAAATCTACCGACCTGCCTGCAGTTTTAGGTCGGTAGATTTAGCGACCCGGTTGGTACATCTAGTGACCCGGTCGGAAGATTTTGCGCCCCAGTCGGTCGATTTAGCGACCCGGTCGCTCGCTTTAGCGGCGCAGTCGGTGATTTAGCGACGCGGTCGGTGATTTAGCGACCCGGTCGGGAGGTTGCGTGGCAGGTTAGCCTAACTGAGGTAAGGTTACTGAGGTTAGGTTTAGGGTTAGGGTTAGGGTTAGTAGCCCGGTGGTCGGTGGAAGCGGTGGATTTACCTACCCGGTCGCTGGATTAGCGTCCCGGTCGGTGGAATTAGCGTCCCGGTCAGTGGAATTAGCGTCCCGGTCGGTGGTTTTAGCGTCCTGGTCGGTGGTTTTAGCGTCCCGGTCGGTCGATTTAGCGACCCGGTCGGTGTTTTAGCGTCCCGGTCGGTGGTTTTAACGTCCCGGTCGGTGGTTCTAGCGTCCCGGTCGGTGGTTTTACCGTCCCAGTCGGTCGATTTAGCGACCCGGTCGCTGAAAACTACCGACCACGTCCCGACCCGGTTGTAGGTCGCTAAATGATCTCGCCCTCTCTCACTGCTTGAAAAACAATTGTGATGATATATTTTTTCATATCGCCCAACCCTACTGACATATTTTTTCATATCGCCCAACCCTACTGACAGGCAGACAGTGACACTCATGTCCATCATCAAGCAAACAATGTATGCCAGGGAGAGTGCTGCTGTGAACATGTATGTCATTGGTAGATGTGTGATTACTGTCATCTGTTTCACGTGTGTGTGCATAGACTGTTGCATTACGGTAATTGCTTCATTTGGCAGGTATCCCAAATTTACGGAGGCATGGGCGCTGTACCACAGGGCAACGTTGCCGTAAGGATAAAATCCTCCCCGGACCAAGGCTTATAATGTTCTTCAGCTGGTGGACTTCCTCACCACCCTGTTTAATGCATATCATGAAGAAAGAATCATCGATGCTCCTGTGGGGAAGTGGGAGCGCTTCAGCAGGTCTAGATTCCTGGTAGACAAGTCCTGTGATGTGAGGCCAGAGCACATTTCACGGGTTAAGTGCACAACACAATTCTTAAACCTTATAAAACCTATTATTTGAAGTTTATTTAACATGAAATGTCTATCTTGTTATGATTGATGAGTCCTTTGAAGTCCAGAGCACCTTCAAACCTGGCCAGCTCTACACTGTGACCACTTGCTTCTTACTGAGACAGCAACACATTCGGATGTCCTGTTTGGAGTCAAAATTATAATGCTCCTCCAGAATGGCCTGATAAATGTGATCACCATCCAGTGTGAGAACCCACCATGGTTGCGTCAGTTGTTTCTAATGTTTTTTGATGAGACGTGGGGATCCCACAGGCAGAAAACTTTGACAGCAATGTCAAAGTATGACTTCTCCATCGATACGCCGAAGATGAGCAAGCATTGCACGGTTGCCAGCACCCTGGTCACAGATAACAAACTAAACATTCCATCATGTCTTAGTAGACAAACTGCCTCAAACAACAAAGATTGAAGCTGACTTTGTGGTATGGTCTCACTGGTAAAGAAATACATAAAACATTGTTTCCACTTTTTTACAGCAGCATCCGGTGCGGTGAATGGTGATGTCTGTCACTGAACCAGATGGTTTTTGCACACTGGTTCACTGGTCTGCGGCTGGACAGCATGAAGAAAAGAAAAAAGAAAAGAAAAAAAGTAATAATGAATAGAGATTAAGACTGCGGCTCTAAAATGCATTGATGTAATCACCCTAAAATCAATCTAGATTGACTATGACTATCACACTGAAAGGGATGGTATCTGAATCTGAGTAGCCCTGTATTTATACAATGGCAAACTTACCTTTCTTTGGTGGCAATTCCTGGTGCTTCTTTGGTGGCTTTCTTCTTGACTCCAAGTCGAGTGGGGGTGGTGGGTTAGGTTGCACTGATCCTTGTGGGCACTGCATTCCAATGTAATCCTGCATGGCTACAAGACAAGGACAAATATTCTATGAAAATGTTTAATATGGTTTATATTTTCTCACCATATACCAGTACTTACACATTAGATGGCCTCTTGAACTGGCTAGGGTTAAAATGGGCACTGCACATTCTGTAGCTGTGATGGAGATGCTGGGAGCTTATCCACATCAGCTACTCATTTGGAAGGTTCTGCTCCCATATCTTCTACACCTTACAAGACAGGAGTATACTGTAACTGTACATATCTGGAGTATTTGGTCCAGGTCAAAAGTCAGTTGTTTGCAAATGATGACATGATTCTATTAACTATGATTTTGATAACAGCTTTTGTTGGGTTAGCCAGGTGCCAACTGTGGTATGTTTACTTACACTGTAAATCTAAAAATTGCCAGATGAGGCATATGTAACGGGTAAGAATAAAATGGACTGGGCTCATTTTATTTTGTTATTTGTTTGTCAGGTACATGTACAGACAGTAGGCTAGTCTATTACACTTTCCCATTTATCAATGTTGATTCAAAATGCACAGGTTATGTGGCTACTGATGCAGAACTTGAGTATAACTTGTAGCAATATTGATTGATTGAATACTTTATTAGAGATTTGCATAGGAAACGTACATGACAGAATACTGGTATAAAGGTCAACTAAAACCACAAGAAAGCTTTTGGGCTTGTTTCAATTGGGGTCCTTTAAATACAGGAACAATCTGATATTCAAGGTCTAATCTAGAAACATCAGGTGTAGGCCTATACATTTTCACCGATGGTTAATGCTTTGTTTTGTGGATTGATACTTCACCATTGCCCTCATAACAAAGTGTGGATACATCATAGCTTGACTTACAGAACATGATATAGTCTAATTGAATTTGGCCACTGCATTTTATAAGTTTGTGGCATATCCTTCCTTATACTATGGCTTGGCTTGGGCATACAGCTTCTAAAATTAAATGTGAGAAACAGGGCAGGTGCCACTTGAAGACTAACGTGTACACTTTTATGAACACTTACCTGTCAGGGTCTTTGGGGAATCGATGAAAAGCAATATTTTGGAGAGTCCCAAGAGTCCCAGTTAATTGCAGAACAGTGCATTCTACTTCTCTTGGAAGCTAAAACATCCATGTTTAGAACAAACCTTTTCAACAGCAGGCCTTGTATAAGAACTTGAACTGAACAGGTGCCATCAATGGCACTAATCGCACACATGGGCAACATATGGCCTGGGTCCATACCTGACCCTTTGACAATTTCAATGTGGCCTCAAACATGATTTTTTTTAAGCCTAAGATGACAGAGACACTGTGCAAAATGAATCTGTATGATAATGTGAGTGATACAGTAGAGCTATAAAGAATAATAAAATGTCTGACCCTATTGTAAAGTAGTCTGTCGTGTCTAATGCAGTTTTGACTTATCAGCACAACACAATGTGTTTCAAGTCCAGTGTGTGGCCCTTAGGCCTACTCACTTTATGGAAGTCAGTATGGCTATGGTCCCCTGGAAATAAAATGCTGCCCATCTCTGCACTCATGGTAGGCCTAGAACTATCAGGTGAGCAGATTGGGCTATCAATATTGTTGATCAATACATACTAGGCCTACCATTAATATTGACCTTTTCCTTTTACTATTCTATTCTTCTATATGTGATCTGTTTAGCAGCATATGATAATATGTAAAATCAACATCAATGGTGATTTTCACTTTGTTGGGTGATCAAGACAGCTTCTGGGCAGTGTTGTTCACAGAATTCACACCCAATGTAATTATTTTGATTAATTTAAGAGCAGAGCCATCGCTCCAAGATAACGACAGCGCTACCGCTGCGCCATCTAGTGGTGATTCCATATATAGTGTTGCCTCTTTTCTAGAATCTCTTCGTTTCAACCACATCTTGCGACTCCCTGATTGTCATTTCTCCTCGATGTCTCCTTGATTTGGTATCAAAATCCCAAAAATTCACCAGAACACAGGTAATTACAGTAAGACGTCGTATCTCTAAAGGAGCAAACAGCGATAGCGCTTCCTCAGCAAAAGTCAGCATTTTGAAGATCTTCAGACAAACGCTGCAGATCAGATTGTGTCACTTTCATTTCATCGATGTGCAAAGTTCTGCAAACCATTATAAATATTTTATTTTTTTTAAAGAAAAATACACATGAAAGTCATGGTACGATATTAATTATTTGTTTATTTTAGTTTGGGTGGAGAGAGACAATAATGATTACTTATTTGGGGCTAACAATATGCGGGAACTCAGAGTTGGTTGTGTGTGTGTTTCAACCCGGACAAGAGAGAGATACGGACACGTGTCCGGTGTCCGTCCCTCTCTCTCATCCGGGTCTAATGTAAACACATCCACACCACGTCGGGGAAATACAAATAGACTTTCTTATAAACATCTATGGTCGGGGAGAGCCAAAAAAAACAGCACAAAGTGAACGTGATACAGAGAATAAGGTGTCAGGTGTAATATAAGTTTGCTGTGGACAACCCTTTGTGTATAACTCGCACGTTGTGGCAACGGGAGGAAATTCCACACAAATTTCAAAGCGTTTGACCGCAGTTTTTTTGTGTGTGGTGAAGATGAACTCTCCAGACTCAGCCAGGGACATCTCTATCAAACAGGAGGAACCTGAAGACCACCCACACCTCAGTACGTTGCATGTGCTCTCTCTCTCTCTCTCTCTCTCTCTCTCTCTCTCTCTCTCTCTCTCTCTCTCTCTCTCTCTCTCTCTCTCTCTCTCACTCTCTCTCACTTACTTTTTGGGTTCTGTTAAAGGGCTGCCACAATAATCATATAAATATAATCTTAACAGTACGATCGTCATGACAGTGCAGTGATGATAATAGGGGCGGCATAGCTCAGGGGTAGAGAAACTGGTATTAGAGCACGAAGGGTATAAATCCCGAAGGGTTCCCAGTTCGAATCCGGGCTCCCCCTGAGTTAATGTCGAAGGGTCCTTGGGCAAGACTCTGAACCCCTAATTGCCTCCGGTGAGTAGGTTGGTGCCTTGCATGGCTTCCTCCGCCACCGGTGTATGAATGTGTGTGTGAATGGGTGAATGTAATGCACAATCTATGTAAAGCGCTTTGGATTAAAAGCGCTATATAAATGCACCATTTACCATTTACCATTTATAATATCCCGATATGCATAGCAAGCAATAGTTAAAATATCTCTTTTGAATTGTACCGTCATGAAACTGTACCTTTTCCTATGCAAACTTCTAATAAAGTCTTCAATCAATCAATCTTTAAAATAGTTTATTACAAAATTACTATTATCCAGAGCACGTCCTCTTTTGCAGAAAAGAAAGAAAGAAAGAAAGAAAAAAAAAACATTACATTTTAAAGCATCTAGAACTGGGATTTTCTGTCACACAGACAATTATTCTTTTAACCCCCCTTTTTACAATTTAGGCATTTATAAAGATGCTAGTGACTTAAAATAAGCAAGGACAGCACATGGTAATACATTAAATGCTTAGAAATAGTAATCTAAACCATAGGTAAAGCAAAAACCTATCATCTGTCCAACAGTACAATAAGTCTGTAAAACAATCTGTAAATTGAAGCTAAACACATAGGATGTCAGGTCAACAGTGGCCTGATAGTCTGGGATCACTTCACTTTTCGGGCTTGTAACCGGTCTGGAGCGGAAACCACAACACGTCATGTTGTAGTATTCAAAGACTACAATTTCGCCGGAACTATCCACCGGAAACAGTTTTAACCCAAAATAATTCCCCTGCGCTCAAGGACATACTTTTAGGACCTACCTAATAAACTCCTTGATGCGGAGTAGTTTTGCTTTTGAAAAAATTGTTTGGTATATGCATCTTTTAGTCCAACTCGTAGCGACTGGAAAGACTACACTATTGGCTACTCAAGCATTTTAATAGGGATTGGGGAAACAAACGGGGGGAACCAATTCCAAATCAAAGCGACGCCGCTTCTTCTAGTGGTTTCCGCGTTGGGCGGAAACCAAACGGCCTGTTGTGAACGAACACAAGGCTTTCCCCCAGAAAGCCTGGTAGGCGAGGTTAGTGGCCTCCCCCTTGGGATAATAAAGGTATCTATCTATCTATCAGAGTCTACATAACATTGTGGTCCAAATGGACCATAAGAGTCCATTTGGTTCCGTTTGTACACTCTCAGAGTTGAAGACCCATAACGGGCCATTTGGAACCCCCTCACTTTGAGACCCACAGGTGTAGTTTTTCCAGTGAGCCAACATGCACAATATCAGAACCCTGACTCTGTTTGACCAGAATGGAACAGAGCCTTAATCAGTATCATTGGTAACACATGTGAAGGAAGTAAGGAAGAGCACCCATTTCTTTCCAAAATGTCTGGAAAATCTTAAATTAAGCATGATGTCTTGCCATTTTGCCTTTACATTCTGCAGATATTGTTATTCTTGACACCATCACCAGGTCTCCGTAATGAAAGTCATTATTCAATTTGTTCATTTCAGACCAGTGTGTGGAGTCCAGACTGCAGGTGAAGATGAACTCTCCAGACTCAGCCAGGGACATTTCTATTAAACAGGAGGAACCTGAAGACCATCCACACCTCAGTACGTATTTTCACTATTATGGTTATCAACCCTGCTCAACATTATTATTAGTACACTAACCCTACACTTTCTGAGAACATCCGTGGACGTAATGTGCACATGGTTGGATGCCAATAAATGAATACATAATTGTTAAAGTTTTGCATCAGTAGTACAATCTTAATTACTTTGGCGGGTAAGTACAGTAGGTAGCCTAGAGATAGTAGAGAACCCATTATTCCCTAGTCTGGTAGGATTCACCTCGAAACATTGGCTGCAGATTGTTGTAGTGTTGTTGTTTCGTTTCTATTCTGAATGTTTTGAAGGTTTGCACAGGGCTCTACATCCGGTATTGTCCCAGCTCAGATTCTGAGCCTGGGACAAGCGACCGCAGCGACCGCAGTTTTCCTGTTGAACCTAAGCGCAGCGGTGGGGGCGCGGGAGTGTGGGGAACACAGCGATGATGGAGAGGTTATATAGCTTTATGTATTGAGAGGCACTCTTGCTGATTTCGTAAGAGACTCGTCGCCAATTGCAAGATATTTAAAAGTAATTTGGGGCCATGATGATAACCTCTTCTTACCACTACTAGACTAAGGATTTATATTGTCTGTGTTATTGTTTACAACCACAATTATTCACGTGTGGCAAGATCGCGGTTCTAGTTTTACTAGTGGGTTAGTGTTGGCTTAGAAGCCTTTTCAGAATTTATTTTAATGTTTTCCATTTCCTTTATCCTCAATTCCTCATCTAATCTTGCGCTAATTCGCCAGGTGTTAAGAACTAGTAGGCTTTTCAGAAGTTAATTGAATGTTTTCCATTTAATGATTTCCTTTATCCTCATCTTGCGCTAATGCACACAACTGTTTTCGCCAGGTTTTAAGGTCTTATTTTAGTTGTTTCTCATAAGCTCGCGACCCTCCTTGCCCATCGGCCCCCACCGTTGCACTTAGGTTCACCGGGAAAAATGCGGTCGCGGCCAGGAATATCATAGTTTTGGCCCCAAAAAGAACTTCTGGGAACTCCGATTGATTATTCCTAAGCCACATAACCTATAGGGAAGGAGTTTATCTAAGCTTAAATCTCCTGTTTCTGTGGCATGAGGTGGCTTGATGTTCAAGTACAGTATATCCCCCACCCATGATGTCCAACTAATACTTGTGCATCATGGCTGCTGGGGGATATACTTGTCAAGTATATCCCCCAGCCATGATCCCCTAATACAACCCTTGATGGTGAGTGCCAATCGGTGAGACATTGGCTCCCATTTTTATAGTCTTGGGTATGACCCGGCCGGGGGATTGAAACCAATTCGGGGTGGAAACTCCAGCCAATTTTATTTATTATATTAAGCACTTGTCAAGTAGTCTTTCAAACAGCTCTGATTCATTAGCCTATGCTAGTTACTAGAGGGCAGTGCCACTCTGTTGAACAAAGAGGGTGGCGGGATGGTGCATACACAATTATGTTATAAATGATACTTTACTTTTGTATGGAGAATGGTGCTTTATTATGTTATGTTATAAACAATACTTTAAATATTTTCAAAACATTTGGGGTGAGAAATAGTCAATGTCGTAACATAGAAACATACACGTGATTCAGCACTGAAACGAAGTTTAGATCACATACTTTAAATCACCTGCATACGCTGTGTGACTGTTGTAAACATTGAGCCGGAAAACTCAGCTGTGATTGGCCCTGTTTCAATGGGAATTACGTTAATATATGGTTGAGAAAAAAAAAACATTCCAGCTATAAGTGGTTAACAACATTCAAATAAGTACATCTTCTTAAACTATTTAAAGATTTCAGTGCATGGCACGTCACTTAGGAGATTACAGTCTACACTCACAATCTGTACAAAACTGAATAACAACCATGACTTGGAGGACACTATATTAGATGTATAACCAAATACCATACTTGCTTTTAGGGATGTCACTAACGGTTAATTTAGCAACCGGTTAGCCGTCAGCATTAACCGGTTAATTAACTTCTTTTTTTTAATTATTATTATTATTTGTATTTCTTTTTTCAACATAAAAGAAAAGAAAAACACTCTTTTTTGCTGCGCAGTTGAGATGAGTCCTCCCAAAACATGGTCGCCCCGGCCCCAGGATCAAATCCACCAAGTACTCCTAAACATAAAAAACTGGGGGTGAGTGTGTATTGGGGAGATTATTCCGGATACCTCAGCAGCATTCTCTCTCTTCTTGTAGCGCTGTTGTTTGGTGAAAGGGCAGTGTATTCTGGTTGGAGAAATCACCTCACAGAAGCCTTTCCCCTAGACAACAACATTAATATAGCACCTTGGCTTAATAATATCTTTGGCTATCATCTTGGAGTTGCTTTCGCAGCCATACAGGAGGACAGACTCCACAGTGGCGTGGAATAGGCTCAGCTTAACAAAATCACGTCCCCATAGTCAAACACACTATCCAGGACCAGGACAATGCTATCATATTATTATGAAAATTAACCTTGAAACCATTAAGCATAACTAACCTGTCAACCGCCGACATCCCTAGGTCTACTGGCAGAATGCAAAAGACATTTGGCACTAAGTGGTTTGTGACATATTTTTGGCTTGAAGCATTCTCGCTTCCTGCTTGAAGCATTCTCGCTTCCTGCTCTGAACACTCCCAGCGTGAAGCGAGATGGAGCTGACACGGCACCTGCATTTCCTCGTCACAGGCATTGAAAGATGGCTTCTGTCTCTTACAAACTATCCGTGGTTAATTAGCTTCGCTGCCGAGAAACTTAACTAGAGGCTGGGCTGAATGAATGAGGAAACGCCAAAATTAGTTTGGGATGTCAACTTTAACCAGCCCCAGCTGAAAACTTTAGGTTATGAGTAGGGGTGTAACGATATAGTAACTGAATCGAAACATCTATTTTAACCCTTTTTGTGCCTATCCCGAACAAGTTCGGCTTTATTTCAATCCAATACAATATTTTATTTGCTATTTACTTACCCCGAGCTGCTTGGAGCAACGTGGGTGGTCCTTGCTCGTCCAGCGCTTACCAACGAGAGACGCGCTAGATGGTCCGACGATTTATTCTATTGAAAATGGTTTAAAATAAAGTTTAGAGCCCCCCAAAAAAACCTCAATCTATACTGTCGGCGGCGCGACGTATTCCGGGGTGCCTATCCCGAAGTAGTAAAATGAATTATTTAATCGGAGGCCTCAATGAAGCCCCGGTCTAAACGTCCATCCATGGTCCGGGCCAACACTCGGCCATACACGGGCCGTAGTCGCGCTAACGGACGCATCGCGCCGCCCACTCCAATAATAAATCACATCTTTAGACAGGATTTTCTCCGGATTGTGTTCCCAGACCCAAAGAGAAAGTTTTTTGCGACTGAAATAGCTTTAGATCGGGCTTCTAAAGGGGTTAGCATTTTGGCTACGTGTCAGCTAGCTTCCTCCTCTCGTCCCACATAGCATTGGCTGGAGTGAAATCCCAAGGCACTTGGGACAGTGTCGACGGAAGCTAGAGCGAAGGTCTATAGAGAGATTTCTGGCACTCTAGCGGCCACTTGTGGCCCGGGGCACTGTATGAGTTAATTTGCAATGATCTACTATATCGATATACAAAAGCATATATCGTACCGTTTAGGCTTTGTATCAAATCAGTTTTGTTTTACAATGCAGATAATCGGTATGGAATCGTTTTGCAGTGCAAAACATGTATTCTATTTTTTTCTTGTATTTAGCAATTTTAAGAAGGAAAATGAAAAAGACGTGTTTAATTACTTTAAATGTGTGTAATCTCTGTGTTCATGTCAAGGTGCGGGTTTGTCCATATGTGTTGAAATATAATGTCCATGTATTTGCTAGAGAATCACAGTGTTTACTTTCTTATATCCATAATAATAGATCGTTCCCTTAAAAACATGCACTATTGACACGTTTCACCCAGATTTTATTTCTTTGCTAAATAGTTACTATATCGATTTTAAATCATTGAATCGAATCGTATCGCCATGACTAAACCAATATCGTCCATGTATCGTATCGTCAACCATGTATCGTGATGTGTATCGTATCGTTGTTAAAATGTATCGTTACACCCCTAGTTATGAACGTAACCCTGGTTATTTTATTCATGAGCAAGATGTCTCACCTATGGAAAATAACCATTCTAGAGAGAAATGCTGTGTGTGTGCAGGGGTGAGATGCCGTCAACACTTCAATCCCCTAATCCCCTAACTGGTTGCTTTGTATAACAATACTCAGGTAGAGGCAGGCGGCGCTGTCAACACTTCAATCCCCTACCTGTCTGCTTTGCCAATACTCGGGTAGGCAGGCTCATAGAGTTATTACCTACGTCCTCACTTACACTGTATATCGAGGGCTTGGAGCACAAAGAGCCACTTTTGGCAAAAATAACTTTTTTACATCATTTTAAAGGTCTTCGTAAGCTCTATAAGGTGGCAAAGAAATTTCTCAATAATTTTTGAAATAAAGCCTAAAAAAATAAAGCCTATAAACCAAAAAGGCGTAAGTGAAAACCTTTAGTTGAACTTGGAGCGCAAAGGGCCTAAGTGACGTTGAGCTTTAGATCGAAAAAGGCCTAAGTGAAAACCTTCAGTTGAACTTGGAGCGCAAAGGGCCTACGTGCAAGTGCATTATTCCATCCAGGGGCCCTTGGGTGCCACAGGCACACCGTTGCCCCAATACTCACCAAACTTGCTAGCTGTTCAGGCCAACAAAGGGGCCGTGTCACAGGTGCACTGTTGCTCTGATCTGCACTAAATGTGGCACAAACACCGTTCAGGGGTCTGCCATAACAATAGTCACACCAGGGGCCTTGTGTGGCCCCCATAACCCACGTTAGGGGCCCCCAGGGGCCTCTGGGTGCCATAGGCGCACTGTTTCCCCATTATGCACCAAACTTGTCTCAAACACTGTGCAGGGGTCTGCCATGAGGATAGTCACACCATGGGCCATGTGTGGCTCCCAGGGGCCCTGTTGCCCCATCACGCACATACTTGGCACAAACACTTTTCAGGGCCCCCGGGGGCCCCTGATATGGCACACTGGGGCCCCTGATGTGGCCTGTGAGGTGGCCCCTGTTGTAGGGTTGGACACGGTAACCGCCGTACCGCCGTACCGCGGTAAACCGAGGTCTACCGCGGTGTCAGTGTGCTTACCGCGGTAAAAAAAGACAAAAAAAGTCTATTTTTTATTGGAAAACAAGCGAGTTTTAAAACAGGGGAGAAGCGAGGACCGCATGCGCTCCATGCCGCTCTGCTCTGGGCCGTGTACCACAGTTTGGAAGCCACATACGTCACTCTCACTCTCAGAGACACAGACAGTCACTGCTGCTGCCTGCGTAGAGGAGTACAGAGCAGCGTAAACTTTCTTTGTAATCCACACGACACAAGGATGTTAATACATACCTTGTGTTGTGGCATATCTTTTTTTATTCATACGGATTACTGGCGGAGCGCGGGCCGCATGGACTAAAACCGAAAGTGAAACTATTTTACTTTTTCCATCGCGTCGCACGTTGTGCCCGTTCGGCGGCGCGTCGGAGATTTTATAACCTTTTCTGTCAAGTCTTGTAACTAAAACCTGTATATAGCAGCACTCAATCACTGGGATTTGAGAGTTGAGACGTGACGTGAGTTTACAGAATCACTGTACACGATCTGACTACCCGTCCTCTTCTGGTTTGTTCACACAGCTGTTTGTGTCTGAAAAGCCTACTAGCTAGCCTACGTTACTATGGTAACCCGACAGTGCAGATCTAAAAGCTCAGAACGCGTCGCGGATGCAATGTGTTGTGAGCTTGTAGATCTGCTCCTTTCAAAGCCATACCCGCTGTGCTGTACGGAGAAGTATAACTCGGGCGGTCAGGCTGTGTCGCCTCTCCACTGTGGAGAGGCGACTTTAGGGAAGATGATTGCAATATTTTGGCTTATCGCCGAACCTTAATTAATAGATACGGGGGTGCGGTAATTACCGCAGTACCGTCGGTAAATGGGAAGACGGTAATCGCGGTAACAAAATGTCGATACCGCCCCAGGCCTACCCTGTTGTGACTATTGTCATGGTAGACCCCTGAACAGTGTTTGTGCCAAGTTTGGAGCAGATTGGAGCAACGGTGCAACTTTAGCACCCCGGGGGGCCCAGAGTTGGCCCCTATTGTGGCCCCTGGTGTCCACATGTGGCCCTTCATGTGACTATTGTCATGGCAGACCCTTGAACAATGTTCAAGATCTGCAGATTGGACAAACGGTGCACTTATGGCACCCATGGCCCATTGGGCCCCCAGGGGCCTCTGTTTTTGTAACTGAGGGCCAAATGTGGCCCCTGGTGTGGCTACTCTGATGGCAGGTCCCTGATTAGTGATCATGCCAAGTTTGGTGTGGATCGGAGTGGGTTACTGGTCTCTGGTCCAGTATTATTATTTTCTGAATGTCACTTAGACCCTAAACATTAAGCAAAAAGCTATAAAATGTTGGAGCGAAAAGGGCCTAAGTGACGTTTTAGCTTAGTTTTGTATTTTTTAAAAATTGTTCTGTACTTTTTTATGTATATAACTATTAAAATATCAATTCCTTTTAGGCCTAAAAAAAAATGTTGGTTTCCGGTTGGCTGTCATTTTAGGGCTGAGTAGGTAGGGAATTTATTTTATTTTATTTTTATTTTTATTTTTTTGTGGGCATGATGGGTAGCAAGGAATTTTATTTTATTTCCTCATGGGAAGGATGGGTAGGTAGTTTTATTTTTTTTATTTTAATGTTTAATTTACAGTTTTAATGAATCATTTAAAACATAATTTTGTAATTGAATTTGAATGTTTAATTACAGTTTTAATGAATTATGACAAATGAAATCATATTTCAATGTCTTCAGCGATACTCTTATTCTGAAGAGATTAACAAGTCGACCACCGTCTGGAAGTATTATTGCATTATGAAAATGACCACCGCCTGGAAGTCTTATTGCGGCTAGCACAACATATCTTATTCTGAAAAGATCGGCTACCGGAAGTGTTAGATTTTCCAGCTTAGATTTGACAAAATAACACAGCTCGGCGAGCGAGCGACAGAGAGCTGAGCCGTGAGCCCGCAGTCGCACCATAACCCAGAGAGACACGCGGGGGTCCGCAAGCACTGTTGCTGTTGCCGTACAGTCTTTCAGATGAATGCCACGCTGTCATAAATTAATGCTAGCATCGCTGTTGTTGTTGCCTGAGTGGCAAAGTAGTTGTCCCCCGATTGTGTGTGCGCTTGTGTGTGTGTGTTTGGAGGAATACAAGAGCCGCTTCCCAATTCAGAGTGTGCGCCCTTCGTAGTGTAGCCCGTGTAGGGCTATGTGGTCGCACCAAATATATTTTTTGTAAGAAGTTTTTGAACGACTCGGTCGGATTTTGACTTAATTTTTTTAATTTTTTTATTTTCACTCCAAATGCCAATAAAATCATCTGGGTCGCACATATTTAAAGGACAACTTTAGTTTTTTACAACAAGGGTTCATATTTTAGATTGTAATTAAAGAATATAAAAGATGAGTGTTAAAATTATTTAATTTACTTCTTTCTATTGTTTTAGAGATTCTTATTTCAGTGGTTGGGGGCATGTGTACAAGTGGCTAAATATGTCATTTTACACAGAATAGGCCCATTCCCAAGATACAACGCAACCTTTCATGGTTGGCTGTGACTTATGGGGGCTAGAAGTGTTACTGAAAATAGCAATAAAGAAACTGCTGGCTTATTGTGTCTAAAAAGACATATTTAGCCACTTGTACGCATGCCCCCATGCGTACGCATGCCCCACATTTTAGCACGGTAAACACGATAAAACAATAGAACGAAGCGAATGAAAACATTATAACACTCACTTTTTCTTTTCTCTAATTACAATCTAAAATATGAACCCTTGTTGTAAAAAACTAAAGTTGTCCTTTAATAGGGTCGGTCGCCAACCGGAAACCAACACATTTTTTTGTTAGGCCTTAGCTTAATCTGTATAAAAGTACAGACTGCTTACGTATGTTGTTTTTAATAAAATAGTTACAGTCAATCAAAACTTTGTTTTTGCTCTCCTGTAAAATTCTGAAAATGTCACTTGGGCCCTTTGCGCTCCAAGCCCTCGATATACGGCCAGAGCAGGATGTTCGACTAGAATTATTTGCAGACTTTACTGTGTGTGCCGTGGTGGGTGAGTCTATGTAAATTTATTTCATATAAAACTTAAAAGGAAAATACATTAATTGAAACTAAAATAAAAACAACAAATTAACAATGCAACTAAATAACAAGAAATATTAGTACAGTAAAAAAGTGTTGTGTCTTTGTTGAACACAGTATTTCAACTAGCACCGAAAGTGCACGAGGGCCACCACTTTAAAAATCCATATCACACAACTGTGTGTGTGTGTGTGTGTGTGTGTGTGTGTGTGTGTGTGTGTGTGTGTGTGTGTGTGTGTGTGTGTGTGTGTGTGTGCGCGTGCGTGCGTGTGATTGTGTGTGTGTGAGAGACAGAGACTGTGGGTGTGAAATAAATACAGGGTGTAGCTGCCCTCGGTTATGAATAAAGATGAAGCGGATGTTTCCATGCGGGTGCCTTTATTTGAGCCTCTTAATACATTGGAGCGTCATCAACACTGTGAAAACTAGAACATAATAAATAATAGTCCATTCATCATTTCATAGTTTCACAGCCACCCAAAACATCTGTTCATTTCAATATCACTTGTCAATAAGTCAATCCAACAATAAAATAATTCAATTATAAAGCTGTGATTCAATTACCCAATTAATTTACATTCCAGACAAACAATATACCAAGGAAAATAACAAAGCTCAAAGTATAAAAATTCAAAACAAATACAATGAATAATCAACAATGAAACCCAAAACAACAAACGAAAGAAACAATCATGTAGGCTACCTGGCTCCGCTAACTGGGGATTGCAAACTGTGCAGAAAGAGCCACCTTTAACTAGCCTGGCGGTGCCAGCCTCTATCACACACTTAGTTTTGGGAAGAGAGTCTGGGGTTGCAGGGAGAGATTCCATTTCTGGGGGAGGGCTAAAGCCTGGTGAGCTCTTAATTGCTCCCTTTGAACTTCAAAGGGGTTGTGCAATAAGGTAATTGATTGGGCCATACAAGTGTCAAGACCTCATTAGTGTTCTCTCTAATCAATGAAACATCAAAGACAACTACCTGCTTGATGCCTGTCATAGAGGAAAGGGGGAGGGGGGAATGTCTTTTGTGTCCATACAGCCTACAGCCCTGATTGGCTAACCCTTTCTGGTGGCTGGTGGAAATGGATTCTCAATTGTGAGGCTCCAGACCACACTACACCACGGGGCGGTGTTGTGTGGTCTGGTTCATTAACCAGGCTAACCTTTAACAGCCTCTGGTGCCCCAAACAGTCCTGTTGTAAACAATATGAACAGCGCTCACTCAAACTGCATGGTATAACATTACTGAAACAATTGCGTTATAAATAAATGCACTGCTTTTCAGTTTAATATTCGAGTTTGAGACAATAAATACATCTTTTTATCACACGATTAATTGCGCTATTAACTACACAAATAATTGTAATTGTTGGAAAGCACTAGTTAACATATATTTTAAACTATGACCCAATAAGTTTCACCAGACATGTCCAGGTGCTTCGTTTTCATTGCCAGTAAAATCTTTAAACACATGGAGTGCCTAAGATGTTCCCAGGCGTCTTTAACATACATTTTAGGAACCCAGTGTTCACTGTTATTTTCTGCTCCTAGACATCCTGCACGTGGTTGTGCTGGAGAGGAGCCCCAGTCTGGTCAAGGAGGAACCCGAACCTCCACACATTAAAGAGGAACAGGAGGAACCAGAGCCTCCACACATTAAAGAGGAACAGGAGGAACCAGAGCCTCAACACATTAAAGAGGAAGAGGAGGAACCAGAGCCTCCACACATTAAAGAGGAGGAACCAGAGTCTTCACACATTAAAGAGGAACAGGAGGAACCAGAGTCTTCACACATTAAAGAGGAACAGGAGGAACCAGAGCCTCCACACATTAAAGAGGAACAGGAGGAACCAGAGCCTCCACACATTAAAGAGGAAGAGGAGGAACCAGAGCCTCCACACATTAAAGAGGAACAGCAGGAACCAGAGCCTCCACACATTAAAGAGGAACAGGAGGAGATACTTCAAAGACCAGAGGAGCCTCAGCCTAATGGATCAATGTTGACATTACTAGCAGTGAAAAGTGAAGTTGATGAAGACATCTCTTCACACTGCTGTGAAGTTGAAGTTGAACTCGATTCTGACACTGAAGTCACTGAAGACAGTGATGATTGGGGGAAGACAAGTGGAGTTGTCCACTCTGGGGAAAAATCTTTCCAGTGTCAACTATGTAGCAGGTGTTTCAGCTTTTCATCTCAACTGAAGACACATCAGCGTATCCACAAAAAATCCTTCCACTGTAAATATTGTGACAAGAGTTGCAATCTGTTAGCCAATCTAAAGGCACATGAGCGTATCCACACTGGGGAAAAACCTTTCCACTGTAAACATTGCAACAAGAGTTTCGCCGAGTCAGGTCAGCTGAAGAAACACCAGCGTCTCCACACTGGAGAAAAACCTTTCCACTGTAAACATTCTGACAAGAGTTTCGGTCATTCATCTGACATGAAAAGACACCAGCGTACTTTCCACACTGGAGAAAAGCCTTTCCACTGTAAATATTGTGACAAGAGTTTCAGTCAGTCAGGTGACATGAAGACACACCAGCGTCTCCACACTGGAGAAAAACCTTTCCCGTGTAAACTGTGTGACAAGAAGTTCATCTCTTCATCTGACCTTAAGAAACACCAGCGTATCCACACTGGAGAAAAACCTTTCCACTGTAAACATTGTGACAAGAGTTTCATTCTGTTAGGCAATCTAAAAGCACATGAGCGTTTCCACACTGGTGAAAAACCTTTCCACTGTAAACATTGTGACAAGAGTTTCAATCAGTTAGGCAATCTAAAGGCACATGAGCGTTTCCACACTGGTGAAAAACCTTTCCACTGTAAACATTGTGACAAGAGTTTCAGTCAGTTAAGCAATCTAAAGGCACATGAGCGTATCCACACTGGTGAAAAACCTTACCACTGTAAACATTGTGACAAGAGTTTCAGTCAGTCAGGTGACATGAAGAGACACCAGCGTCTCCACACTGGAGAAAAACCGTTCCCGTGTAAACTGTGTGACAAGAAGTTCATCTCTTCATCTGACCTTAAGAAACACCAGCGTATCCACACTGTAGAAAAACCTTTCCACTGTAAACATTGTGACAAGAGTTTCAATCGATCATTTCACCTGGAGACACACCAGCGTATCCACACTGGAGAAAAACCTTTCCACTGTAAACATTGTGACAACAGTTTCATTCTGTTAGGCAATCTAAAGGCACATGAGCGTTTCCACACTGGTGAAAAACCTTTCCACTGTAAACATTGTGACAAGAGTTTCAATCAGTTAGGCAATCTAAAGACACACCAGCGTATCCACACTGGTGAAAAACCTTACCACTGTAAACATTGTGACAAGAGTTTCAGACAGTCAGGTGACATGAAGACACACCAGCGTCTCCACACTGGAGAAAAACCGTTCCCGTGTAAACTGTGTGACAAGAAGTTCATCTCTTCATCTGACCTTAAGAAACACCAGTGTATCCACACTGGAGAAAAACCTTTCCACTGTAAACCTTTCCACTGTAAACATTGTGACAAGAGTTTCAATCGATCATTTCACCTGGAGACACACCAGCGTATCCACACTGGAGAAAAACCTTTCCACTGTAAATATTGTGACAAGTGTTTCAGTCAGTCAGGTGACATGAAAACACACCAGCGTTCCCACACTGGGGAAAAACCTTTCCCGTGTAAACTGTGTGACAAGAAGTTCATCTCTTCATCTGACCTTAAGAGACACCAGCGTATCCACACTGGAGAAAAACCTTTCCACTGTAAACATTGTGATAAGAGTTTCGGTCATTCATCTGACATGACAAGACACCAGCGTATCCACACTGGAGAAAAACCTTTCCACTGTAAACATTGTGACAAGAGTTTCATTCTGTTAGGCAATCTAAAGGCACATGAGCGTATCCACACTGGTGAAAAACCTTACCACTGTAAACATTGTGACAAGAGTTTCAGTCAGTCAAGTGACATGAAGAGACACCAGCGTCTCCACACTGGAGAAAAACCGTTCCCGTGTAAACTGTGTGACAAGAAGTTCATCTCTTCATCTGACCTTAAGAAACACCAGCGTATCCACACTGGAGAAAAACCTTTCCACTGAAAACATTGTGACAAGAGTTTCAATCGATCATTTCACCTGGAGACACACCAGCGTATCCACACTGGAGAAAAACCTTACCACTGTAAACATTGTGACAAGAGTTTCATTCTGTTAGGCAATCTAAAGGCACATGAGCGTTTCCACACTGGTGAAAAACCTTTCCACTGTAAACATTGTGACAAGAGTTTCAATCAGTTAGGCAATCTAAAGGCACATGAGCGTATCCACACTGGTGAAAAACCTTACCACTGTAAACATTGTGACAAGAGTTTCAGACAGTCAGGTACCTTGAAGAATCACCTGGTTATTCATTCAAGGGAAAACTCTAAACAATCTTAACTCATTGAATGCCATTTTCAAGATGGCCGCCAAGTACCAGGATGCCACGTTCCTAAATTTCTAGTGCACGGATCAATTTTTAGTGCACGGATCGTGCACCATATATGCACCATATGTAGTGTGTAGTACTTTTTAACAGCTTTCAAACAAAAAAATCCGCTTGGAAATCCGTTCAGGCATTCATGAGATAGAAGCCTTCAAAGTCCGACAAAACAAACACTGCCACCTTCCTAAATTTCTAGTGCACAGATCAATTTTTAGTGCACGGGTCGTGCACGCCCATGCCTAGATCATGCACCATATGTGTAGTACTTTTTACCAGCTTTCAAACAAAAATATCCGCTTGGAAATCCGTTCAGGCATTCATGAGATACAAGCCTTCAAAGTCAGACAAAACAGCCATTTTTGACATTTTGAAAGATGTGTTTGTTATGGGGCTAAACATGCAATTTCGCAATTGCGATCATGCCTAATACATTTGAGACATTTTTAGAAATTATTTTATAAAAAAAATGTTTGAAAAAAAAAAATTTTTTTTTTTTTTTTTTTTTTTTTTTTCAAAATGGCTTCCAAATCGGGAAACTCTGGCCTTGGCAGTCAATGAGTTAACAGTATGACAAGAGTTTCAGTCAGTGCTCTCTGCCAATATGTCCATTGAACTCCATTAAAACGTTCCTCAAGCTATAAATTACCCTTTATAGTTTAAATCATATCATGCAGGTAGGTAGGAAAAAAATCTAGAATTTTAGTTGTATTATTATGATTTAATGTCATTTTGATGTGTTTTAGTACATGAGAACGGGCAAGGGGCCAGGAATAAGTGCAGGACTGAATATATGAATAGTCCTTAGTTTGTAGTCTGGGAGCCACAGGCCCAAAAGCTCAAAGATTATTTCAGTTTTTTTCTATTCATGTGGTCATTAAGGTACACAGAATGAGGGGCCTGCTCTGACGGAAGCATTGCGAAAAAAAGTTATGGTCATTTGTATAGTCACTGTCCCACCGACTTCACTATACAGGTAAATAAAAATATTTAAAAAAAGAAAGAATCTACTTTAACCCTGCAAGGTCCAGCGATGCTTTTTGGCAACATTTTATAATGTATTTTTTTAAATGTTATAATTAGTTTTCCTGTTCCTTTTTCACATTAACATTACCATTAAATCCTATTGTTTAGTAGTATTACAATGCCATTGCCCGCAATTTTTGCATATGAATACCCCCCACAGAGGCTGACATTCACACTACTTCAAGATCTCTGGAGTCTAGACGAACATCATCTCACTTTTTCACTGAAGCTATTCCTCACAAAAACATAAGGAAAATGTCTGTAATATTTTTTGGTGATCATTAGAATGTCTAGAATGTACATATGTTATTATTGTGAAAAATATCCCCAAAATGCAAATTAGAGCATGATTTATGATTTATGGCTATAAAACCTCACAAAAGCATTATTAATTTGTTTATTTTTTTGGCAAGTAGATATTAATTCGGGTCTTGCAGGGTTAAGTAGCATCATGGGAGGGTTTAAACTATGGGTTCTTCATGTTTTGTTTTGATGACCAAAGGCCAAGTGGGCTTGCCCCTAAAATGATGAAATTCCAGGCCTAGAGGTATTTCAAATGTATTTTAGTGTTATTCATTTGTACTATAATAGAAATAGAATGTGATATCACACAATTGAAATTAACTAGAAGTTTGGTTAGTAGTTCGTCTAGAGGTATGAATGATACATGTGGACAATCGAGTATAAATGCATAAGGGCAGTTGTTGATGGAAATGAGATTGCATTGTTTTTAGATGTCATACATTGAGTGGATCGATCCCTTTATGCCTATATTATGGAGAACACTGACGGCATCAGTAGGACTATTAAGTCCATGCGTGTCAGTGCGATGTCAGTATAGATGGGATGGGATAGCTGAAAATGTCCGAAGATGGTGCCACCTATTGAACGGTTTCTCAAGCTATAGAGGGTATGCACATGCAGAAAGTGAATGGCAAATCGAGTGGCAAAGTGAGTTTAACATTGTTTAACATAGTTTAAAGCAATCCGATAGGACTTTACTTTTTGGATGTATGGACTTTCAAGTCCAGAAAGTATTTTTTTGATTCTCAGTAGGTGTTCCTGCATAACTTCCTGGTACGGAGATGATGTCACGTGCATACCCTCTATATAAATGACCATGTGTTGTAGACTATCAATTATGGTTATCTATATCTATCGTGAATGACAATAGATAACAGACCGACGGCTTGATAACTTCAAGCCGTCGAGTTATCAAGCCGAAGGGATGTTATCTATCGTCATTCACCAAGGAGCCATTCATTATCCCGCTTATTACCCGGCTACTAAATAAAATTAATAATTTGACTCGAAACTAAAAACAAAACAAAGTATTTCCTTGTTTACAGACGGCTGAAAGTGTTCCACAAGTGTTGCGCTGGGTAGATAGAATCCATTTTCTGATACTGCGTCGTCTATTTCTCGCTTAAAATATTTTTAAAACCGTTCTTGAGAGCAACGTTTAGTTCTAAATGTCGCTGTGTGTTTATTTACATGGCCGACATGTTGGATACAGCACAAGATTCACGCAGTGCAGCCTGACTGCAGCAGGTGCTCTGAGTCTTTGATTAGGCAGCGGTCTGTTATAGAGCGGAGCGGTCTGTTATCAGGGAATATCAGACCTCTGATTTCAGCGATTGACCAATCAGAATCAAGCATTCAAACAAGCCGGGTAATAAATAGGTAGAACTATTTCTCTAGAATGTTTTTATAATACTGTATGTTTGAATGTCATTTTGCTGTATTCTATTACATGCCCATTTAATGGGGAATTATTCCAATGATATATTACTAATTAAATATCAACTGAGAAATAAATCATTTGCAAGTACTTTTTATGAAAGCACACCATGCACACACATGCAACGTTTTATTACGATGATTATTATCAGGAAGGATAAACATAAGCTATGATTGTTTCATCTTCATAGCTGACATGCTTTTTACACAATGTTGTACTCCCTCCAACTGTATATACTTTTCCCATTTTCAACAGTTGAAATTATTATACATTGACAATTGCTTTGGCAATGTAAACATACATGTTTTCATGCCAATTAAGCTCATTTGAATTGTATTGAATTGATTGCTTAACAATACTATATTTGTGGATGTGTGGAATAAATTACTCTGGAGGCAGGAATCAGAATTATCAACTTTAGTCTCATCATATGATTACAGTTCTAGTTATCTGCAGTCACAGGAAGACTTGAGTGGACTGAAATCAGGCTAGGCATATACAGTTACAGTACATTTGTTAATATACAGCTGTAGCAATTCAGAACTAATACAATAGGATTGTGGGTCCGCTTCTTGTTAAACCTTAGCAAGAAGGTGGTTTCTCAGATCGTCAGATTTCAGAAACATAATTCTGTGTAGTTAGTAACTGTCTGGGGACTCTTAACAAGTGATACCTCATTTGTACAGTACATGGATGGAAATGATGGATTTACATTCAAGGAATCCAGTGGTCACTATCATGTTATTTCTGCTCCTAGACACCCTACACCTGGTTGTGTGTAAAGAGGAGGTTTCTGAACAGGAGAGGAACCCTAGTCTTCTCCAGGAGGAACCAGAGCCTCCACACATTAAAGAGGAACAGGAGGAGTTACTTCAAGGACCAGAGGAGCCTGGTGGATCAATGATGACATTACTATCAGTGAAACCTGAAGATGACGATGATGATAATGACGGTGACGATGAAAACATCTCTTCTGTAGTTGAAGTTGAACTTCATTCTGACACTGAAGTCACTGAAGACAGTGGCAATAACACTGACGAGTCTGGGTTCGACGTGCCCCCCTACCGCCAGTACCAGACCGCCTCTTGCAGCGGCAGCAGCAGCATCTCCTCCTCCACCGCCTCCTCCATGTGCTCCAGACCGCCCGTTGCGCCCAAGACGCCCGCGCCTTCCTCGGGCACCACCGCGGCCCACAGGTCGCCCTCCACGTGGTCGCCGTCTGGTAGGAAGATGCGGCTGGACAAGGACGGCAATAAGTACAA
This sequence comes from Nannobrachium achirus, assembly GCF_963921795.1. Taxonomy (NCBI): domain Eukaryota; kingdom Metazoa; phylum Chordata; class Actinopteri; order Myctophiformes; family Myctophidae; genus Nannobrachium; species Nannobrachium achirus. The sequence goes on from NC_137826.1 coordinate 49,813,468, forward strand.
GGGGCAGCGGGAGCGGAACAACCTGGCGGTGAAGAGGAGCCGGGATAAAGCCAAGGCGAGGAAGATGGAGACGCAGCGCGAGGTTCTGGAGCTGGTGGAGGAGAACGACCGGTTGCGGAAGCGGGTGGAGCAGCTGAGCAGGGAGGTGACCACCCTGAGGCACTTATTGAAGATTCAAGGGGACAAAAATATCTAACCCTTTAACAGTTCTCTCAACCAAACAGTAGAGCACATTTTAAGTCACTATTTCTCTTTGAAAACAATGCTGAAATTAACTCAACCTCATTCAGCCATCTCTACCATTTGGTTGAGGTGTTTGATGGCCACTACTATCCACCTGAGTGTGCAGTGGCTTCACAAACCATGCTTTCCAAGTCATGTGACACAGAGGAGATTTTACACAAGGAAATCACTCCTGACAGCTGGGCTCTCTCCTGCAGGAATTTCAAAGCTAGGATGATTCATCTTACATCATCTCAGAGATGTTACTGAACATGCATATGTAACAAAATGCAATAAAAAATCTAATAATGGTCAAATAATTCTTTGAAAACATGCTTTACCAAACAGTAGATGTGTCAGTTGATGGTAAAGGTAGTGCAAGTAAAACTAAAGTATTAAAAACATACTATTTACTATGAATAATTACAACTTATACTTATTCATTGTTGTTATTATGGTACCATATTTTCCGGACTATAAGGCGCACTTAAAAGCCTTTAATTTTCTCAAAACACTACAGTGCGCCTCATAGTCCAGTGCGCCTTATATATGGATCATTCATTGACATTGACATTCCCTTTAGCACAGCTCCATCTGTTTGATGCATAATGCAACGGTAGCGTCTATTATGTGCGCCTTATAGTAAGGTGCACCTTATATATGAAAACAGTTTGAAAATAGACCATTCATTGACAGTGCGCCTTATAGTCAGGTGCGCCTTATAGTCCAGAAAATACTGTACATTGAATGTTTTTTCATTATAATATATGCCGAAATAGTTCTAAAAGTAAGATTTTTATTCTTGTTTAAAACATATGCTCTACCAAACGGTTGAGATGTCTGTTAGTGGTAAAAGAGTAGTGTCTAATCAACAATACACAGTACACCTGTTCATGTATTCAACCCTAATTATCAAGATTCAACATATTCTCTAGTTCATCATCTGTAATTTGTTTTGTCACTAATATGTCAAGAAAATGAAACAATAGTTTTGAATTTGCCGTTATCCAATCTTGAGATTTATTTCCCCAAAATACATGCATGGGCATTGTTGTACATAAAATGCCTCATTTCCACATTAAAAATATAGTTTCAGAAAAAAAATGTTGTTTTAATGTAAGTAATCAACTGGAGAAGTTTCATTTTTTATAGCTATCAGTTAAATCTTTTACCCTATTAAATGCACCTTTAACATTAATGACATTTCTACCGTTTGGTAGAGGCTTATATTTTAACTAGAAATACTGTTCCTTCGAAACAGTGTGGGCTCGGTTCCAACCCAACAAATAGGATACTTTAAGGTACTGTAAGGTACAGTACCTTACAGTATTGTACTGTACCTTACTATACTGTACTGCACCTTACTGTACTGTACTGTACTGTACTGTACTGTAACTTACTGTACTTTACTGTACTCTACTGTACTGTACTTTACTGTATTCTACTGTAACTTACTGTACTTTACTGTACTCTACTGTACCTTACTGTACTGTACTCTACTGTACCTTACTGTACTGTACTGTACCTTACTGTACTATACTATACTATACTGTACTCTACTGTACCGTACTGTACCTTACTGTACTGTACTCTACTGTACCTTACTATACTGTACTTTACTGTACTCTACTGTACTTTACTGTACTCCACTGTACCTTACTGTACTTTTTTCTACTTTACTGTACTTTATTGTACTTTACTGTACTCTACTGTACCTTACTGTACTGTATTGTACTTTACTGTACCTTACTGTACTGTACTCTACTGTACCTTTCTGTACTGTACCTTTCTGTACCTTACTGTACTTTACTGTACTCTACTGAACCTTACTGTACTTTTACTGTACTCTACTGAACCTTACTGTACTGTACATATTATATGTGTTCTAGATCTACATTTTTGATTCTGTGTTTGGGAACCAGCAACTGTCAAATGGACTCCAACTGTAGTGGAGTATATTGAGTGCATATACTGTAGGCTAACAATCCCAGATCACATATGTCCTCCACTATGTCTATAACCAAGGCGTTCTTCTATGTGGCCACTCCAGACTGAGGAGTGGAGCATGGCTTTTATTGTGTTTGTGGATCTGACTTGGAAATGCATTGGTTTTGATATCTCCCTGACAACCAACAACAACCACTAATATGGCTGACTGTCCCTGCGGGCTCTAGGATATATGGCTATGGGATTTACATCCCATCGCCCGGACTTGATTCTTGATCACAGCTGTGTAATCAGTAGAGTGGAGAGGGACATTTATTTATAGTTTTAACTATAACTATAGTTTTATACATCACACAGCTTAGACATTTGGATCAAATCAGAGAGCAGACCTGTGTGAACGCAATGATATAGATAGCATATCTGAAGTGTGAACACTGCAGCCACAGCGCCTTAACATAAACATGGGTCTATTATCCTTCTCTCCACTCTGGGGACCCATTGGAAATGCATTGGGTGCTTAAAGTTAAACATTTTTATTTTTTTATATTTATACTACAAAACATTTCAAAACCAAAAGTACAAGCACACGTGTCCTCAGTAAGCTGAACACATAAAAATTTGAATGGTGTTGAAAGGTGTAAGCGTTTAAGAGATGAATCGCGCCAAAGTTTTGAGGAGATACTGACTGACTATAAATAATGAAGATAACATACGTGTGCTCGCCTTCCAGGCGAGCCCACAATAACTAGAGGGGGGTAGAGGGGGGAGACCTCAGGACATGCAGTCTGAGGTGGTGTTCAGTATTAGGCCAATAGAGAATATTGATGAAATCACCTCACACATACTGGAGGTTGTGCAAACAAATATGGCTGTAAGTAACGGGGTAGAAGAGAAGAAGGGGAAAATTAGATAATTGATTAACCCTAACCCTTGATTTAACTAGATAATTCATTAACCCTGAGAGGTCTGAGGAGAAGGAAGAGATAACAGTAACATTTGAGTCACATCTTCCTGAGAGGTCCGACAGGGTCATAACGGGTAAGACAGAACCAAAAGAAACCAAACAGAACCAAACAGAGAACCAAAACTCCAAGGAACCAGGAGAGAGGAGAGGATCACAAACTAGGACAGGGTCACAAGACCAAACGAGGACAAAGGGAAAAATGGACCGAAAGGACAAACAAAATGGAAATGAAATGTCTAATAAAAGAAAGATCGACAAAAGACAATATTGAAAAACCAAAGGTACCACATATTGAAGTCCAGAATTCAAATGAAAGACCAATTATATATTGCAGATTTATTAACTGGGTTAAGAAGAGAATGGACAATCAAAGCATTAATTTTATTACTTCAAAAAGTCAAATTCGGCCATTTAAAAATGTATATTTTCTTTTTTCATATGGTAACGGGTAAGATAATGGGTGAGGACCTAGTATATATATATATATATATATATATATATATATATATATATAGTTGTTATAATTGCCTAAAGGGAATAGAAAATGCAAAGAAATATTTTTTTACAGCTTTTTTCTTGGTGTGACCTTCAAAGGGTAATTAAATACACATTGTATATTATGAAATTGAGTGGTATTTATTGTTCTCATATTTTTCTGTATCCTTTGGGAAGTGTTTAATTTGTAGACACAGACAGACTGGTGCATGTTTAAATGCTTGTTTCAGGTCTAAGCTCATACTTACTTCCCCTTTTCCACTGTAAATATCTTATTCTTTTTATTAAATTGTTTTATTTTTTCTCCTTTTGTTATTGATATCCTGTGCTGTGCGTAGTATAGGCCTACTGTGTTCTATCCGTCTGTCTTTCAATGTTATATGAGATACATAAAGTGGTTCCTGTGTAGAATAAGCCAAAAAGTATAGGATCTCCTTTTAGTTGAACTTGTACCAGAGTTTAAGTACTGGCATGAAACTGTACTTTCCCCGCTATGCAACATTCTACTAAACCATTCAATCAATCAATCAATCAATCAAGCATGTCCACGTCCTGTTATTGACTCCAACATATTCCCTCTGAGTCTATTTGGCTCCCATTGTGCCACGAATCTGCTGGCTGGAATTGCATGATGTAGTGGGCTGCCTGGACACTCAGTCATTTCAAATTTGTGTTAAAGTTTAGTTTTCACTTCCAATTTGTAGATTATGGTCTATAGAACAATTTTGGTTCGAGTGTCAAGTCAAATATTTGTTTTGCATATTCTGATTTTTCACACAAATTAAAATAACATGGTTATTACACTCAACATCAACAATACAGTTACATTTTAGCACCATTGGCTTTAACAACTACTAGAACAATATTTTAACAAAGAATAAACATTCTAATCTAATATACAGTCTGTTCTCACAAGTACATTTGCAAAGACGTGTGCATTTCAATTTTGCCTTCATGCAACTGCACCGAGTGCAGGTTGGCATACAGGGACTTTTACAAGTGCACTTCACATCAAGCTTTAATATGTCCTTGGCGAGGGGCAGAGTGGTCCAAATGGGAAGCAGCTTGCCGTCCTCTTCCTTCCACCCAAAATCAGTAGGACTGTGGATGGGCATCATGGACCTGAATGAATGAATGAATGAATGAATGAATTCATTCATTAGTTACATTTACATAGTACTACAATACACATATTGCAGATACATACATATGGGCTGTCGTCCAGACGCTTGCTTGGAAGATGCTCCTATTCAGATGTTGATCCAACGCATCCCTAGTTGGGGGAATTGATTGATTGATTGAAGACTTTATTAGAAGTTTGCATAGGAAAAGGTACAGTTTCATGACGGTACAGTTCACTGGTACAAGGTCTACTAAAAGGAGATCCATGAAAAGACTAAGCTTATTTCCACAGGAAACCATTTAAGTATCTCATATAACATTGAATGACAGGCAAATAGAACACAGTACTATGCAGTAGATATGTAAAGAAAAGAAAAATGAGAGAACAAAAAAAAAAGAGTCTAATCAAACAGTAAGTATATACAAAGAAGGGGCAGGGGAGGGTAGGGTTGGGCTAGGTTAGTTTTTTTTTAACAATTGCGAATGGCTGCTGCCTGTAAGTGGTTTTTCAGGGCAATTTTAAAGGATGCTACATGCTAGTGATCCACACTCCTTTATGGCCTTCGGTAAGGCTTTCCACATTTTGGTGGTATAGCAGAAAAAAAGAGTTTGACCCTTTGTTGGTTTTGACTCTGGGTTGAAAGTGATCTGTGGCGCTGCCTCTGGTGTTGTAATTATGGACATCCTTAATGTTTATAAAGTATTTTGACAGGTACTTGGGTATCATAGTGGTGTAGTGTATCTTGTACACCAGGCCCATTGCAAGTTGCTGTACTCTGTCATCTACTCTGAGCCACCCCACTCTTAACTGGTGAGTAGCGGTGAGGTGAGTCTGATAGGGAAGGTTAAGCAGGACCCTAATTAGTTTATTTTGGGCTGTTTGGAGTTTAGTTTTCAGGGCTTGTGGGGTGTCACGATACCATACGTGTACTCCGTAGTCAAAGAGGGGCTGGATTATTGCACCAGCTATGGTCTTCAGTGTGTTGAAATTGACCATTGGGGCGATCTCTGTAGGATCTAACCTGACTTTCGCCAGATGGTGGCAGCATTGCGTATATAACGCTCTGCTTTACCATCTGGGCTTGCTCGACCAGCGTTGATAACACTCGTAAAGTCCCGGGCCGGACCAATCAGCGGCAGCTATGGGCGGGCTCTGAGCGGCTCTGAGCCAATAGAGTCTGATTGCAGACCACGTGGAAACCCAGGAGGCGGATTCTGGGTGCAACGTCATGCAGACAGGCCAATATGAGTGGTTGGAGTTGTCACTCCCAGACTGTGATAGAAACGGCCACATCCAATCACCAGCTACAGAAATTCAAAAAATGGCCCGCCCCTTACACCGAGTGTGCCCGAGAGAGCCCAGATGTAAGGCAGAGCGTTACGCACTGCTGCAACTATCTGGCGAAAGTCAGGTTATGTAGGATCCTCTGTAGGAAACGAATTCTCTCCACGTCCCTGGTTTTCTGCGAGAATTGTGCCATTCGGACACAATCAACATCATTGCCCTCATTTGAGTCGTCAGTGTACAGCCTACAGACAAAGTTTGCTGCCACTTCTTTCAGCCTTGGAGATGCTTTATATGCAAATTCCTCCATGAGGAATGGCACTTTGTGCATCATCTTGCAGCAGGATCGCTTACCCTTGAATTTGAAAGACGATGTGCTGTCTGAGCCAGTGAATGCATGGAAGAGAGCCATGCCCTTACATGTTGTCATGCCCAGGTTTGTGGCGATGGTATTTAAGGAGATCATCCTAATAGTCTTTCCAGCTTTGAAGGAGATCCAGATTTCCGCAGCCAGATTCAGAGCCTGGATGTGATGGAAATTAGACAGAAGCACTACAACAACATCTGTGTCTCCAGTATGCACCATCCCAAGTGATGATGTTTGGAGGGCATGGAGAAGATGTACTAGGACACGAGTGTCAGCTTCCTCATGTTGCATTGATCCATTGGTGTACTGTTTCCAATGTGGTGGACTTGATCACCTGCAGTAAATGTAGACATTCTTGTCCTCTGGAAACTGTGCATCTGTTAACAACTTCATCGTATGGGACCAGTATCGTGAACCAACAATCAAAGGAGGCACCCGACAACGTGTATCTGGTACATCCCAAGAAATCAAGACCATCACGTGTGAAAAAACATGTTTCAGAAAGTCAGGCCTTGTGTACACATACTGAGTAGTTTTTATTGATATGCCATTTGCCCCCAGCCTGTATGCAGATGTAGCATGGCCAAAATCCCAAGAAATCAAGACCATCACGTGTGAAAAAACATGTTTCAGAAAGTCAGGCCTTGTGTACACATACTGAGTAGTTTTTATTGATATGCCATTTGCCCCCAGCCTGTATGCAGATGTAGCATGGTGGTATAAATTAAAAGTTGTCAACACCACCACCTAGGGAATTGTGCCCTAGGAATGTATTTTTTAGGAATCTAATAAAAGTAAACCACCTGAGACATAGGTTACTCCCCACAAGGTTTGTTTTACTTATTAAATATTAAAGGCAGATACGTATATCAATACAAATAAAGGTTTTATTCACATATATCCTATAGGCCTACAAAAGGCAGTACTTTATTATATATCACTGCGTTGAAATATGACAGTGGGTCAACTATATCAATATACCTCTAGGGTTTGGCACTGAGGCGTACCAAGGGATACAGGGAACAAGCTAGACAGCCCAGGGTGGCACCCCAAACCACAGCACAACAACATTAAAAAACACACACAAACGGGAAGGGGATACCGCCACACCTGGAGCGAGCGTCACCTGGGGCCTCAGCACCAGAACTAAAAGAGAGAAAACCATAAATGAGTAGACCAGTTACAATACGTTAAAATACATTTGATTAAAATAGATTTCCAAAGCTAATAGGCAACGTCCAGGGTGTCACACCACACTGGATGATTAAAATAAAACCAAAAAAAGTGCTGTCATCAGTGGTAGAATGGAGGTTAGGCAAAACAGCAGCGTGGTATTTCTCATCTCACCAAGCCTGTGCAACCGAGAGCAAAACGCATCGCCTCGCAGTCGTGATGCCCATGGCCCTGCTTCTGTTCTGTGTGGTGAAGTTACACCCAGCCAAACGTACAACTCCAGACCGGAGTAGGCTACTACTCTCAAAGAGACAGTAACACACGGGGGCTGTGCTGATGCATAGTGAAACACAAAACTGCAGCCCAACAGACCAGCTTTTGGTTGAGAAATTGTCAGGATCCGCACACAGATATAAAAAGCTAGATACCTCCTCCGCCGCTGCAGTTCATTAGCGCGACTGGTCAAACACCTCTGGCGGAAGTGCATAACTGTGGAACTGCGGAAGGCACTCTGCCCCCTCCAATGGGAAAGAGGGAGTCCTGCCAGTCCTGCATCTGATTGGACTACCGAGCTTCCCATTCTGTGACGCACAAGGAAGCGTCCTTCAGAATTCCCAAGAGCCCCGCCTCAGAATTCTGGAGGCTTGCGTAGAGTTATTGGGAGGCTTGCCAGGAGTCTTGAACCAGCACCCCCCAGCCGGAAGAGGCGTCTACCTTTCTATGTCTGTGGGATCCGCACACGCCATGGACAAGCGTGGCAACAGCTGAAGCCCCACAGGCCAGCTCTGCCAACATTCAGGACACAAACCAGAGGAGAAGCTAACAGGGACAGAGAGTGTGCTGCTTAAAGGAGTAGTTCACCCCCAAAATTACTTTCTTCCATTTCTTACTCATGCCATGGAGACTTGAGTTAATTAATATTCAGTTTTTTGCCACATTCCTAAGACGACAATTTGAATACTATAATGTAACCCGTTAATTCCGGACTGGGACCCAAATGCATGTGGGTCCCCATCCGGAATCAATGGGGGTAAATTTAATATAATCAAATGTTTGTCTTAGGAATGCAACAAATACAAACAAATATTGTTGAACTCAAGTCTCCATGCGCGTGAGTAATCAATAGAAAGAAAAGAAATATATATATCTTTTGGGGGGTGAACTACTCCTTTAAGTACTGCAGGTAATCAGCCCACTGATTAGTGGGAGGAGAATGGCCATGAGCAGAGTGGGAGCCAGCCAACAGACATCGTCAATGCTGAGTATGGCAGCACAGAAGGACAGGCAATGTTGGTGTCTCTGGAAAATCAGGCCCAGTGTTACAACGCTCAGTGCAGCAGTGAGTGTGCCAGAGTCAGTGACCCAGACAGAAGATGGTAGGCAGTTCTTGGTGGTGCTCTGCTCTCCTCTTATGAAGAGAATACATGCAGGCATCAAAATGAGCGGAGATATTGCCTTCATGGATGCATCTGGAAACATGATGGACAGACAACACTGCCTTGTCTTTCTCCTTTTGACGAACAGCTGTGCAGAGGATCTGCCTCTTGGCATAAGAGTCAGAGGAGAGGGATGCTATCTTAAGGGACTAGGGACGCTGAAGTCTCTTCTGTCAGAGGATGCCTTCTCAGGCAGAGGAATGCGAGGGCCACAGGTAGAATTTTGTTTAATGCTCTAACAAAAAAGACGACAAAGGTGAATTAATTATGATACTGGCACACAATTGATTAAAGATGCATGTTTGCACCCTTGGCAACATGGTCTTCTTAACCGATGACTGTAGAGTGGAGAGATCAGCAATCTAGAGGGCCTTCCCTGAAGCCAAGCTTCTTCTCTGCAGCTTCCATGTGCTGCAAGCTGTGTGGAGGTGGCTGTGGAATAAGGGGCACGGCATCTACATGGCAGACAGGTAGCCGCAAATTGCAACACTAGATTTTTTTATAATCGGATGAATCTAGGGTTGCAATACCTCCCATCGGCAGCCAATGCATCAAAACGTTTTTTTGCTATCTGATTGTATTAAACGGCGTCAAACTCACCAATATTGCAGCTCTATGGAAAGCTTGGAATTTACTCTTGCTATCTGCAAAGTGTTTGTTTCAGAAAAATCCACCGTAAACATGTTATGATTTATTTTCTGTCAATAAATCCGAGCAGACATGGTTTATTTTCTAAGTGTTGAACTTCGGAAGCGCTCGTCTTATATAACGCAACGTCCCGCTGCCTCCTGCATTATGTGACATTTAGAACCAGGTGGTCACAGGACCGCTGAGCGATTTTCCACGAGCGCTTCCAAACTCCAGGACTTAGAAAAAATAATCACCTGAACCAAATTTCTTGATAGAAACCGGCTCATAACATGTCTATGGTGGATTTTTCTGAAACAAACACTTTGCAGATAGCAAGAGTAAATTCCAAGCTTTCCATAGAGCCGCAATATTGGTGAGTTTGACGCCGTTTAATACAATCAGATAGCAAAAAAAAACGTTTTGATGCATTGGCTGCCTATGGGAGGTATTGCAACCCTAGATTCATCCGATTATAAAAGATATCTAGTGTTGCAATTTGCGGCTAGCAGACAGGTAGGGGCTGGCGATAAATATCATTGACACGATACAATATCTCTACTCTATGCATCTTCAGAGTTATCGTATAGCTTAATTGTGATACACTGAGGGCCATATAAAAATTGTTAATACAGATATTCATTAAAACCTGCTCAATAAAAACCAACATGAAAAAGAGTGATAGATAAGATTGTGATACTGCTTGAAAAACAATTGTGATGATATATTTTTTCATATCGCCCAACCCTACTGACAGGCAGACACTCATGTCCATCTTCAAGCAAATAATGTATGCCAGGGAGAGTGCTGCTGTGAACATGTATGTCATTAATGGTAGATGTGTGATTACTGTCATCTGTTTCACGTGTGTGTGCATAGGCTGTTGCATTACGGTAATTGCTTCATTTGGCAGGTATCCCAAATTTACGGAGGCATGGGCGCTGTACCACAGGGCAACGTTGCCGGAAGGATAAAATCCTCCCCGGACCAAGGCTTATAATGTTCTTCAGCTGGTGGACTTCCTCACCACCCAGGTTTAATGCATATCATGAAGAAAGAATCATCGATGCTCCTGTGGGGAAGTGGGAGCGCTTCAGCAGGTCTAGATTCCTGGTAGACAAGTCCTGTGATGTGAGGCCAGAGCACATTTCACAGGTTAAGAGCACAACACAATTCTTAAACCTTATAAAACCTATTATTTGAAGTTTATTTAACATGAAATGTCTATCTTTTTCAGTCCTCATTTGAAGTCCACCTCCAAACCTGGCCAGCTCTACACTGTGACCACTTGCTTCTTACTGAGACAGCAACACATTCGGATGTCCTGTTTGGAGTCAAAATTATAATGCTCCTCCAGAATGGCCTGATAAATGTGATCACCATCCAGTGTGAGAACCGTTGGTTGCACCAGTTGTTTCTAATGTTTTTTGATGAGACGTAGGGATCCCACAGGCAGAAAACTTTGACAGCATCAATGTCAAAGTATGACTTCTACATCGATACGCCCAAGATGAGCAAGCATTGCACGGTTGCCAGCACCCTGGTCACAGATACAAACTAAACATTCCATCATGTCTTAGTAGACAAACCGCCTCAAGCAACAAAGATTGAAGCTGACTTTGTGGTATGGGCTCACTGGTAAAAAAATACCTGAAACATTGTTTCCACTTGCGGAACAGCCCTCTTACCATGAACACAGAGACATATGGAGAACGTTGTCCTTTGCCAAAGTCCTCAAATCCCTCGACTCTGTCCACAGACTCATCAAAGTGGACAGCCTGCTTCAGTGCCATTTCATCTGTGATGATACCCTGACCCTATCCATCGTCTTTTGTCCACATAGCTGCCTTCAGCGTGGTGAGAAAACAGTCATTAAAGCCAGGTTTGATGTCAATGGACTTAATAATTCTCTGCAGTGTGCGGACAGATGGCACAGAAAATATTTGTGAGAGTAGCCTCTAGCCAGTAATACTTTGGACTTGAATGTAGCAGACCCAAGAAGACAGCTTTGTCCTGAATAGTCCATCGGAAACCATGAACCTTGCGCTGACACATTGCAATCTGTGTTCTAAGAAAAGCATATGTTCGCGGTGGTAATAATTATTTTCCCCAACTGCACCAGAACAGACTTGATGTTACTGCTTGCATTGTTGGCATTGTTATGTGTTTTTTTTTAAGCAGCATCCGGTGCGGTGAATGGTGATGTCTGTCACTGAACCAGATGGTTTTTGCACACTGGTTCACTGGTCTGGTGTGGATGAGCTTGACTGCTGGACAACATGAAGAAAAAAAGTAATAATGAATAGAGAATAAGACTGTGGCTCTAAAATGCATTGATGTAATCACCCTAAAATCAATCTAGATTGACTATGACTATCACACTGAAAGGGATGGTATGGCAGGAATCTGAGTATCCCTGTATTTATACAATGGCAACTTACCTTTCTTTGGTGGCAATTCCTGGCGCTTCTTTGGTGGCTTTCTTCTTGACGAGTGGGGGTGGTGGGTTAGGTGCACTGACCATCCTGCATGGCTACAAGACAAGGACAAATATTCTATAAAAATTTTAATATGGCTTATATTTTCTCACCATATACCAGTACTTACACATTATATGGCCTCTTGAACTGGCTAGGGTGAAAATGGGCACTGCACATTCTGTAGCTGTGATGGAGCTGCTGGGAGCTTATCCACATCAGCAACTCATTTGGAAGGTTCTGCTCCCATTTATCTGCTACACCTTACAAGACAGGAGTATACTGTAACTGTACATATCTGGAGTATTTGGTCCAGGTCAAAAGTCAGTTGTTTGCAAATGATGACATGATTCTAACTAGCTTCTGTTGGGTTAGCCAGGTGCCAACTGTGGTATATTTACTTACACTGCAAATCTAAAAATTGCCAGATGAGGCATGTAACGGGTAAGAATAAAATGGACTGGGCTCATTTCATTGTTGCGACCGTCAGGTCGCATTTACTACCAAAACCTCCACCGGCTGTCTGTCAGTCAGTCAGTCTGTCTGTCCGTCATGTCACACTTTTCCCCAACTCATATCTCCGCCACCGTTGCCCCTTATAGGGCTTGTTTGTGTATTGTATGACATCACGCCACATCATCAGCTGTGGACTCTGTGATGTCATCGTATCTCCATATATGGCCATCTCCGTATATGGAGATATAAGTCGTCCATGCCCAAGTATGGGCTGGTGAGGTCAGACTTTGTGTGATGCGTAGGTTATCTCCATATATGGAGATTCAACATTCCAGGTGTAACTATGGCTGCCCGTATGACGTGAGAGGTGGAGGTTGTGGATTGGCAGGCAAGGAGTGTGTGTGCAAAGTTTGGCATGTCTTGGGGCAACGGTGGCGGAGATATGAGTTGGGGAAAAGTGTGATCCTGGCGATAAGGTCTGAGTCGAGGAATGCTCTCTTCCCTGGTGAGAATTGTCCCTTTATATAGGGCTTGTTTGTGTATTGTATGACATCACGCCACATCATCAGCTGTGGACTCTGTGATGTCATCGTATCTCCATATATGGCCATCTCCGTATATGGAGATATAAGTCGTCCATGCCCAAGTATGGGCTGGTGAGGTCAGACTTTGTGTGATGCGTAGGTTATCTCCATATATGGAGATTCAACATAAACGCCATCTAAATGAATACGCCTGTCTGCTTTTTCATCACTCAGCCACTGTGCTCCCCACAACATAATCTGTGCTTGTCATATTTCAACACAACACCTATGTTACACATTTGCACCACCTACATAATGACATATTTCTGCCGACAGAAACACAACCATGTCACTGCTAAACCACACATTCTCTGGCCCAAACAATGCAATACATTTGCCACACACATCCCCCTACACTCAGGAACCAATGCCACTTACAGCCCTCTTTTACATGTGACCTGACGGTCGCTTACCTCCCGATTAGGGAGTTTTACTGGTATTATTATTTGTTTGTCAGGTACATGTACAGACATTAGGCTAGTCTATTACACTTTCCCATTTATCAATGTTGATTCAAGATGCAGAACTTGAGTATAACTTGTAGCAATATTGATTGATTGAATACTTTATTAGCGGTTTGCATAGGAAAAGGTACATGACAGAATACTGGTATAAAGGTCAACTAAAACCACAAGAAAGCTTTTGGGCTTGTTTCAATTGGGGTCCTTTAAATACAGGAACAATCTGATATTCAAGGTCAATGCTTTGTTTTGTGGATTGATACTTCACCATTGCCCTCAAAACAACGTGTGGATACAGATACACCATAGCTTGACTTACAGAACATGATATAGTCTAATTGAATTTGGCCACTGCATTTTATAAGTTTGTGGCATATCCTTCCTTATACTATGGCTTGGCTTGGGCATACAGCTTCTAAAATTAAACGTGAGAAACAGGGCAGGTGCCTAGTTGCATAGCTCCCACTTGAAGACTAACGTGTACACTTTTATGAACACTTACCTGTCAGGGTCTTTGGGGAATCGATGAAAAGCAATATTTGGGAGAGTCCCTCTGATCATTTTTACAGTTAATTACAGAACACTGCATTCTACTTCTCTTGGAAACTAAAACATCCATGTTTGGAACAAACCTTTTCAACAGCAGGCCTTGTATATGAACTTGAACTGAACAGGTGCCATCAATGGCACTAATCGCACACATGGGCAACATATGGCCTGGGTCCATACCTGACCCTTTGACAATTTCAATGTGGCCCTTGAAGTCCTCAAACATGATTTTTTTTAAGCCTAAGATGACTGAGACGCTGTGCAAAATGAATCTGTATGATAATGTGAGTGATACAGTAGAGCTATAAAGAATAATAAAATGGCTGACCCTATTGTAAAGTAGTCTGTCGTGTCTCAAATTCATGCAGTTTTGACACATCAGCACAACACAATGTGTTTCAAGTCCAGTGTGTGGCCCTTACTCACTTTATGGAAGTCAGTATGGCTATGGCCCCCTGGAAATAAAATGCTGCCCATCTCTGCACTCATGGTAGGCCTAGAAGAAATATCAGGTGAGCAGATTGGGCTATCAATATTGTTGATCAAGTATACAACCATTATTATATTGACCTTTTCCTTTTACTATTCTATTATTCTATATTTGATCTGTTTAGCAGCATATGATAATATACAACATCAACATCAATGGTGATTTTCACTTTGTTGGGTGTCTGGGTGATCAAGACAGCTTCTGGGCAGTGTTGTTCACAGAATTCACACCCAATGTAATTATTTTAGAGCAGAGCCATCGCTCCAAGATAACGACAGCGCTACCGCTGCGCCATCTAGTGGTGATTCCATATAGCGTTGCCTCTTTTCTAGAATCTCTTTGTTTCAAATCTTGCGACTCCCGGATTGTCAGTTCTCCTCGATTTCTCCTTGATTTGGAATCAAACTCCCAAAAATTCACCAGAACACAGGAAATTACAGTAAGACGTCGTATCTCTAAAGGAGCAAACAGCGATAGCGCTTCCTCTAATCCTGTACCTGGCTTAAAGTCCTGCTCGCAATTTGGTGTTAGGGGAGTTTCTCACCTGAACTGAGTCAGTGGGTCCCTAGACATGAAAAATCACCGAGGTGCTCGTTCGCCATAGTGGCACGAATGGCGCAATGGCCATATCAAATATGGCTGCCATCGGCTATGATGAAAATCCAACTTTTCTGTTTCTGGGTATATATGCACATGTAATACCTCTATTTGGACTAATTGGGGTGTGGGGAATTCATTTCTGACATTGTTTTGACCATTTTGGGTGATCTGGACCTCGAAAAGGTCATGGTCAAGGTCATTTTGCTATTCCGAAGACCGTGGCCATAACTTGGCCATTGTTAGGAGTAAAAACAGGTGCAATAGGTCTAAATCAACTAATTATGACATGTATAATTCATTTCTGACATTGTTTTGACCATCAAGGATCATCTTGCCTTTGAAATATCAATGTCAATGCCATTTTTCAAAAACGATTTTGTTCATTACTTGCACTTTTATAGTATTTTTTTATAAGTTTGTTTTGTTTATTACAAAATACATACTAGTGAGAAATACAACAAGTAAACATCCCCTTTAACTTTAAAGTGGGGTTTTAAATGGGTGTTTAAATGAGAAAATAAGACCATTTACGAATAAAAGTGACAAATAAAATCACAACAAAATCACACTCAAAATGAAATAACAATTTCCCTCAAAGTGCACCATATTGTGATTGTGTGCATGCAAGTTGGTATGATGTGTTTTTACAGGATGGATTTGTCATTGTTCCATGGCAAAATATGATGCACAGAACTCCATCAGCAAGGCAGTCATATCGTCGAGTGTCACGCTTCAGACATGGCAGGAGTGTACTTAAGTCAAAGTGCTCCTCCCATCCATCAGAGCTTGACATTGCCTTTTTGAGGCACTTGTCCTTTGGACAAGTATATTTCCCATTAACTTGTCCGGACACAAAAGTCACTTGTCCGGATAAAAATGTTATACATTGAAATAGAATTAATAACAAAAGGACTGCTAATGACCCCCCTTGCTCCCTCCACTCCATAGTATGGGCAGTATGAGCATACAGCACAAAGCTGCTAGGAGCGCCACAGAAAAAGTGAAACCAAGAGCCACTTGTCCTCATTTTTAATGCACGGACAACAGGACATGCCCTAGGCTGTTCCATGTTCCATTGGTTCTAGTCTTTCCTCAGGTGCCTTGGCTGTTGCAAGCAGGTGGCAAGAAATGCACTAGTCTTTGCCTCTACAAATCTTGTTAGATATTGTACTCGGTCAGAAGCCATAACTGCATGTTTAATCCTCACCTGGCCCATGCATGCAGTAATCTCCTGTCTCCAAGGCATAGGCCTACAGTATGTGCCTTGATCACTGTCTTAGCTATTGGTACTCAAAGATAAGAGACTGCTTGATGCAGTGGAAGCATGTGCTGATTCTCACCAGTGCCATACTGCTGCCAAATCTCCTTCATCCCCAGCTTGGAAATATGGGGTGTAGTATAGCAGTTATGCCTAGGAGACAACAACTCTCTGGGGTCCGCTCATAGTTCCGACATCCCATTATTCCGACCATTAGCTTAGTGAAGGTTAGGGATAGGCTTAGTTATAATGGAGTCATGCACCATGTGACAGCCTTCTCAATCCTTTTCAAAATGTCTGGGATCTCTTCTCCACCAGCCGCCTATGTCATCATCACCAGAGACAATGGACTGCATTTACAGTATCACTTTTCTCCAAAGCGCTTTACTATGTATTTCACATTCACCCATTAACACACACATTCACACATACTGTACATTCACACCATGAAGCCATGCAAGGTGCTCATCAGGAGCAGTTAGGGGTTCAGTGTCTTGCTCAAGGAACCTTCCATACATAACCAGGAGGAGCCGGGAATTGACCCTGGAACCTTCAGATTCCAAGGCAGCTGTTCTACCTACTGAGCCACTGTCGCTCAGCAATGTGGGTAGCATTGCCACAGGCTTGATTGGACACCATATTCCGAACACACAGCTGGTGTTCTCCTCAGACACCCAGAATTTGTAAAGTTGCTGAGGGATGGGTGCGTCTGTCGACTCTGTTAGCTCTGATGATAAGGGGCTGGTGGTGAAGATATCCCAAAGATTGAACTAGATTGAGGAGGATGACACCAAGCTGGTGGTACATGTGGAGTCAACTGGCCATTATTACTAAATCTATCCATAACCCTAACCTAATGGACGGAATAATGGGACGCCAGGATTATGAGTGGACCCCAGAGAGTCATACGTCATAACATGACTCGCACAGAAACAAAATGGCGCATCTAGGCTGCATTGACTTCTATTCTATGCTGAAACATAAAAACAGCTTTATCTATGAATAAGGTGCAAAGAACGCCAGGGAAGCAGAGATCTGCCTGTTTTCACGGCGACACTTTACCGCGATGGTTGGCCCCAGTTTGGATTTTAATTTCGCGAGTAAACAAATGGATTATCTTCCTCAATCGTCAGTGGACACTCACGTGCACATGCACGAAGCTTCCGAGGCTCTTCAAAATAAAGCGTAAGTGAACGACGGCAGCAGCAACAGCTAGAAATGTTAGAAACCTTGGCTTCCGTTGTGTTAATGCTATACTACACCGCATACTTCCAAGCACTGGGGATGAAGTAGATCTGGTAACAGTATGGCTCTAGGGGCGCAGCGGCACATGCTTCCACAGCGTCAAGCAGTCTCTCATCTTGGAGCACCACTAGCCACGACAGTTATCAAGGCACATATGCCTTGGAGACTGGAGATGACTGCATGTGCATGGGCCAGGTGGGGACTAAACATGCAGTTATGGCTTGGCTACAATATCTAACAAACTTTTGAGAGGCAAAGACCTTGACAGAACAAGACACAGCATTGGTAGCAGAGAAGTACAACTGCTGAGACCAACACGGCACCTTTCTAGTGCATGTCATCCCACCTGCTTGCGACAGCCAAGGAACCTGAGGAAAGACTAGAACCAATGGAACATGGATGGATGCAAGGAACACTTAGATACTCGACAGCTGACTTGCTGATGGAGTTCGGTGCATCATATTTTGCCATGGAACAATGGCAAATCCATCCTGCAAAAACATACTAACTTGGAAGCACACAATCACAATACTGGTGCACTTTGAGAGAAATTGTTATTTAATTTTTTGTGTGCTTTTGTTGTGTGATTTTATTTGTCACTTTTATTCGTAAATGGTCTTATTTGCTCATTTAAACACCCATTTACCCCCCCTTTAAAGTTAAATGGGGATGTTTACTTGTATGTATTTCTCACTAGTATGTATTTTGTAATAAACAAAACAAACTTATGAAAAAATACTATAAAAGTGCAAGTAATGAACAAAATCGTTTTTGAAAAATGGCATTGACATTGATATTTCAAAGACAGGATGATCCTTAATGGTCAAAACAATGTCAGAAATGAATTATACATGTCAGAATTAGTTGATTTAGACCTATTGCACCTGTTTTTACTCCTAACAATGGCCAAGTTATGGCCACGGTCTTCGGAATAGCAAAATGACCTTGACCATGACCTTTTCGAGGTCCAAATCACCCAAAATGGTCAAAACAATGTCAGAAATGAATTCCCCACACCCAAATTAGTCCAAATAGAGGTATTACATGTGCATATATACCCAGAAACAGAAAAGTTGGATTTTCATCATAGCCGATGGCAGCCATATTTGATATGGCCATTGCGCCATTCGTGCCACTATGGCGAACGAGCACCTCAGTGATTTTTCATGTCTAGGGACCCACTGACTCAGTTCAGGTGAGAAACTCCCCTAACACCAAATTGCGAGCAGGACTTTAAGCCAGGTACAGGAGTACTCAGCAAAAGTCAGCATTTTGAAGATCTTCAGACAAACGCTGCAGATCAGATTGTGTCACTTTCATTTCATCGATGTGCAAAGTTCTGCAAACCATTATAAATATTTTATTTTGTTAAAGAAAAATACACATGAAAGTCATGGTACGATATTAATTATTTGGCAGTTTATTTTAGTTTGGATGGAGACAATAATTTACTTATTTGGGGCTAACAATATGCAGGAACTCAGAGTTGGTTGTGTGTGTGTTTCAACCCGGACAATAGAGAGAAACGGACACGTGTCCGGTGTCCGTCCCTCTCTCTCATCCGGGTCTAATGTAAACAGGTAAACACATCCACACCACGTCGGGGAAATACAAATAGACTTTCTTATAAACATCTATGGTCGGGGAGAGCCAAACAAACAGCACAAAGTGAACGTGATACAGAGAATAAGGTGTCAGGTGTAATATAAGTTTGCTGTGCACAAACCTTTGTGTATAATTTGCACCTTGTGGCAACGGGAGGAAATTCCACACAAAGTTCAAAGCGTTTGACCGCATTTTTTTTTTTTTTTTTTTTTGTGAAGATGAACTCTCCAGACTCAGCCAGGGACTTCTCTATCAAACAGGAGGAACCTGAAGACCACCCACACCTCAGTACGTTGCATTCTCTCTCTCTCTCTCTCTCTCTCTCTCTCTCTCTCTCTCTCTCTCTCTCTCTCTCTCTCTGTTAACAGTTTGATTGATTGAAGACTTTATTAGAAGTTTGCATAGGAAAAGGTACAGATTCATGACGGTACAGTTCACTGGTACAAGGTCTACTAAAAGGAGATCCATGAAAAGACTAAGCTTATTTCCACTGGAAACCATTAAAGTATCTCATATAAATCGTCATGACAGTGCAGTGATGATAATATCCCGATATGCATAGCAAGCAATAGTTAAAATATCGCTTTAAAATAGTTTCCCAGCAAACATTTTGAGGTATATTAGACGTCTAATATACGTCTAAACTTATACAAGAGGTCTAAGTTTATACGTATAAAAATGGTCTACCAGAGGTATAGATATGCAAGTTTTTTAGACGTCTAAACTTAGACTAGACGTCTAATATACGTCTAATAGACGTCTAAGTTTATACCTGGGTCTAAATTTAGACTTCTAATAGACGTCCGGCCGTTAGGTCTAAATATAGACGTCTATTAGACGTCTAAATTTAGACCCAGGTATAAACTTAGACGTCTATTAGATGTATATTAGACGTCTAGTCTAAGTTTAGACGTCTAAAAAACTTGCATATCTATACCCTCTGGTAGACCATTTTTTATACGTATAAACTTATACTTCTAGTTCAAATTGTTTAGTGGGTTATTACTAAATTACTGCATGTCCTCTTTTGCAGAAAAGAAAGGAAAAAAAATCACATTTCTAAAGGATCTAGAACTGGGATTTTCTGTCTGACACAGACAATAATTTTTTTACCCCTTTTTTTACAATTTAGGCATTTATAAAGATGCTCTTAATCCAGAGTGACTTAAATAAGCAAGGACACCACAAGGTAATACATTAAATGCCTAGAAATAGTAATCTAAACCGAAAACCATAAGTCTGCAAAACAATCTGTAAATTGAAGCTAAACACATAGGATGTCAGGTCAACAGTGGCCTGGTATCAGTCTACATAACATTGTCACATGTCTACAGATGGAACCAAATGGACCATAAGAGTCCATTTGGTTCTGTTTGTACACTCTTTGATTGATTGATTGAAGACTTTATTAGAAGTTTGCATAGGAAAAGGTACAGTTTCATGACGGTACAGTTCACTGGTACAAGGTCTACTAAAAGGAGATCCTAGAAAAGACTAAGCTTATTTACACAGGAAGAAGACCCATAACGGGCCATTTGGAACCCCCTCACTTTGAGACCCACAGGTGTAGTTTTTCCAGTGAGCCAACATGCACAATATCAGAACCCTGACTCTGTTTGACCAGAATGGAACAGAGCGCAACTGGTAAAAAAAATGAACCTAGCCCAACCCTACCCTCCCCTGCCCCTTCTTTGTATATACTGTTTGTTTAGACAGTTACTGTTTTCTTTTTCTTTACATATCTACTGCATAGTACTGTGTTCTATTTGTCTGTCATTCAATGTTATATGAGATACTTTAATGGTTTCCAGTGGAAATAAGCTTAGTCTTTTCATGGATCTCTTTTTAGTAGACCTTGTACCAGTGAACTGTACCGTCATGAAACTGTACCTTTTCCTATGCAAACTTCTAATAAAGTCTTCAATCAATCAATCCTTAATCAGTATCATTGGTAACACAATCCTTAATCAGTATCATTGGTAACACATTGTTTTTTCTGTTAAGTGTTAATATGTATGCAGCTGTGACTCTGTCTCCAAGACAAATTTCTCCCCTGGGAGACAAATAAAATTGAACCTTGAACCTTGAACCTTGAACCACATGTGAAGGAAGTAGGGAAGAGCACCCATTTCTTTCCAAAATGGCTGGAAAATCTTAAATTAAGCATGAAGCTTAAGCTTCTACACATCCACCATTGAAAGTTTACTGACTGGGAACATCACCGCCTGGTACGGTAACACCACTGTACAGGACCGCAGGGCGCTGCGGAGAGTAGTGCGTTCAGCTGAGCGCACCATAGGGGCGGAGCTCTGTGGCCTCGATACCATCTATATAAAGCGGTGCAAGTCTAGAACAGCGAAAATACTGCGAGACCCCAGTCACCCCAACCACGGACTATTCACTCTCCTCAGCTCAGGGAGGGGGGGGAGGAGGTACCAGTCACATATGGCAAAAACAGAGAGACTCAGGAGGAGTTTCTTTCCTCAAGCCATAAGATACCTAAATGGCACTTACTAAAGACACTTTGCTTTTTTTTTTTTTTTTAAGGCACTTTTGAGCACCTTATTTGTTTTGTGCAATAACCCCGACATCATTACTGTTTTCTATGTCTGTCTTGTTTTTTTGTGGCATATGCTTTGAGGAGTCGTCTATTACATTTCACTATTGTAAAAATATGTGACAAATAAACTCTGAACTGAACTGAACTGATGTCTTGCCATTTTGCCTTTACATTCTGCAGATATTGTTATTCTTTACACCATCGTCTCCGTAATGAAAGTCATTATTCAATTTGTTCATTTCAGACCAGTGTGTGGAGTCCAGACTGCAGGTGAAGATGAACTCTCCAGACTCAGCCAGGGACATTTCTATTAAACAGGAGGAACCTGAAGACCATCCACAGTTCAGTACGTATTTTCACTATATGGTTATCAACCCTGCTCAACATTATTATTAGTACACTAACTCTACACTTTCTGAGAACATCCGTGGACGTAATGTGCACATGGTTGGATGCCAATAAATAAATACATAATTGTTAAAGTTTTGCATCAGTAGTACAATCTTAATTACTTTGGCGGGTAAGTACAGTAGGTAGCCTAGAGATAGTAGAGAACCCATTATTCCTTAGTCTGGTAGGATTCACCTTGAAACATGGACTGCAGATTGTTGTAGTGTTGTTGTTTGATTTCTATTCTTAATGTTTTGAGGGTTTGCACAGGGCTCTACATCCGGTATTGTCCCAGCTCAGATTCTGAGCCTGGGACAAGCGACCGCAGCGACCGCAGTTTTCCTGGTGGACCTAAGCGCAGCGGTGGGGGCGCGGGAGTGTGGGGAACACAGCGATGATGGAGAGGTTATATAGCTTTATGTATTGAGAGGCACTCCTGCTGATTTCGTAAGAGACTCGTCGCCAATTGCAAGATATTTAAAAGTAATTTGGGGCCATGATGATAACCTCTTCTTACCAATACTAGACTAAGGATTTATATTGTCTGTGTTATTGTTTACAACCACAATTATTCACGTGTGGCAAGATCGCGGTTCTAGTTTTACTAGTAGGTTAGTGTTGGCTTAGAAGCCTTTTCAGAAGTTAATTTAATGTTTTCCATTTCCTTTATCCTCAATCTAATCTTGCGCTAATTCGCCAGGTGTTAAGAACTAGTTGGCTTTTCAGAAGTTAATTGAATGTTTTCCATTTAATGATTTCCTTTATCCTCATTTTGCTCTAATGCACACAATTGTTTTCGCCAGGTTTTTAGGTCTTATTTTAGTTGTTTCTCATAAGCTCGCGACCCTCCTTGCCCATCGGCCCCCACCGTTGCGCTTAGGTTCACCGGGAAAACTGCTGTCACGGCCAGGAATATCATAGTTTTGGCCCAGATGTTCTTCTCGCCCCCCTAGTGGCAAAAAAAAAAAAGAACTTCTGGGAACTCAGATTGATTGCGACCAAAGGTCGCATTTACCCTGAAAAACCTTGTCACTTGAGTGACCTTCCTTCCTTCCGTAACCTTCATTCTGTAACCTTCCTTCTGTACAGGGAGTGATGTCAGCGAGTTGTGACATCACTTCCTGTACGGGGCGGCTACACGAAAGACTAAAAAAAGAGAAGGATACACAAGACTAAGAAATACAAAAAAAGAGAAGAATAAAAAAGAAAAAAAAGGAGGAGGATAAAGATACCAAAAGGAGAGAGAAGAAAGGGTGGATGAGGTACAATGTGTCTCAGAAAAGAAAATGTAACAAGGAGGTGGCAACGGGGCGGATAGATAAAGTTATTAGGCCTGGATCCGACTTAAGTCGACGCACAGGATTCCAGAAGTGTAGCGCTTATTCGCTCTTGTATCAAACTGGTACTCGAAACGTTCTTAGAATTTAATATATATTTTCTAAAGTAAATATGGGCGGCTGTGAAAAAAAGAGAAGAATAAAAAAGAAAAAAGGAGGAGGAGGATAAAGATACCAAAAGGAGAGAGAAGAAAGGGTGAATGAGGTACAATGTGCGGTATCCTCCTTGTCAAGCTCGACGTTGGGCATTTGGACCTATACATGGAGAAATGGAGCGAACCTGTTTGGCCTAAACATGGAGATACAGAATGACTCATATATTGGCATAAAAAGTATGTCATGTGACATCACTTCCTGTACAGACAGTCAGACAGACAGCCATTGACTCCAGCCTAACAATGGCTACTGTCTATGACGGTAGTCCCATATGACATGATGGACTGGACTATCTCCATATATAGTGTTCTCCACAGCTCCATGTTTAGGCCCCATCGCTCACACCCCTAGGTGGGGTTTCTGTGTGGAGTTTGCATGTTCTCCCTGTGTCTCCTAGGGTTGATACCCTCACAAAACATGAACAACCCCCCCCCAGAATGACAACAACTAGAATCGTCAGAGAAACACTGTGGTTGGCCAGAAAGATGGTCAAGAATTGGCGCGACCTCGTCCTTTAGGGCGAGGTCGCATGTCACCCTGAGGTCGCATTCCACCCTCAGGTGTCTTACTAGTTATTCCTAAGCCACATAACCTATAGGGAAGGAGTTTATCTAAGCTTAAATCTCCTGCTTCTGCGGCATGAGGTGGCTTGATGTTCAAGTACAGTATGTCCCCCACCCATGATGTCCAACTAATACTTGTGCATCATGGCTGGGGGATATACTCGTCACAGCGCTACTCAACCCGCGGCCCGCGGGCCGCATGCGGCCCTTTCCGCATGTCTGTGCGGCCCGTCATGATCATGCCAATAAAAATATGATTTTTCTAAGCCTGTCAAAGTTAACGCGCAACGCAAAATGCGGTGATGTTTGAGCCTCAGTGGACTCCGTAGTCAGGAAGCGAATGCAGTCAATGTACAGAGCACAAACGCGTGATTTGGAATTGCACACGCGTTCTGGGCAAACCCCGCCCATGGAAGCTTTTGATTGGCTGAACCGGCGCTAGGGAGCGCTCCTTTTTGGTCGCTTGGACCGCACGGAGGTGCGTTTATCGTGGGCTTGCCCAGGCCTTACGGCCTGGGCATAAATATAACGATTGCATTCACCACGGCTTCGTAACTCGCGCGGCCGGCTGGCCCGCTCTTCGCGGCCACTCGCGCCTGCGGCGCTCGGGGGCGAAGAGCAGGACCAAGGTCCGCTGGCCTTCGCGCCGCTTGCAATGTCGTGGACAATAATCAAACGCCTCCGCCCAGAACTCATGTGCAATTCCAAATTAAGCAGCACGCACAGCAGTGCGGAGATGCAGGTGGCTACACTAGATCTATTGTACAACGAGACGGTCAGACAGACAAATCTGCGGAGATTTTGCAGCAGACAACCACAGTCGGGCTCACTGGAGTGGAGACGCATGACGGTCGTGCGATATGAACGCTCGCGACCGTCATGTTTTAGGCTAGTGAAGACGTAGTCCTTGTCTGTGCTTGTCTCTGCCTCCGCGACTCGGCCAGTCAGCACCGACAGACAGTGCACACATTCCAACAGATCGTAGCAGCCAGGGAACTATGCCCCAAATGTGGAAGTTTTCTCATGACAATAACGCTCCTTTTCATTAATAGGACGGATTTAAAATAAATAGACGTTTATACTTATTATTCAATCACTCAAACCCCAGCATCCCTATTCTTGGGGGACATTCACCAAAAATAGCTGATCTACAAGCTCACCACAAGATGCATTGTGAGCTTGTAGATCGGCTATTTTTGGTTAAGAGTTGTTGTATGGAAAAATAACTCAAGTACAGTTCAACTCAGCCAGTTGTAGACCTACTGTACTTGTAAAACAGTTTGGTGCTTTGAGCTTTGTAAAACACAACTAACTGCTCATTGAAGGAGAGCTCAAAGCATCAAACTGTTTTACAAGTACAGTGCAACTGAGGCTGAGTTGAACTGTACTTGAGTTATTTTTCCATACAACAACTCTTAACCAAAAATAGCCGATCTACAAGCTCACAATGCATCTTGTGGTGAGCTTGTAGATCGGCTATTTTTGGTGAATGTCCCCCAATAATAGGGATGCTGGGGTTTGAATGATTGAATAATAAGTATAAACGTCTATTTATTTTAAATCCGTCCTATTAATGAAAAGGAGCGTTATTGGCATGAGAAAACATACCTTTACATTGCCAAAGTTCACTAGCCTTGCATACCCAGACACAGGGGCGGTTACAAAACAATTGAACCAGTTCTGTTAACTTTCTCTTCACATTTTGTGAATAAAGCCCAATTTGATCAAATTCGATAATTTCTTCATTCCATCCATGACAATCTTTTGGTTCAATGAGGTTTGGCCTGGCTTATATAGATGGAAATGTGGCTGTTTTCTGTGTGTTTCCTTAATTATATTAGACTTGTCATGAAGTGTGTTACAAAATCATTGTAAATGTCCAAAATGGGACCGTCATTTTTAGTTTGCGGCCCTTTGGTCTTTTGGTATTTTGCTGAGTGGCCCCTGAGCCATCTTAAGTTGAGTAGCCCTGCGCCTAATACAACCCTGGATCAGTGTTGCTTTTGTCGACTAAAACTATGACGAAAAATGTTTGTCGACTGCGTTTTCTTCACAGACAAAATAAAAACTAATCTGTGGTTACTAAAACTAAGACTAAATATATTGACAATTTCGTCAACAAAATAAAAACTAGACTAAAACGTTAGGGAGGGACTAGTGGAGAAGAGAGTCATTTTATGGTTTGGCTCTCAGGTGTTGTGTGCTGAAAATAGCAGATCTACAAGCTCACAACGCGTCACGCTGCGACGCGTTGTGAGCTTGTAAACCAAGTGTAAAATCAGTCATTACGATGCCATCAAGGTCTGCCAAAATACATTTTAGTTGACTAAATCAACTGTAGATTTAGTCGCTTAAAATCTTACGATATTTTGTCGACTAAAATTAGACTAAAACTAAAACTTTTCAGTTGACTAAATTATGACTAAAATTAAATTACATTTTATTCAAAAGACTATGACTAAAACTAAATCAAAATTTCCTGTCAAAAACAACACTGCCCTTGATGCCGAGTGCCAATCAGTGAGACATTGGCTCCCATTTTTATAGTCTTGGGTATGACCCGGCCGGGGGATTGAAACCGGACCTCCCAATCTCAGGGTGGAAACTCCAGCCAATTTTATTTATTATATTAAGCACTTGTCAAGTAGTCTTTCAAACAGCTCTGATTCATTAGCCTATGCTAGTTACTAGAGGGCAGTGCCACTCTGTTGAATCTGAACAAAGAGAATGGTGGAATGGTGCATAAATAATTGTTATAAATGGTACTTTACTTTTGTATGGAGATGTTATAAACAATACATTAAATATTTCCAAAACCTTTGGGGTGAGATAATAGTCAATGTCGTAACATAGAAACATACACTTGATTCAGCACTGCCTAGTTGCAGTGTGAAACAAAGTTTAGATCACATACTTTAACTCAAATAAATACATCTTCTTAAACTATTTAAAGATTTCAGTACATGGCACGTCACTTAGGAGATCACAGTCTACACTCACAATCTGTACTAAACTGAATAACAACCATGACTTGGAGGACACTATATTAGATGTATAACCAAATACCATACTTGCTTTTATGGATGTCACTAACACTAACGGTTAATTTAGCAACCGGTTAGCCGTCAGCTTTATCTGGTTAATTAACGTTGAGATGAGTCCTCCCAAAACATGGTCGCCCCGGCCCCAGGATCAAATCCACCAAGTACTCCTAAACATAAAAAACTGGGGGTGAGTGTGTATTAGGGCGATCATTCCGGATACCTCAGCAGCATTCTCTCTCTTCTTGTTGCGCTGTCGTTTGGCGAAAGGGCAGTGTATTCTGGTTGGAGAAATCACCTCACAGAAGCCTTTCCCCTAGACAACAACATTAATATAGCACCTTGGCTTGATAATATCTTTGGCTGTCATCTTGGAGTTGACTGTCAAATCATCTTTTCTGCCCATGCGGCGAGGTTTCGTTTCACGGTTAGCTCTGGTCCATATTTGACATCACTGATGTTGACGATGAGGGATATGCATACTTTGTGTAGTGTTTTATCGTCAATCTTGACAAAATCATCGCACGCGATCGTGCTCGCATTTGATATCAAAGCAAGCTTTAGTTTCAAGCATGCAAAAGCAAGGCATGCAGGAGGAGGAAAACAAAACACAGCAGCGCACGACACCAAACCAGCTGTCTCTCATTCAAGTTCCATTGGACATAAGACTACTCTTTTGTGCCTCCCAGAGTTTGATTAACAAAATCACATCCCCATAGTCAAACACTATCCAGGACCAGGACAATGCGACCATATTATGAAAAGTAACCGTGAAACCATTAAGCATAACTGGTTATTTCTTAACGATCAGCTAACCGGTTAACCTGTTAACCGCCAACATCCCTAGGTCTACTGGCAGAATGCAAAAGACATTTGGCAGTGGTTTGTGAAATCAACCCCAGAAAGACAGATTTTTGGCTTGAAGCATTCTCACTTCCTGCTCTGAACAGATGGAGCTGATACTGTACACCTGCATTTCCTCGTCACAGGCATTGAAAGATGACTTCTGTCTCTTACAAACTATCGGTGGTTAATTAGCTTTGACCAGCCCCAGCTGAAAACTATTGGTTATGAATAGGGGTGTAACAATATAGTAACTGAATCGAAATTGATTTTAATTTGCAATGATCTACTATATCGATATGCAAAAGCATATATCGTACCGTTTTACAAGGCAGATAATCGGTATCGAATCATTTTGCAGTGCAAAAAATGTATTCTATGGAATACAGTAGTATTTGTGCCTTGTATTTAGCAATTTTAAGAAGGAAAATGAAAAAGACACGTTTAACTACTTTCCATTCCATATAGCTACTCTTGGTCTATCAATACATTTGTGTAATCTCTGTGTTCATGTCAAGGTGCGGGTTTGTCCATATGTGTTGAAATATAATGTCCATGTATTTGCTAGAGAATCACAGTGTTTACTTTCTTATCTATCTATAAATGCGAGAAGTCTCTGCGTGTGTGTCTGTCTGTCTGTCTGTCTGTCTGTCTGTAATCCGCGTATCTCGAGAACCGTTCGTCCCACCGGCTTCAGATTCGGCACGCGCGTTCCCCGCCGCGGCACGGAGTGCAGTGCCGGGCCTCGACCCGACCCGAAGCGTGGTTTTCCGAAACTGGCCCGAAACGTTCGGAATATCCTTATGCGGAGCTGATTGTTGACATCAGGCTGTTCCGGAGGAAATCGGCGCAAACGCTGACTCATTGTGACATCACTTCATAAAAGGCTCTGACATCACGTACGCCACATGAGTCAACAAAAAATCTCTGTGAGTGTGTATGTATGTATGTAATCCGCGTATCTCGAGAACCGTTCGTCCCACGGGCACGCGCGTTCTCCATATATGGGCATAAAATGAATGCCCCCATATATGGGCATAAAATGGATTGCAGACAGACAGATACAGATATCTCCATATATGGACATAAATGGACAGAGGCAAACAGATGGTCAAAGATCTCCATATATGGGCTTAAAATGGACGCAGACAGACAGATACAGATATCTCCATATATGGGCATAAATGGACACAGGCAACAGATGTTCAAAACGGGTCCTATGACAACAGGTATAATGAGGTTTGGACGCAGACAGACAGATACAGATATCTCCATATATGGGCATAAATGGACACAGGCAAACAGATGTTCAAAACGGGTCCTATGACAACAGGTATAATGAGGTTTGCATTAAAGGGGGAACCGGCACTGTGTCTGCAACACAGTTGGAGGCACAGACAGATACTCCATATATGGGCATAAAATGGACGCAGATAGACAGATATCTCCATATATGGGCATAAAATGGACCCAGAACTATAACTGCAGTGATCTCCATATATGGACATAAAATGGACGCCGACAGACAGACAGACAGATACAGATATCTCCATATATGGGCATAAATGGACACAGGCAGACAGATGGTCAAAACGGGTCCTATGAAAACAGGTATAATGGGGTTTGCATTAAAGGGCGGGGCATTCATTCCCTATTTACATTGTTCCGAGTTGGCCAGGCAGCTTCTAGTATCCATAATAATAGATCTTTCCCTTAACTCATTCTGGGCGATGCCCGTAGAAACCGTAGATTTCCCGCTGTACCGCGGTGCCATGCCCGTCGAACCCGGAAGTTTAATTAGCTTTAATCATTATGAAAGGATTAAAAGTATTGTCGCAAATTTTCGCTGATTCTGGCTCTTTAGGCCCGCCCCCCTAACTGTATCCGGTCATTTCCGGTCTGGACCGGATCTAGCTTTCCGTATCCTGTCTGAGCCTGGGCCATAGTCCCGCCTCCGTTGGTTTAAGGCCTCTCCACACCAAAAAGTCTGCAAAGGACTGCAAAGAACTTGCAAAGGACTGCAAAGAACTGCAAAGAACTTGCAAAGGACTGCAAAGAACTGCACAGAACTTCGTCTGCCGACTGTATGCTGACTGTACTTACTGTATGCAATTGTGCGCATGCGCGGAGAGATCGCATGAAATACCATTCCAAACCAGGAGGTGACAGTAGTCTGAAAGGCTATTTTCACTCCATAGTTGATCGTCCCTGCATGCCGTCGCTGTCGGAAAATGCTGTTATTAAGCCTATTATTAATACTAGAAGCTGGGCCGCCCTTCGGGCGGCCCAGCGTCTAGTCGGCGACCTGGCCAACTCGGAACAATGTAAATAGGGAATGAATGCCCCGCCCTTTAGGACCCGTTTTGACCATCTGTCTGCCTGTGTCCATTTATGCCCATATATGGAGATATCTGTATCTGTCTGTCTGTCTGTCGGCGTCCATTTTATGTCCATATATGGAGATCACTGCAGTTATAGTTCTGGGTCCATTTTATGCCCAGATATGGAGATATCTGTCTATCTGCGTCCATTTTATGCCCATATATGGAGTATCTGTCTGTGCCTCCAACTGTGTTGCAGACACAGTGCCGGTTCCCCCTTTAACTCTTTTACTGCCACAGAATTGAACAAAAAGCTCAATCCACTGCCAGCTAAATTGAGAATTGTCGCTCATCTTTGAAGGCCTACTGGAGAAATTTGGTTTCGACTATAAAGACAACAATTATATGGCAACGAAGAATAGAATGTCTACTTTGCAACAGAAAAAGATTTCGAGTTTTTATCTTGTTCTGTTCATTAGCTAGAAGCTGCAGAATGTGGCCTAAAAACAGCTCTTTGAGAACATAAAGCTGAGAAAAATGCATTTTTGTGAAGAATACATTTTCAGGCAGAAATCTCTCTTTAGCCTTTTATTGTTGGCTTCAGTAACATCACACCTATGATCAGTGGTTGTTTACAAACAAATTCAAAAAAATAAAAACAAGAAAAAGTGTCTTTTTACACACTTTTAGTGTGTAAGAGAAGTAAGAGCAGTAGTAAGAGCAGTGCAGAACATTGACACAGTGACATGAGCTTCAGCCTGAATCCTGCTTCAGCTTTCAGGGTTCTCTTTATCTCTGTGACACTACATGTCTACAGAGTGTATATGTGTGTGTGCGTGCGTGCGTGCGTGCGTGCGTGTGTGTCATTCAGCCTGCACAGGGCCTGGGGCTCCATTCTGTTTCACTCCAGCCAGGCTCCTCCGGAAGGGCTCCACCGGGTCTGCTGAACTCGTACACGAGCCCATGGTCGATCTGTAAATTATACAAATACATAATTACTATATGAAAAATAGTACACCTTCAAGCTCACAACGCGTCACAGCGGAATGCGTGGAGGTTGGGGGCCTACTATTTTCATCAAAAGGCCGTTTTAGAAATGTCAACCCCTGCCTCTCAAACATTCTATGCACTTCCTGCTTACCACACAAATATATATATATATATATATATATATATATATATATATATATATATATATATATATATATATAGTAATTATGTAAAAACAGCATTCATGGTCTGGAGAGGGCACTTTTTACAGATGGATAAAAGGGCAGGGGCTCAAGCCCCCTTTGATGTCTATGTGAGCATGTGCATGGTGCTAAGTCTGATTTACAGAAAAAAGTTTGTTTTTTCTTTACCTATCCTTGTCCTTGGACGACCACGATGTGGAAATGAAGAAGTAGGCTCATCATCATCGTCGACTCATCATCTAAAATCATAGCCAGGAAAATATCAAATAGTTTATATCTAAACAAATCAATTTACAATTTTGACATTTAGCAAATGACTTACAATAAGTTCATATATAACATAAAATGCAGTTATAGTAAATAGTTACCATGCATTTACTGTCACAGTGAAATTCCCTTTATACCCTGTATACCTATATAAAATGTCACAATGCAACATAGCTCTGTTTACACAAAGCTGTACTCCCTCCAACTGTATATATGTTCCCCATTTTCAACAGTTTTTATTTGTAACACTTGCTTTGGCAATGTAAACGTATGTTTTCTCATGCCAATAAAGCTCCTTTGAATTGAACTGAAAAGCTACATCATCAGCTACTGATGATGATGATGATGATGATGATGATGACGATAAAAAGAAACCTCTCCCTCTCTCTCACACACACACGCATCGTACGTACGCACACACAAACTAAGCCAATAAATCCTAAATTCCCATCAAATAATCCTAGTAGGCTGTGCAGTGCACGTACACTACACGCGGTACGTGCACGCGCGTGATAGGAACTCCACGTGTGTCCTGAGTAGCGACAAAAACAAACCAAGCACGTGGATCCTAACTGCTTGGATCAAGTTACTGATCCGGTCCGGATACGGAAACATTTCTTGCATGTATGTGTACGTGTAAATAGCCGGATGCAGTAGGCGGGCTCTAGACCGGATCCCAATGTCGGAGTGGCAACACGTCGCAATGGAAAACCGTTACCCTATCTCACTGATCACTGACCATCCCCCCATCCCAGGCTTCCAGTTCCACACGGATGCTCTGTTATCACACAGTATACAACTATATACAGTATACAACTATACAATACATACATGCACTGGATTGGAAGTCTTACTTTGGACAGTAGAATCGTGGCCTCTGTTCTCCGAGGGGTCTCTACGCGGAAGCCATTCTTCATTGGCCAAATCGCCCAGTTCGTCCGTCTTTTCGCGGCGGTACATGGGTCTCTGCTGCTGCGGCGATGTGAGCCCCCGGGCGGGGGGATCCATCCTACACGGGGGTCGAGCTCCGTCGGGATAGGTTTCCACAATATCACGAGGCTCTTGATCCATTTTTGGACCCCGGTTCTTCGCGACTGGCACCATCTTCAATCTTTTTATCTTCAATAACAATGGCTACAGTGATCTTTTTCTCTTCTTCATCATCATTATCATCATCATCATCATCATCATCACGACCACCACCACCATGGGCGCTGGTCCTGGGTCACCAACACGGGTAGGTTGTGTAATCCTAATTCTAACAACGTTTATTTCTATCGGTGGATCTGCTGCTGCTGCTCCTCGGCCAGGGGGGGTTGGGTCGCACTTCGGCGGAATGATACCAGCAAGTTGAGGCTGAGTTGGCCTAATACATCTCAATATTCTAGTACTGCTAAATACTACTACCTACTACAATTACTATACTACTAATACTATAAAACAACTGATTTCCGACAAAATGATCGCTTTTACCAACGTTTCTCTCTCTCTTTCTCTACTAACAGCCCGATGCATAAAACAATATAGTCCCTCAAGGCTGCTAGCAGCTAGCAGTGGCGTCAGTTCAGAACCAGCTAAGGTATGGCAACATGACTGGTGTCTGGTGAAGACACCAGTCATGTTGCCATACCTTAGCAACAGGCACGATGAAAAGTACATTTTTATTATTTCCCCCTGTCAAGGTATGGCAGCTGCATACCCCTGCCATACCCAATTGACGCCCCTGGCAGCTAGGCAGGCGCAGAGTCGCTCTGGGCAGGCGGAGCCAGGACAGTCTGTTTACTTTTTTTTTTTATGAACGGTTTCCGGCTGTCCTCAAAACGACACCGACGACCAATTATGCATTCAAAAGTTGCGCAAGGACGTCTTTTATCATAATCCATAAAAAACATCAAACGAACGAACGGCCGTATTGGCCCTACTCGACCTCAAGAATTGGGGCGAACAGGAACGTTCAAAGCAGTATAAGAGTTAATGCAAACCTCATTATACCTGTTGTCATAGGACCCGTTTTGAACATCTGTTTGCCTGTGTCCATTTATGCCCATATATGGAGATATCTGTATCTGTCTGTCTGCGTCCATTTTATGCCCATATATGGAGATCTTTGACCATCTGTTTGCCTCTGTCCATTTATGTCCATATATGGAGATATCTGTATCTGTCTGTCTGCAATCCATTTTATGCCCATATATGGGGGCATTCATTTTATGCCCATATATGGAGAACGCGCGTGCCCGTGGGACGAACGGTTCTCGAGATACGCGGATTACATACATACATACACACTCACAGAGATTTTTTGACACACTCACAGAGATTTTTTGTTGACTCATGTGGCGTACGTGATGTCAGAGCCTTTTATGAAGTGATGTCACAATGAGTCAGAGCTTTCGCCGATTTCCTCCGGAACAGCCTGATGTCAACAATCAACCCCGCATAAGGAGATTCCGAACGTTTCTCGCCGGTTCGGGGAAAACCGCGCGTCGGGTATGAGTCAGCAGTGCCCATATGCCCATATATGTAGCCCATATGGAGATCTGCCCATATGCCCATATATGGAGATACATAACCATGGCATTTTGTGTTGACTCATGTTGCGTACGCGATGTCAGAGCCTTTTATGAAATGATGTCACAATGAGTCAGCGCTTGCGCCGATTTCCTCCGGAACAGCCTGATGTCAACAATCAACAATCAGCTCCGCATAAGGAGATTCCGAACGTTTCGCGCCGTTTAATATCTGTGTAGCCCATATGGAGATCTGCCCATATGCCCATATATGGAGATACATAACCATGGCATTTTGTGTTGACTCATGTTGCGTACGCGATGTCAGAGCCTTTTATGAAATGATGTCACAATGAGTCAGCGCTTGCGCCGATTTCCTCCGGAACAGCCTGCCCATATATCTGTGTAGCCCATATGGAGATCTGCCCATATGCCCATATATGGAGATACATAACCATGGCATTTTGTGTTGACTCATGTTGCGTACGCGATGTCAGAGCCTTTTATGAAATGATGTCACAATGAGTCAGCGCTTGCGCCGATTTCCTCCGGAACAGCCTGATGTCAACAATCAGCTCCGCATAAGGAGATTCCGAACGTTTTGCGCCGTTTCGGAAAAAACGCGCGTCGGGTCGATTTCCTCCGGAACAGCCTCCGAACGTTTTGCGCCGTGAGTCAGCAGAAGTGATGTAGGATTGCCCATATGCCCTGCCCATATGCCCATATATGTAGCCCATATGGCGATCTGCCCATATGCCCATATATGGAGATCTCTGTATGAGTCAGCCCTTGTGCCGATACGTCCATTTATGCCCATATATCTGTGTCCCCTTTATGCCCATATGAGTCAGCAGTGCCCATATGCCCATATATGTAGCCCATATGGAGATCTGCCCATATGCCCATATATGGAGATACATAACCATGGCATTTTGTGTTGACTCATGTTGCGTACGCGATGTCAGAGCCTTTTATGAAATGATGTCACAATGAGTCAGCGCTTGCACCGATTTCCTCCGGAACAGCCTGATGTCAACAATCAACAATCAGCTCCGCATAAGGAGATTCCGAACGTTTCGCGCCGTTTCGGAAAAAACTCCGCATAAGGAGATTCCGAACGTTTCGCGCCGTTTCGGAAAAAACGCGCGTCGGGTCGGGTCGAGGCCGGGCACTGCACTCCGCGCCGCGGCGGAGAACGCGCGTGCCGAATCTGAAGCCGGTGGGACGAACGGTTCTCGAGATACGCGGATTACATACACGCAGACACGCAGAGACTTCTCGCATTTATAGATAGATTATTATTTGGATAAAGTAGAACAACCTTTAAAACCAATCATAATCATTTAAAATTGTATCATGATCTGACACTTTCACAACAGCTTGTTGCTGCTTCAGCGTTCTGCCTCCGCTGCTGCATACGATGGTGTGACGTCGCGCATTGAAAATATCAGAGCTACAAGCTCACAACATGTCGGAACTTGAAGCGTTGTGAGCTTGTATGTCTGCTATGCTCGACACGCACCGTCATACGCTGAAGCACACATCCAGCTTTTCACAGCTGAAGACCCAGTTGACGATAATAAAATGTGGATATTATACAATCAAGCACCTTTCTGAGCGCAGCAATTGGGCAACTACTACATCGCGCTAGGCAAGCAGTTCACTCGCGCCCACTTTATTCAGTTGTGTGTAGTGTGTTGTCTCGGTGTACTCTGTGACTGTGTGGAAACAGTATGTATGCCAAACAGATAGCTATCAGCGGATTGTGTGTTGTCTTTTATCCGCTCTCGTTGGCACATTTCACTGCCGACGGGCAAGGGACCGACTCAACAAAACCGGGCAAGTCCAGTTTTCGGTCGATAACGTTCCCGACCCGCTGCCGAAAACCTGACGATGAGCTCCTGTTCGGCAACCGACGCTATCCGCCGCCTTCCGCCGCCGAATCGTCGACGAATCTGTGCGGTTAAAAGTGGCCTTTACAGTGTAACAGAGGAGAAAGCTACTCGGCGATGGAACACTCGTTTTTCAATCGGATTTTTGCGTTTGGAAACTTTGATCCAGTCTCTACACGCCTGGATTATGATCCCCGCACATATCGTGCGTTTTGTGCGCGAACGTGTCCACTTGTTACCATAGCGCACAGTTGGCTTTTTTCAATGCTTTTTCATGTAAACACTGGCGGATAAGCAGGAATACAGCGTGGCAACGGATATGTCTATTTCAATGGGGTTTTTTTTATTCAAAAGCTTGTCACCGAGTCTACAGTCTACTAGATGAGTCGCGCACAGATTGTGCACGATGCGTGCGCGTGCCCACGTTAAAAGGTAAGGACAATTTGGCAGCTGCTTACTAGAGCTATGTTTAAAATGGCAGCAAAATTGTTAAAAACATGCACTATTGACACGTTTCACACAGATTTTATTTCTTTGCTGAATAGTTACTATATCGATTTTAAATCATTGAATCGAATCGTATCGCCATGACTAAACCAATATCGTCCATGTATCGTATCGTCAACCGTGTATCGTGATGTGTATAGTATCGTTGTTAAAATGTATCGTTACACCCCTAGTTATGAACGTAACCCTGGTTATTTTATTCATGAGCGAGATGTCTCACCTATGGAAAATAACCATTCTAGAGAGAAATGCTGTGTGTGTGCAGGGGTGAGATGCCGTAGGCTCGGCGAGCCCAGACTTATTATCAAGCTGCATGCATGCGCGCCCCACAAAGCACGTCGTCAAGATGTGTGACGGCGCGGTCAACACTATCCCCTACCTGGCTGCTTTGCATAACAATACTCGGGTAGGCAGGCTCATAGAGTTATCACCATACGTCATCATTTACACTGTATGTACGGCCAGAGCAGGATGTTCGACTAGAATTATTTGCAGACTTTTCTGTGTGTGCCGTGGGTGAGTCTATGTAAAGTTATTTCACATAAAACTTAAAGGAAAATACATTAATTGAAACTAAAATAAAAACAACAAATTAACAATGTAACTAAATAATAAGAAATATTATTACAGTAAAAAAAGTGTTGTGTGTTTGTTGAACACAGTATTTCAACTAGCACCGAAAGTGCACGAGAGAAATCCATATCACACAACTGTGTGTGTGTGTGTGTGTGTGTGTGTGTGTGTGTGTGTGTGTGTGTGTGTGTGTGTGTGTGTGTGTGTGTGTGTGTGTGTGTGTGTGTGTGTGTGCGCGCGCGTGCGTGCGTGTGTGTGTGTGAGAGACAGACTGTGGGTGTGAAATAAATACAGGATGTAGCTGCCCTCGGTTATGAATAAAGATGAAGCGGATGTTTCCATACGGGTGCCTTTATTTGAGCCTCTTCATACATTGGAGCGTCATCAACACTGTGAAAACTAGAACATAATAAATAATAGTCCATTCATCATTTCATAGTTTCACAGCCACCCAAAACATCTGTTCATTTCAATATCACTTGTCAATAAGTCAATCCAACAATCCAACAGCTTCTGGTGCACCAACAGTCCTGTTGTAAACAATATGAACAGCGCTCACTCAAACTGCATGGTATAACATTACTGAAACAATTGAGTTATAAATAAATGCACTGCTTTTCAGTTTAATATTTGTGTTTGAGACAATAAATATATATTTTTATAACACGATTAATTGCGCTATTAACTACACAAATAATTGTAATTGTTGGAAAGCACTAGTTAACATACAGTAGATTTTAAACTATGACCCAATAAGTTTAACCAGACATGTCAAGGTGCTTCGGTTTCATTGCCAGTAAAATCTTTGAACACATGGAGTGCCTAAGACGTTCCCAGGCGTCTTTAACATACATTTTAGGAACCCAGTGTTCACTGTTATTTTTCTGCTCCTAGACATCCTGCACATGGTTGTGCTGGAGAGGAGCCCCAGTCTGGTCAAGGAGGAACCAGAACCTCCACACATTAAAGAGGAACAGGAGGAACCAGAGCCTCCACACATTAAAGAGGCAGAGGAGGAACCAGAGTCTTCACACATTAAAGAGGAACAGGAGGAACCAGAGCCTCCACACATTAAAGAGGAAGAGGAGGAACCAGAGCCTCTACACATTAAAGAGGAACAGGAGGAACCAGAGCCTCCACACATTAAAGAGGAAGAGGAGGAACCAGAGTCTTCACACATTAAAGAGGAACAGGAGGAACTAGAGCCTCCACACATTAAAGAGGAACAGGAGATACTTAAAAGACCAGAGGAGCCTAATGGATCAATGTTGACATTACTAGCAGTGAAAAGTGAAGTTGATGAAGACATCTCTTCACACTGCTGTGAAGTTGAAGTTGAACTCGATTCTGACACTGAAGTCACTGAAGACAGTGATGATTGGGGGAAGACAAGTGGAGTTGTCCACTCTGGGGAAAAATCTTTCCAGTGTCAACTATGTAGCAGGTGTTTCAGCTTTTCATCTCAACTGAAGATACACCAGCGTATCCACAAAAAAACCTTCCACTGTAAATATTGTGACAAGAGTTGCAATCTGTTAGCCAATCTAAAGGCACATGAGCGTATCCACACCAGGGGAAAACCTTTCCGCTGTGAACATTGTGACAAGAGATTCAATGGGTCTGGTCACCTGAAGACACACCAGCGTATCCACACTGGAGAAAAACCTTTCCACTGTAAACATTGTGACAAGAGTTTCAATCGATCATCTCTCCTGAAGAGACACCAGCGTGTCCACACTGGAGAAAAACCTTTCCACTGTAAACATTGTGACAAGAGTTTCGGTGATTCATCTGAAATGAAAAGACACCAGCGTATCCACACTGGAGAAAAGCCTTTCCACTGTAAACATTGCAACAAGAGTTTCAATAAGTCAGATCACCTGAAGACACACCAGCGTATCCACACTGGAGAAAAACCTTTCCACTGTAAACATTGTGACAAGAGTTTCGGTCGTTCATTTGACATGAGGGCACACCAGCGTCTCCACACTGGAGAAAAACCTTTCCACTGTAAACATTGCAACAAGAGTTTCAATAAGTTGGATCACCTGAAGACACACCAGCGTATCCACACTGGAGAAAAACCTTTCCACTGTAAACATTGTGACAAGAAGTTCATCTCTTCATCTGACATGAAAAAACACCAGCGTATCCACACTGGAGAAAAGCCTTTCCTGTGTAAACTGTGTGAGAAGAAGTTCATCTCTTCATCTGACCTTAAGAAACACCAGCGTGTCCACACTGGAGAAAAATCTTACCACTGTAAACATTGTGACAAGAGTTTCAGTCGGGCAGATGGCATGAAAAAACACCAGCGTATCCACACTGGAGAATAACCTTTCCACTGTAAACATTGTGACAAGAGTTTCGGTAATTCATCTTCCATGAAAAAACACCAGCGTATCCACACTGGAGAAAAACCTTTCCACTGTAAACATTGTGAGAAGAGTTTCAGTCAGGCAGGTGACATGAAAAAACACCAGCGTATCCACACTGGAGAAAAACCTTTCCACTGTAAACATTGTGAGAAGAGTTTCAGTCAGTTATCTGACATGAAACAACACCAGCGTATCCACACTGGAGAAAAACCTTTCCACTGTAAACATTGTGAGAAGAGTTTCAGTCAGGCAGGTGACATGAAAAAACACCAGCGTATCCACACTGGAGAATAACCTTTCCACTGTAAACATTGTGACAAGGGTTTCAGTCAGTTATCTGACATGAAACAACACCAGCGTATCCACACTGGAGAAAAACCTTTCCACTGTAAACATTGTGAGAAGAGTTTCAGTCAGGCAGGTGACATGAAAAAACACCAGCGTATCCACACTGGAGAATAACCTTTCCACTGTAAACATTGTGACAAGGGTTTCAGTCAGTTATCTGACATGAAACAACACCAGCGTATCCACACTGGAGAAAAACCTTTCCACTGTAAACATTGTGACAAGAGTTTCAATCTGTTAGGCAATCTAAAGGCACATGAGCGTATCCACACTGGCGAAAAACCTTTCCACTGTAAACATTGTGACAAGAGTTTCAGTCAGTCAGGTACCTTGAAGAATCACCTGTTTATTCATTCAAGGGAAAACTCTAAATCTTAACAGTATGACAAGAGTTTCAGTCAGTGCTCTCTGCCAATATGGAGCCCAAGTCCATAGAACTCCATTAAAACGTTCCTCGAGCTATAAATTACCCTTTATAGTTTAAATCATATCATGCAGGTAGATAGAAAAAAATCTTGAATTTTAGTTGTATTATTATGATTTAATGTCATTTTGATGTGTTTTAGTACATGCCCAATGAATTTGGCACTATTACAGTTCCTTTACTTATTCATAATTTTTTCATATGTGGAAGTATTTAGTCTGGAGGCAGGAATTAGAATGGGCAAGGGGCCAGGAATAAGTGCAGGACTGAATATATGAATAGTCCTTAGTTTGTAGTCTGGGAGCCACAGGCCCAAAAGCTCAAAGATTATTTCATTTTTTTCTATTCATTTGGTCATTAACTCATACAGTGCCAGGCGACTTTTAGAGCAACTTTCTCACTATGGAGTTCCCTGCCAAGCGACTTTGGGCGACTTTTACTTAGAAAAAAAAAATAAAAATAAAAAATCTTTTTTTTTTTTGGACCCAATTAAATCTAGTAAACATGATTTCAATCGCGATTTTGCATGTTCCACCCCCCATACAACCCCATCTTTCAAACATGGCAGCCATTTTTGTTTACATCTGAAGAAAACATTATGGCTGATAAATCATGAATGCCTGAACGGATTTCCAATCTTTTTTTTTTGTTTGAAAGCTGTGAACAGCTTGCACAAACATGGTGCATGATCTGTGCATGGGCGTGCATGATCTGTGCACTATAAATTACATGGGAGTCTATGGAGGCTTCTGGCACTAGTGCCACTCGAGGGGCATTTTAAATTGGCAGTAAGTGAGTTAAGGTACACAGAATGAGGGGCCTGCTCTGCCGGAAGCATTGCGAAAAAAGGTTATGGTCATTTGTATAGTCACTGTCCCACCGACTTCGCTATACAGGAAAATAAAACTATTTAAAAAAAGAAAGAATCTACTTTAACCCTGCAAGGTCCAGCGATGCTTTTTGGCAACATTTTATAATGTATTTTTTTAAATGTTATAATTAGTTTTCCCGTTCCTTTTTCACATTTACATTACCATTACATCCTATTGTTTAGTATTATTACAATGCCATTGGCCGCGATTTTTGCATATGAATACCCCCCACAGAGGCTGACATTGACACTACTTCAAGATCTCTGGAGTCTAGACGAACATCATCTCACTTTTTCACTGAAGCTATTCCTCACAAAAACACAAGGAAATGTATGTAATTTTTTTGGGTGATCATTAGAATGTCTAGAACATGTACATATGTTATTATTGTGAAAAATAACCCCAAAATGCAAATTAGACCATGACAATTGAGTATAAATGCATAAGGGCAGTTGTTGATGGAAATGAGATTGCATTGTTGTTAGATGTCATACATTGAGTGGATCGATCCCTTTATGCCTATATTATGGAGAACACTGACGGCATCAGTAGGACTATAAGTCCATGCGTGTCAGTGTGATGTCAGTATAGATGGGATGGGATAGCTGAAAATGTCCAAAGATGGCGCCACCTATTGAACGGTTTCTCAAGCT
Organism: Nannobrachium achirus; assembly: GCF_963921795.1. Classification (NCBI taxonomy): domain Eukaryota; kingdom Metazoa; phylum Chordata; class Actinopteri; order Myctophiformes; family Myctophidae; genus Nannobrachium; species Nannobrachium achirus. Next base: position 49,855,659 of record NC_137826.1, read on the forward strand.
ATAAAGGGTATGCACATGCATAAAGTGAATGGCAAATCGAGTAGCAAAGTGAAGGGGAGCACACTGAACGCGGACGGCTGCGCAGCGTCGCGTCGCGGTATCGACGCATGTTAAGTGCCGCACGGTAACCCCAACTGGATGCGGCGCGCTGCCACACAGCACATCCATTTCCCCCGGTGGGGAGAACCATGGGAGAACATGTTCACCGCGTGGCAACGCTGGAAAAATAGAACAGGGGCGTATCGTCGCGGCAGACAAGGCGGCAGACACGCGGTTGCGCGCGTCTGACGCCGCCGGTGTGGGTTAGTTCATTGAAAATAACGGGCCGTATTTTTTGACGCGCCGCTTCCGCGCCGCCTCCACGTCCAGTGTGTGTACCCCTTGAGTTTAACTTTGTTTAACATAGTTTAAAGCAATCGGATAGGACTTTACTTTTTGGATGTATGGACTTTCAAGTCCAGAAAGTAGTTTTCTTCCTGGTACGAAGATGATGTCACGCGCATACCCTCTATATAAATGACCATGTATTGTAGACTATCAATTATATAGGTAGAACTATTTCTCTAGAATGTTTTTATAATACTGTATGTTTGAATGTAATTTTGCTGTATTCTATTACATGCCCAATTAATGGGGAATTATTCCAATGATATATTACTAATTAAATATCAACTGAGAAATAAATCATTTGCAAGTACCTTTTATGAAAGCACACCATGCACACACATGCAATGTTTAATTACGATGATTATTATCAGGAAGGATAAACATAAGCTATGATTGTTTCATCTTCATTGCTGACATGCTTTTTACACAATGTTGTATGTATATACTTTCCCCATTTCAACAGTTGAAATTATTATACATTGACAATTGCTTTGGCAATGTAAACGTACGTTTTCTCATGCCAATTAAGCTCCTTTGAATTGATTGCTTAACATTATTATATTTGTGGATGTGTGGAATACATTACTCTGGAGGCAGGAATCAGAATAATCAACTTAAGTCTCATCATACAGTTCTAGTTATCTGCAGTCACAGGAAGTCTTGAAATAAAAAAAATAAACTAAGCGGGTATGGTGAATGCATCTTCAGAAGTATAAATTATATACCGGAATATACTAGCCTGGCTCCAGCCCATAGACCCGCCCACTCTCTGAGTGGACTGAAATCAGGCTAGGCATATACAGTACATTTGTTAATATACAGCTGTAGCAATGTTTGAAGTCAGAACGAATACAATAGGATTGTGGGTCAGTTTCTTGTTAAACCTTAGCAAGAAGGTGGTTTCTCAGATCGTCATATTTCAGAAACATAATTCTGTGTAGTTAGTAACTGTCTGGGGAATCTTAACAAGTGATACCTCATTTGTACAGTACATGGATGGAAATGATGGATTTACATTCAAGGAATCCAGTCATCACTAAGGTGGTTTCTCAGATTGTCATATTTCAGAAACATAATTCTGTGTAGTTAGTAACTGTCTGGGGAATCTTAACAAGTGATACCTCATTTGTACAGTACATGGATGGAAATGATGGATTTACATTCAAGGAATCCAGTCATCACTATCATGTTATTTCTGCTCCTAGACACCCTACACCTGGCTGTGTGTAAAGAGGAGGTTTCTGAACAGGAGAGGTACCCTAGTCTTCTCCAGGAGGAACCAGAGCCTCCTCGCATTAAAGAGGAACAGGAGGAGTTACTTCAAGGACCAGAGGAGCCTGGTGGATCAATGATGACATTACTATCCGTGAAACCTGAAGATGACGATGATGATAATGACGGTGACGATGAAAACATCTCTTCTGTAGTTGAAATTGAAGTTGAACTTCATTCTGACACTGAAGTCACTGAAGACAGTGGCAATAACACTGACGAGTCTGGGTTCGACGTGCCCCCCTACCTCCAGTACCAGACCGCCTCTTGCAGCGGCAGCAGCAGCATCTCCTCCTCCACCGCCTCCTCCATGTGCTCCAGACCGCCCATTGCGCCCAAGACGCCCACGCCTTCCTCAGGCACCACCGCGGCCCACAGGTCGCCCTCCACGTGGTCGCCGTCTGGTAGGAAGATGCGGCTGGACAAGGACGGCGATAAGTACAAGGGGCAGCGGGAGCGGAACAACCTGGCGGTGAAGAGGAGCCGGGATAAAGCCAAGGCGAGGAAGATGGAGACGCAGCGCGAGGTTCTGGATCTGGTGGAGGAGAACGACCGGTTGCGGAAGCGGGTGGAGCAGCTGAGCAGGGAGGTGACCACCCTGAGGCACTTATTGAAGATTCAAGGGGACAAAACTATCTAACCCTTTAACAGTTCTCTCAACCAAACGGTAGAGCACATTTTAAGTCACTATTTCTCTTTGAAAACAATGCTGAAATGAACTCAACCTCATTCAGCCATCTCTACCATTTGGTTGAGGTGTTTGATGGCCACTACTACCACCTGAGGGTGCAGTGGCTTCACAAACCATGCTTTCCAAGTCATGTGACACAGAGGAAATTTTATATGAGGAAATCACTCCTGACAGCTGGGCTCTCTCCTGCAGGAATTTCAAAGCTAGGATGATTCTTTTTACATATTATTATCTCAGAGATGTTACTGAACATGCATATGTAACAAAATGCAATATAAATAAATCTAATAATGGTCAAACTATTTTTTGAAAACATGCTTTACCAAACGGTAGAGTTGATGGTAAAGATAGTGCAAGTAAAACTAAAGTATTAAAAACATACTATTTACTATGAATAATTACAACTTATACTAATTAATTTCATAATTTCATTATAATATATGCTGAAATAGTTCTAAAAGTAAGATTTTATTCTTGTTTAAAAAATATGCTCTACCAAACGGTTGAGATGTCTGTTAGTGGTACAAGAGTAGTGTCTAATCAACAATACACAGTACACCTGTTCACCTATTCAACCCTATTGATCAAAGTTCAACATATTCTCTAAAGTTCATCTGTAATTTGTTTTGTCACTAATATGTCAAGAAAATTAAACCATAGTTTAGAATTTGCCGTTATCCAATCTTCAGATTCCCCCAAAAATAATTTTTTATACAATTTTGTGCATATAATGCCTCATTTGCATATTTATTTCAGAAATAATGTTTGTTTTAATGTAAGTAATCAACTGGAATAGTTTAATTTTTATAGCGATCAGTTAAATCTTTTACTCTATTAAATGCACCTTTAACATTAACGACATGTCTACCGTTTGGTAGAGGCTTTTATATTTTAATAACTGGGGGGTGTATTGTAAAATATATATATATATATATATATATATATATATATATATATATATATATATATATATATATATATATATAAATATAATTATATATATAGTTGTTTTAATTGCCTAAAGGGAATAGAAATATTTTTGACAGCTTTTTTCCTTGGTGTGACTTTCAAAGGGTAATTAAAAGAAATACACATTGTATAGGCCTATTATGAAATTGAGTGGTATTTATTCTCATATTTTTCTGTATCCTTTGGGAAGTGTTTAATTTGTAGACACAGACAGACTGGTGCATGTTTAAATGATTGTTTCAGGTCTAAGCTCATACTTACTTCCCCTTTTCCACTGTAAATATCTTATTCTTTTTATTTTATATTTTTTTCTCCCTTTGTTATTGATGATATCCTGTGCGTAGTAGGCCTACTGTGTTCTATCCGTCTGTCTTTCAGTGTTATATGAGATACATAAAGTGGTTCCTGTGTAGAATAAGCCAAAAAGGATAGCATCTCCTTTTAGTTGACCTTGTACCAGTGTTTAAGTACTGGCATGAAACTGTACTTTCCCCAAGCCCATTTTCGACTGCAGCTTTAGCACCACACCACACCACACCACACCAGACTACACCACACCGCACCACATAAAAATATCTTCATTTTCCATTACACATAAGTACCCCTATCGGTAAGAAACAAATTGACCCTTTTAACTGTGATTATAATACAATATAAATTTGTATTACAACTATCCTAAATTATAATATACTATAATGGATTATAACTATGATTATAATACACTATAAATTATGAATGTATTACTATGATAATTGTAATACACTATAATAGATTATAATAGTGGTTATAACTCAATAGAATCTATTATCATGTATTACTATATCCTGGTGGTCTAAATGAAAAGTCAGTGAGTGATCAGTCATTATGAAGTGGTTGGCCCTGTTTGGCCTAGCTCAGACCTACTCTAGATTGGATACATTTTAGTACCACGTTTAGTACCACTTTCACACCACTCTACCCAGGTTCTTGTAGTGGAAAACCTGGCACAAGTGGGCGGTGTGGTGTGGAGTGGTGTGGTGTTGGGCCTGTGGACAGGAGCGTTGTAGTTTCAATATTAAGCTGGGTGCTCGTTTTTGACCCCGCCCCTCCCCCCCCCCCCTCCCCTCCGCCCGCCCGCTCGGCCAGCCGGCTGCTTAGACATAATGATAGTAATGACCATTGCTATGTTTGGCCACTAGAGGGCACTGAAAACCCACAATGCTAATATGTTCCCCAAGTTTTGTGACACTTTGGTATCATGCCAATAAAGCTCCTTTGAATTTAATTGAAAACCAATGAAACAGAGCGACCTGAATTCAAAATGCAGACAGGCCTATATAGTAACTGTAAATGTACAAACGTATTGGTATCAAAATATCCCATTTCATGTCAGCAAAAGAAAAGGCATTTTTTTTCATCATTGAGTACTTTATTTACAGTTTGCCAATAGTACAGTGGTACGATAACGATGTCATACAATGAATGCACTGTAGGAATTTTTATGACACATGAGCAATCATGACTTTTCAGCAATCAGTGTGTTTCAACATCTTAACAAAGTAATTAATGCATGATATCGCACCTACATTAACATGCTACAAGCAGAAACAGAACTTTTTTTCCCAAGATCTTTGTCTATTTTAATTGTGGAGGAACATGTTTTTTAAAAAAATGTAATATTTTCTGTGTAAAAAGAAAAAGATAAAAAAAAAACCTAATAAATATTGTCCAAAAAAAATGTGGAGGAAACATCTCTCCCTCCCTGATCGTGGTCTGTCACCTTCACTGTGCCTGCTGCAGTGCTGCTTGGCCATCATCTAGAAATGAAAAGGAGGAGAGGGGAATAAAAAAAAGTATTACAACCATGACATTGACAACAATATTGCTACAGTAAATTACAATTAGCCTATTATAGTGAACCTTGCATCATGCAGTACATTGTTTTTTAGTACCACCTACCATGTATTTATCAGGAATGTGTTTCTCCTCTGGGCTCCTCTGGAGATGAAGTCATTGGCTATGACATCCAGGTCAATCTTCCTTGCCAGTAAATTACTGGCATGATTAAATACAATAACAACAGTTCAGTTGAGAAGAGGTACAATGTACAGTTGGAGTACAGCATTAACAGAATAGTAGACGTTATCTCAGTTTAATCAATTACATTAGATTCAAATGAGCTTTATTGGCATGAGAAAATAAAATGAAAACCGTTGAGAAAAAACTGTGGGTGATAAATCAGCAGTTTTCATCATTACATTGAATTTGCTGCTATTAAAATGTCAAACTATTATTTTGGAGGTGGTGATAGCCTAGGCTATAACAGAGCTTGAGACGAGAGCTACATACATCACACAGACATACAGCCTTTGCATACAGCCAGGATGTGGAGGCGGGCTTTGACGCTGGGTGACGCCCTGCTCACATTGAACAAAGCCAACGTGTGATATCGGCCGAGTGCCAGGAATGCAGTTTGGCCAGTTCGGGACAAACTTGTGAAATCGACTGAGTGCTAGGAATTGTCGGCGAAAAATCAATGGGCTCTCATAACTGTACGCTCAAGCACCCCCTAAGATTCCGCCTCTGCCTGTGGAAAAGGGGCTAAAGCAACCTTCTACTATCTATTTGTGCGACGAATCTGCTGGCTGGAATTGCATGATGGTGCAAATGACATACTTGACCGTTCCCTCTTTTTATATACCCTGTCTGTGCGCGCACGCACACACACACACGCACACGCACACGCACACACAGCAACATGACAACACCACAATGCCGTTGTCATTAACCAACACGTTAGAGCAGTTCCAGTTGTAACCAAGACGGAGACTTCTTCATGGTGGGATCAGAGGTATGTAGAGCCTAATATAATGAACTCGTTTCTAATGTCTGTCTCCCCAGGCCAGTGTAAAGCTTCAATGTAGCATTTTACTGCTAGTTGATGCTAAACTGCTAATGTTAGCAACGCCGCAGTCATTCTTGGTTTGATACACAAATGGCCCAGCCAAGCCAACTATAACAATAATATTGTAACTAACGACCCCGCAAAAGACACGGCCGTAAGTAACTTGCTCCTTCTAGTGAGCCAGCTCTATTGGCGTTGCCCGGCCGGTTCGACTCCCACTGGGTTCGTGAAACGTTATAATAAATAACAGTAACATTCTAATGAAATCAAACCATTTACGTTACTGCTGTGACCCTGGAAAAATTAAGACGCTAATTCACAAAATAGTAAATAGAGAGCTGATGGTTTACTGTGGAAATAAGCTTAGTCTTTTCATGGATCTCCTTTTAGTAGACCTTAATAAAGTCTTCAATCAATCAATCAAAGTGATTCCTTATTTTCCAAAATGGACTAAATCAGATTAAATTAAACCCCGTTTTATACTGTTGGGGGAAAATGGTTAAAACAGCCGATCTACAGGCTCACAACATGTCAAGTCGTCAAAGTGGATTCCAGGGACTCCGTGGGTTCCTTTTTTTAATTGACCCATACAAGTCTGTAACTGACAGTGTACAAATGGACCATAATGGGTTCATTTGGTTCCATTTGTACACTGTCAGAGTTAAGGGGAGATCTTGAAATTTGAAAGTTTGAGAAACACGGTTCTAGATATTTTGTATTTTTTGTGTCTTCAAGGCCGACTAGTGGGAGTGTTTCAGGCAAAAATCGTGCACTTTATGAAAGAAGCATGACATTTGGCACACAGTTAGAACATGCCATATGGAACATTTTTGGCTATAGGGGCATCGCAGATTTGTCTTGGGAAACTTGTGGGAGCCAATCAAAGTTGGGCTCTCATAGACTTTACTATAGAGTAAAATAATACAAAAAATAAATATGCTTTAAGTAGCATGTGAGGGGTCAAACTAGGTGTTTTTCGGGATTCTGAATCCAATGCAAGCATTTGTTTTGCACGAAAAACATTCCTTTCCGAGAAACGGCCACCACAAAACTGTTGAAAAGTGATGACTCATCACTAAACCATACTTTTATCACTTATATGGGGTCCGTTTTTAGCCCAAGGAATGGTTTTCCTGCAAAATAAATGTTTGCATTGGATTCAGAATCCCGAAAAACACCTAGTTTGACCCCTCACATGCTACTTAAAGCATATTTATTTTTTGTATTATTTTACTCTATAGTAAAGTCTATGAGAGCCCAACTTTGATTGGCTCCCACAAGTTTCCCAAGACAAATCTGCGATGCCCCTATAGCCAAAAAATTTCCATATGGCATGTTCTAACTGTGTGCCAAATTTCATGCTTCTTTCATAAAGTGCACGATTCCATCAAAATACTGCCCGAAACGCCTGCACTAGACGGCGTGCAGAGACTGTGTGTGTCTGTCTCTGTCTGTGGACAGCTAATCGCTGACCGCAACTGCACCCACACTCCCTGGATGCCAGAGCAGATCCTCTGTTTTACTCCTACTGATTTTGTCCAAACACCTCACATTATCTTTTAAGTCATGTGATCATGGATCTGTCAGATTCTTCATATTGCATTATGATTGCCACATTTAGAATATGCCTATTGCTGGCCCACAAGCTACAATAACTGGTTTATTGTGGGTAGAGATGATCTCTAATAGACATCATTTGATCAAGGTGGATCTGTCCAATTCTTCATAGATTACGTTTTCTAGTTTACAGGGCTTGACATTAACATATATTAGGCTAGTATAGCTACTTTTACTATTATTATTACCAGTAAGACTCCCTAATCGGGAGATAAGCGACCGTAGGTCACATATCTCCACAAATAGGGCAAAAATGTGGTTTTCCAAAATCTTCCTGAGCCATGTTGATGACATGAGTGTAGACATACTGTGTAGTGATTTTCGTGATTTTAGGGCAACATCTGTATTATTATTATTATTTCAGATAGGTTAGTGTGGAGACAGGAAACACAGACAGAGTAGGGGACATGCAGCAAATGGTTGTTGGCTGGGAATTGAACCAGGGACTCAATGTGGTACATGCTCAAACGAATACCAGAAAACTCGCCCTCTTTCAAAGTCGCCCCAGACTCGTTTCCCAACGGGTCTGTGACCTTAAGCTAGATGCAGATTAGACTAAAATCAAATCTGTGCTTCTGGGGGTCCCTGGAACAAAAAAGTTTGCAATAGGGGTCCATCCGTGGAACAAAATATTTTGAGATGGGGGTCCACGGCCAAAAACAAATTTTGGGGGTCCTTAACCACTGATAGGCACATTCTACAAATGTCTTCTAAATCATGACACTTTTCTGAAAAAAACTTATGTTGCCATCAGTGTTTCTCAAACTTTGTCATGTGAAGGACCCCCAGAATGATATGTATTTGGCTACGGACCCCCATCACAAAATATTTTGTTCCAGGGACCCCCAGAAGCAAATATTTGATTTTAGTCTATTCTGCATCTAGCTTAAGGCCACAGACCCATTGGGAAACGAGTTTAGGGGCGACTTTGAAAGAGGGCGCCTTATCTGGCTACTGCTAAAACCACTCTGCTATCAGCTCATCCTGCATTGTCATTATCAAGTGTGTTGTGCTACGTTACATTATATGGCTTTGCTGCATTTAGAATTTGTCCGCACACGGCAAAGACATCGCATGGCCATATCTCCATATTAAAACTTTGATTCTTTTTTTCTTTCTTAAAAAATAAATAAATAAAAGAAAGTTTCCAATAACAACCTACAATGCATTGTGATATGATGCGGCGGGAGCTTGTAGATCTTTTTGCTATGTTTGAAGAAATGTGAAAGTGGTTAAGTCTTTCTATGGGTTTTATGAATATTGAATCAATGAAAACTGTTAACAAGAACTTGTGACTAAAAATCACTTTTTTCCCCAGTTCCCTGAAAAGTAACTGTTCTGGACAGTGAGAAAATAGATAGATAGATAGATAGATAGATACCTTTATTATCCCAAGGGGGAAATTCAGTTGTCCAGTTGTAGCACAGCAGTATACAGTTATTTACAAAGTAAGAAAAAAGATACATAAGAGGAAAAAATAAAATAACAAGAGCAGTACAGTACCAATAAAGAAAAGGTGCATCAATAGAGGGGGCGAATAATATATAAGTATATATACATAAAGTGTCTTACAAAAAGAGACCGTAACAGTCGTCAATGCTAGTTAGTGCAACAAGTATCTCACTGTCATTGTTAAACAAAGCAACAATGACAGTGAGATGGCCACTGATCGGATTTAAATGTATTTTTATTGAACAATACAGAAGATACGGGTACTTCTGTGGGCCCGTATCGTATTGTAAGTAAGCACCAGGGGCGTCACAAGGGGTGGAAAAGTGGGACTGAGTTACTAGGGCCCAAGGTGGAGGGGCCTTAATTATTTTATACTTTAGCTATTGCAAAACAAACAGATACACAAACTCACAGCTGTGCCGCGCTGCAAGCTTGTAGATCTGCCATTTTTGAAAAGCAGTGAAAGTGTGTGCAAATCTTTGAATATATGTATTTTTTAAGCGAACATTGGTAACAAAAGGTTTTGCTTCTGGGGGATCCCTGGAACTAAATATTTTGAGATGGAGGTCTGTTGCCAAATGCATATTAATTTTGGGGGTCCTTCACATGAAAAGTTTGAGCACCACTGAGATAGAAACATAGGTTTGCACAAATGTTCACGATTTTTCGAAAATAGCAGATATACAAGCTTGCAGCACGGCACATGAGCTTGTGTATCTGCTATTTTTCAATAGTTAAAGCACAAAATAAAGCATAATAGGCTAATGCGTTCCCTGTCTAAGTGGGTTAAACCCCCTCCCCCATGAAGAACATTCATGGGGGGCCCGCAGTGAATCCTTGTACCCAGGGCCCAGAATTTGTTGTTGCAACACCCCTGGTAACATGCACAGGGCAAATATGGAGAGAGAGCGAAAACAAGGTTGAATCTGCTTTCACACTTGCAGCCACAAAAGCTACAAAATGTCCAAGCATGGTCAGCTACGTGGTCACAGAGGACGCCCTAGGGGTCCCGGAGCCCCTGTTGAAGACCCCAGGGCCCTGATATAGGCTGTAAGTGTTAAAAGTGTGTATGTTAAAAGTTATTTTAAGTCTGACTGTTCATCTTCCTAAGCTTTGATGATGATGACCCGGCAGTGAACCAGGAGAATCCCTCCCAGACAGAAGTGCTCCCCATTCATCTAGACATGGAGATAGATGGACACAAACCTCCTGATGCCTTCACGTGGAAGATGAACGGTATAAACACTCAATAAACCCTCAACATCGCTGCTACAAAAAGTTTCACTACAACCTATTCATAGTCTACTTCAGGGGTCTTCAACGTTTTCAGGCCAAGGACCCCTTATTTGAGAGAGAGATGAAGCGGGGACCCCCACAACCTTTTCATAGATTCCATATAAATGAGTTTCATTGTTTGACAGCACAATCATCAGTGTATTTTGGATACTTAATAAACTTGTCCGTTCACTCTGTACTTAGTCAGCTCTTTTCCCCCTCTACACCAAACCTCTTTGCCGAAAATAGCCGATCTACAAGCTCACAACGCCTTGCGAGCTTGTAGATCTGCTATTTTTGGCTAAAGTTCTCCGAATTTGGACACTAGGGTTCAAGTGGTTAATATAAAAAAGGAGAAAAAAGTTTCTATCACACAAAGATTTGGAGGACCCCCTGAAGTAACTCTTGAGGATCCCCTAGGGGTCCTGGACCCCCTGTTGAAGACCCATGTTCTACTTTATATCATAACAATGATGTGTCAAATCTGATTGGTAGTTTCTAAAGCCCGATTTATACTTGCACATCAGTCACAAGACTTAAAACATAGTCTCTCCAATGCCTGGATACATCAAACTGACTTGTCCTGACTACTACAGATTGCATCATCATTTTAGATTAAAATAATTGATGGATTAATGGCATAAACCTTGAATGTCCCACTTTTGAGAGATACATACATACATACATACATACATACATACATACCAGTAAGACTCCCTAATCGGGAGATAAGCGACCGTTGGTCGCTTATCTCCACAATCTGTCGGTAGATAATGCCGGTCTTATATCCCTTTTATGCCCATATATGGAGATCCCTAACAGAATCCCTTTTATGCCCATATATGGAGATCCCTAACAGAATCCTCTTTTCTTTACATATCTACTGCATAGTACTGTGTTCTATTCATCTGTCATTCAATGTTATATGAGAGAATGGTTTCCTGTGGAAATAAGCTTAGTCTTTTCATGGAACATGGTACATAGTAGACCTTGTACCAGTGAACTGTACCGTCATGAAACTGTACCTTTTCCTATGCAAACTTCTAATAAAGTCTTCAATCAATCAATCAATCAATCAATCAATCAATCAATCAATTGATATTACTACTCTAGATAGGCATGTGCAGGTGGTATGTGTGTGAATGTCTTTGTGTAAAAAAAAAACTGATGTCAAGAGATCAAGATTAAGGTGGTATACATTATCCATTAGCCAACTCCCACGGTTTTGTTCCATAGATATTTTAGCCCCTTGCAAAACACCTTGATGCAGTTGCAATAAATTACAGCGTTATTGGTTCATTTGTTTACAAAGATTAGATTGTTGCAGGCAAACATTTTTCCTAAGAGACTTTTTATTTTCTCAAAGTCTTCCATAATAACAAAGGAGCTCCTTCACAGTCAGATCTGAAAAACAGAGATGAGATGGTGTTAGAATATAGTTTACAGACTGTAGAACAAAACAACGACCAGATGCATGGATTAAAGCAAAAATAAAATCCCACGACTGACAGAAGAATTGTGTACTAAAGTGCAATTTGCTGAAAAAAAAAAAAAAAAAGAATCCCAACGCCACAATTATGTACAATGATGTTGTTTTAGTCATATTGATCCTGCCAGCCTGGTGAATAAATCACAGATTGAGGCTGTAAAAAAGAATGCAGAACCTTTTGAAGCCTGATTTCTCACAACTTCAGTTTTCAGAAACGCCTTGATAATCACTAGTTATTAACAGTTTGGTTAAGCAATGATACCTCATTTTGTACATGGAACATGGAAGACAGAATTAACCCATTAGAATTATTGACTGCTTTAACTATTGAAAAATAGCAGATATACAAGCTCACAGCGTGGCACCGAGTGCCGCGCTGCGAGCTTGTAGATCTGCTATTTTTGAAAAATCATGATTTTTCTTTGCAAGTCTTTGAATATATCTATATAAAAGCAAACATTTGTAACTCAAATATTTGCAATTAAGGTGGTATACATTATCCATTAGCCAACTCCCACGGTTTTGTTCCATAGATATTTTAGCCCCTTGCAAAACACCTTGATGCAGTTGCAATAAATGACAGCGTTATTGGTTCATTTGTTTACAAAGATTAGATTGTTGCAGGCAAACATTTTTCCTCCGAGACTTTTTATTTTCTCAAAGTCTTCCATAATAACAAAGGAGCTCCTTCACAGTCAGATCTGAAAAACAGAGATGAGATGGTGTTAGAATATAGTTTACAGACTGTAGAACAAAACAACGACCAGATGCATGGATTAAAGCAAAAATAAAATCCCACGACTGACAGAAGAATTGTGTACTAAAGTGCAATTTGCTGAAAAAAAAAAAAAAAGAATCCCAACGCCACAATTATGTACAATGATGTTGTTTTAGTCATATTGATCCTGCCAGCCTGGTGAATAAATCACAGATTGAGGCTGTAAAAAAGAACAACTTCAGTTTTCAGAAACGCCTTGATAATCACTAGTTATTAACAGTTTGGTTAAGCAATGATACCTCATTTTGTACATGGAACATGGAAGACAGAATTAACCCATTAGAATTATTGACTGCTTTAACTATTGAAAAATAGCAGATATACAAGCTCACAGCGTGGCACCGAGTGCCGCGCTGCGAGCTTGTAGATCTGCTATTTTTTAAAAATCATGATTTTTCTTTGCAAGTCTTTGAATATATCTATATAAAAGCAAACATTTGTAACTCAAATATTTGCTTCTGGGGGGTCCCTGGAACAACATATTTTGAGATGGGGGTCCGTGGCTAAATACCTGTAATTTTGGGGGTCCTTGACATGAAAAGGTTTGAGAACTACTGATTTAGAGGAAGGATTTAGAAGTCGGGTCAAAGATCGGGTCAAAGATATTCAAAGACTTGCACACATTTTCACGATTTTTCAAAAATAGCAGATCTACAAGCTCGCAGCGCGGCACTCGGTGCCGCGCTGTGAGCTTGTATATCTGCTATTTTTCTCAAGTTAAAGCATACTATAATGGTTAAAGTGGTTAAAATCTAACGCGACTCGGGCGCGTTCCAGGTATTTGAGAGATAATGGATTTTACATTCAAGGAATCCAGGGTTCACTATCATGTTGTTTTTCTGCTCCTAGACACCGAGCACATGGTTGTGTGCAAAGAGGAGGTTTCTCCTGAACAGGAGAGGAGCCCTAGTCTGGTCAAGGAGGAACCAGAACCTCCACACATTAAAGAGGAAGAGGAGGAGTTACTTCAAAGACCAGAGGAGTCTGATGGATCAATGTTACTAGCGGTGAAACGTGAAGAAGATGATGAAGAAGACATCTCTTCGCACTGTTCTGCAGTTGAAATTGAAGTTGAACTTGAATCTGACACTTCGGACAATGACGTGACTGAAGACAGTGATGAGTGGGAGGAGACCAGTGGAGGTCAGTCCGCTTTAAACACACTGACATCACACAAGACACTGAGGGCCCTATTATGATCCAGGTCTTATGCCTTATGCCTTAACTTCTTTGCCTTTTTTTACTATTTTGTTTTTGTTTTTTAAATATTTCAAATAGCTGATCTGCAAGTTCACAACGTGCAGATGTAGATCAGCATTTGAAGTATTTAAAAATGTTTTTCAAAATAGTGAAAAAAAGGTAAAGAAGTTAAGGCATAAGGCATAAGACCTGGATCATAATAGGGCCCTGAATGTGGAAGGACACCTATTGTCCTTGAGCAACAAGCTTTCAGGACCAAATCCCTTAATTGAGCATTGTGTAGCAAAACAACATGGGGATTAATACAGAGGAGACACTTTTATTTCATAAAGTGAGTGATTGATCTTATTCTTTGGATATGTTTCTAGCTGCACAAGAATGAAACAGAAATTAACCTATTTAGGCTTAAGTCCAATTTGAATAAAGCCTTAGCTCAGTCGGTGCCATATTTAAAGTGGGACCTCTTATATTGCCGTTTTGCCAACAAAGGGTTAAGAAAATAGTGTGCACGCTGGTGCACACATTCGTGCACAGATCATGCACTATGCATGTGCATGCTTTTCACAGCTTTCAAACAAAAAAATCCGCTTGGAAATCCGTTCAGGCATTCAGGAGAAGGCAGCCCTTAGGTTTTCTTCAAATGTAAACAAACATGGCTGCCATGTTTGAAAGATGGGGTTGGTATGGGGGTTAAACATGCAATTTCGCGATCGTGATCATGCCTAGTACACTGTTGGAGGTCCAAATCTTTTTTTTTTTGAAAAAAAAAATATATATTTTTTATTATTTAAAAAAAAAAGACGTCCAGAAGACGTCTGGCAGGGAGGTCCATAGTTAAAAAGACGTTTTTATAATAGAGAACGTTTTTTTTTTTGGCAGGGTATGAGTTAATAAAGACAAGACCGATTTGAAAATGACCCACTGTTTTTCTGAAAAATATATTACTCGGCCTCTGTAGCAGTTAGAAACACAATTCCAAAACTATTTGATAGCTTACACCTTTGGCTTTCATAGAAAACAAATCTGAAAAAACGTAAAATATTTTTTCAAAAATTACTGTACTACATACTGTAATACACAATTGTTCCCGGCCTGAGAGGGTAATACACTTTAATGTGTACCTGTCCAGAATGGGTGTTAAGCTACAAACAGGCTTAACTGATATTGGTAACATTGTCCATTGCAATAATTAAACCTAATGTCATGAATTCTTATATTTTCAGGTGACATATCTTTATCTCCTGTCGCATCTAACAGTCCTGCTGCCAATTCACAACACCCACAAAGAGATGAACCTTCCACTTCTCTTCTGGCTAATATGAACCCAGCAGCGGTGGTCCTTCACAAACACCCTTTGAACATGGTTCACCAGGCTCTCCATCCACCAGCACCCCTGCAGCAATGCAGCAGTGATGAGGAGGAGAATGTTAATCATTCTTACACGTGGTGGGAACCAAAAGACGACAGTGGCAATAACTCTGATTGGTCGTACTCCCGCTCAAAGTCCCGGTCCAAAGAGAAGAAAGACAAGCAGAAGAAAAGCAGAAAACTCAACAAAGATGACACTTCAAAGACTAAAGGTAACTGTATTATGTATTATCTGCTTATTGTAAGTAGCTCTGGATTAAGAGCGTTGTGGGCCGTGTTTCCCGGGAAAACTTTCTTGGGCAACAAGACAATACAGGAAGACTTCCATAGCTGTAGCACCCTCCCCGTCGTAAGGGAGAGGTTGAGCTGTGTAAAATGGACAGCTACTGTAGCTGCTCGACTCGGCCGCTGCATGCTGAACACCATCCCCGTCGAACCGGTTAACAAATCGGTTCATGTCGTTTGCCCACTCTCTGGTCCCTGACACATCTGTGAGGAGGCAGCTACTGTAGCAGCGACTATCCGAGGCTTCGGATAACCAAGCCTTCTCTACTGAATGAGAGCTTTGGAGTATGACAGTGTGACATAATGACCAGCTGATATGTGAATGAGGAATGGGAAAAGAGCTGACTGACCAGCTGGGTGGGGCAAGACTCTTGTGTCCTGCATAAACTAACGCTGAAGCCTTCACATCTTATTATGAGCTTGCTCAAAGCCTTACTGCAGGGTTCCCCAATTAGTTTTCCCCAAGGGCCGAATTATGTCTAGGGTACCAAGCCGAGGGCCACACCATTGCAGGGGGCGACAGTGGCGTTCCCGCTACTCCAGCGACAGTTCATATATCGTTGTTGTCGGGTGAAAATCAAACGGTTTTGGCCCAAGCCGTTCGCGTTCGTTTTGCATTTGTCATTTTAAAAATTATTTAAACTCGTGAAAACAGCCGATCTACAAGCACACAACGCCTCACACCGCTTGTAGATCTGCTGTTTTCACTACTTTTGTGCGATGGCCTTGTATGATTTGCAAAAGAATGTACAAATTTGGAGATGCAATCCATTATTACTGGGGTTGGTGTGGGCCAGACAGTAGCCCCCCGCGGGCCGCAAATGGCCCGCGGGCCGCCTATTGGGGAACCCTGCCTTACTGGCTCCAGTGAACCCCTCCAGCTCAAAATCAGTCAGATTATCCTGCAGTGTAATCCCATCTTTAGTATAGACTATAGAGAAGCCAGGGTTAAATGCTTCTCTCCAAATGGCCTACTCTTCTCTGATTTTGATGTTGAAGAGATCATTATATGAATGATTGCTGAATGTTTTCAAGAACTCACTGTTTCTCTCTCTCTCTCGCTCGCTTTCTCTCTCTCTCTCTCTCTCTCTCTCTCTCTCTCTCTCTCTCTCTCTCTCTCTCTCTCTCAGGAATGAGGTCCCAGACTCAGGTCATCTCTTGTTCTGAGTGTCCAGAGGCCTTCACATCTCAGGTTCTCCTCCATGAACACATCAAGCAAAGCCACAATGACCTCTACTGCCAGGTGTGGAGGAATGAACCGGTCACCGCAGCAGCCTTTGAGCGAATTACAAACTCAGTCACCAGCCAGAAACAAGGAGACCCAGACGAACAGAGGTCTTACAGTCATCAACAGTTTAACTGGACATTAACTCAACCAGAAGAATTAAAGACTCACACAGACTCCCTGAATCACACAGGAAAGAAAACACACAAGTGTGAACATTGTGACAAGAGTTTCGTTCGGGCATTTGACCTTAAGACACACCAGGTTGTCCACACTGGAGAAAGGAAATTCCAGTGTAAAGACTGTGACAAGAGTTTCAGTCAGTCAGGTGGCCTGAGAAGACACCAACGTGTCCACACCGGAGAAAAACCATTCCATTGTGAAAATTGTGACAAGAATTTTGGTCGGTTATTTGACCTGAAGAGACACCACCAGCTTATCCATACTGGAGAAAAATATCTCCACTGTGAACACTGTGACAAGACTTTCAATCTTCTAAGCAGCCTTACGAAACACCTTCGTGTCCACACAGGAGAAAAACCATACCACTGTAGACATTGTGACAAGAGTTTCACTCAGTCATGTAACCTGAGGTCTCACGAGCGTGTCCACACTGAAGGAAAACCTATCCACTGTAAACATTGTGACAAGAGTTTCAGTCGGTCAGGTTATCTTAAGAAACACCAGCATGTCCACACGGGAGAAAAACATTTCAATTCTAAACACTGTGACAAGAGTTTCAATCAGTCAAATGACTTTGATATACACCAGTGTACCCATACTGCGGAGAAGAATATCATGTGAAGTCTCATTGCAGCTGCCTACCCATGTAAATCCTTTGTTTTGTCTACTTTATGAACATTTTAGCATATGTTTACCACCCTGTCCCCACACAAACATGATTGTTTTATTTCAATCAATTGTTTGACAGACTTTTTCCGAGCATACGCCTATGCATGTGTGTGTGTGTGTGTGTGTGTGTGTGTGTGTGTGTGTGTGTGTGTGTGTGTGTGTGTGTGTGTGTGTGTGTGTGTGTGTGTGTGTGTGTGTGTGTGTGTGTGTGTGTGTGTGTGTGTGTGTGTGTGTGTGTGTGTGTGTGTGTGTGTGTGTGTACATATAATATATATGTATATATTGTATATTAGTTTAAAATATTTCAGATATGACTTGAAAGATATTTGTTCATTGACCACCACCAGGGTTGTCGCACCAAATTCTTGGCCCTGGGTACAAGGATTCACTGCGGGCCCCCCATGAATGTTCTCCATAGGGGGAGATCAGGTGTCTTCAACGTTTTCAGGCCAACAGTTGAGAAAGAGATGAAGCAGGGACCCCCGCAACTTTGGCTAAAGTTCTCAGAATATGGATGCTAGGATTCAAGTGGTTAATATAAAAAAGGTTTCTATCACACAAAGATTTGGAGGACCCCCTGTAGTAACTCTGAGGACACCCGAGGGGTGATATTAGTTGATGTAATATAACTGCATAATTTGTAGTGCTAGACACCATGATTGTTTGTGCTTTGTAATAGTGGAGTTTTCTTATTCCAAATGAAGGAAGTTACAAGTCAATCAAAACTGGCATTTATTTATGTTACACACACAATTAAGGCATAATTTAGCAGATGCTCTTAATCTAGAGCAATTTACAATAAGCAAGGGCAGCTAGAAATAGTAATCTAGGATCATAGGTAAACCAATAACCTACCATCAGTCTAACAGTAATTAAACTAATCTCAACCATCATCCCTTTAAACTGTGTGCATATTTTGGGGGTGTGCATTCTATAAAAGATTTCAAATAAAATGATCAACAATCAATTTTATTTCCTTTTGTCTGGTCCGGTTATGTTAAAATGTGTACTTTGACAGGCTTTTTGATTTGCTGGCCCTTTTAACAATCCCAGCCGCTGACCCATGTCGTAGGACACATTAGGGGTGTCAGTTTAGGGGCAGTTACAGATTTTAGCCGTGTGTGAGGGACCTGTAGGAACTTTTGGCTGTTTTGAGTGGCCAAACTGCATTTGCCACGGCTCCAGGTGTTAAGTTACGTTTTATTTTTTAACGTACGCTCCTTTTATGGTCTTGGTGAGAATTAAGGGACGCCCTCATCAGATACATGTAAATCCATGTAAGGAAGTTATTCCTGCCACAAGTCAATTAACCATTAGATTTTAGATTTAGGAATTGAACCAATAATTTCATGTCTTACAAATGGATCAATATCTTTGTCCTGGGCCAAACCAGTGGCAGCTGATTTAAAATCATTAAAAGGTGCAAACCCATCCATCAGCGCCATTCCCACCAAGTACGATAACTATAACGATATTAAACTAGGCTATATCCTTCACCATTGTATATTTTTTTAAAGTCAGTGTGAACACTGGGGCGCCCGCTGGCCTGGTGGTCAAGGCGCATACCACATACGATTCCCGATCCGGACGACCTTTGCCACATGTCATTCCCCATCTCTCTCCCCATTTCCTGTCGGTCTACTAACTATCCTATCAAATAAAGGCATACAAAACCCAAAAACAAATCTTAAAAAAAAAAAAAAGTCAGTGTGAACACTGCCATCCACACTTGCCTTAGAACGATTATTAAAACTATACTTTTATTGTAATAGTTAAAGTGCTCAGTGTGAATGCCCTAAAGAGATTTTAAATAAACAATAACATAAAATATTTTAATCACTAGCTCCCTTTACATTTTTAGGATCAGGGAGCTAGTGATTTTTTAATTTATGTTAAATAAAACGAGTTAATGTTGTATTACTAGTATTATCAAGTTGTATCATCAGTGTTAAGTGTGATGTATTCATTTTCTTGAGTAATTCGGGCAGATACTACATACTCCAATACAGTAGGTGGCGATATGCAGCTAACAGCAATGGTTGCAAGTCAACCTACCATAGGAGAACATTCCACTTCCTGTCTGCAACCACATGACAACAACAACAACACACGGACCGATTTTGATATGACTCTGTGGAACTACGGCCTTGCATACAATTTACAACGTGCTCTTTTCGTTCAGTTTCGTGTGTTTTTTTAGCACATGGTCCCCGGTTAAGGTTACCTTCTTTAGTTTAACGATACAAAAAAAATGGAGATGAACACAGCCAGGAGCGAGGAGGACGAAAACACGTCCAGAACGAGAGAATATCATTCTAGAGTGCGTCCAAAGCGATCCAAACGGTGCTACGTGCATAACGTGTCCATTGCCCGGCAGGAAAGTGTCCGGGCTTTCACACAGACACGATGGGAGACCTACAGAAGCAGCGTCAAACGGTGGCTTCCTCTGCGGGGGAAGTTTAATCAAGAGCTTGCAGAAATGTATAAACATTGTGTGGACATGGAGTTTGACCGCATGCCAGAGGACGCTGGGTTTCATCCAACCTGCTACATGCGTTTTACTGACAAAACGCGCATGGCTTTTGCCGAGAGATGGGTCGCACGCCGGGCTTTAGAAGAACACCGGTTACCAAAAGCTGGGTCGGGACCCGTTTGTGGGCCACGGACCAATTCTTTTGGGTCACGACAAGAGTGAGTATTCTTTTGGTTTATTACATTAAAAATAAAAAATAATAACAGATAGACTAATACGATTATTTCAAAAGATAGGTATATATCTCTTTTCTTCTCCCCTCAAAATCTTCTCCCAAATAATGTCATGATTTCTTTTTGTAAGACATTCTCTGTGCTTCTAACCCCTTTACTGTATGTATCTCATATAACATTGAAAGACAGACGGATAGAACAGAGTACTTTGCATAGGATAAAAGCAGAAGGGGGGGGGCGGGGACATGGGGTCTTAGTCTATGTACAAGTCTCGAGTAGCAGCCGTCTGAAGGTGACTTTTCAGACCAATTTTGAAGGAGACTATGGATTTGCACTGCCTTAAGGCCTGTGGAAGGGCGTTCCACATTGGTTGTATAGCTGGAGAACAAATTAGAGCCTTTTATAGTGTTAATCTAGATCGAACATGATTGGTGGAGCTGCCTCTGGTGTTGTGATCGTGGACATCCTTGACCTTTAGGAAGTAGTTTGTCAGGTACATGGGTAGCTCTGGTCCATAGCGTTAGTGGAGTTCTCCCTAACGCTATGTTCGTCTACCTCCCAAATCCTTTCAAATCCGGAAAGACCCGCCGTCTTGTCCGAAAATAACAAAAACTGTTTCGCCCTCACCAAACCAAAGTTATCAGTGGACAGTTGAAAGCTTACTCTGTCCTAGCCCTGAATACAGGCCGTCCTGGTGCCGCCTCAACTTGAGGAGTAGTGGGCAATCGAGCCCTTAACGGTTTGAGCTAGGAACGTCAGATTTCAAAAATAAAGTGCTTACCTAAGCCAACTTTGATAACAATTTGACGCCGCACAACGTTCATTACACGCCGCTACCGGATTGTTGAATAAAAAGCATTTTTGTCCGAAATTATTTTGCTTAACATAGGACTTCCGCCTCTAGTGGACAGTCGCGTCATCGCATCATCTCCGTTCACTACAATGATCAACCGGAGATGACGCGACTGGCCTGCACGTACCTGCTCAGACCGCATCCATTAAGTAGAGTAAGCTTTCAACTGTCCACTGATACCTTTGGTTTTGTGAGGGGCGAAACAGTTTTTGTTATTTTTGGACCAAACGACAGGTCTTTTCGTCGGATTTGCAAAGGATTTGGGACGTAGATGAACATAGCGTTAGGGAGAACTACACTAACACTATGGAGCAGAGCTAGGATTCTGTTGACTTCCACCATCTGTTCCTTCCCCACTAGTGGAAGAAATATGTGAAAAAGGTGTTCACTTCCGGCAGAAAGCATGAAAATTTGCACCTAGGGGTATTTTTGTGCGCTGAATTCAAAAATTGACGGTCCCAAGCACTTTTCTCAAATTCACTTTTCTCTCATTCACTTACCATAGGGTTAGGGTTAGGAAAAAAAGACCCCCCAAAAATCTTCTTTAAGTAGCATGTGAGGGGTCTATCTAGGGGGCTTTCATGATTCTGAATCCATTCCAAGCATTTGTTTTGCACACAAAACATTCCTTGGGGAAGAAATGGACCCCACAAACTATGGTTTAGTGATGAGTCATCACTTTTCAAAGTTTTGTTGTGTCCATTTCTCGGAAAGGAATGTTTTCCGTGCAAAACAACTGCTTGCAATGGATTCAGAATCATGAAAACCCCCTAGATGGACCCCTCTCATGCTACTTGAAGAAGATTTTTTGGGGGGTCTTTTTTCCCTAGTATGGTAAGTGAATGAGAGCCACCAGATCCCATGGGAAAAGTGCTTGGGACCGTCAATTTTTGAATTCAGCGCACAAAAATACCCCTAGGTGCAAATTTTCACGCTTTCTGCCGGAAGTGAACACATTTGCCTTTTTTTGTTACATATTTCTCCCACTAGTCTAATTTCTCTTTTGGGTGACACAGGCTAAAAGGTTTGGGAACCACTGCGTTAGACGCGGGTCAGTCGGTCCCTCCGGACAACACCAGTGCCAACGGAGCCACACCTGAAACTCCGCGAAAGAAACCTGTGTCCAGGACAGGTTTGCCTGTCCTAGCTTCTGCTGGCCCTTTTCTTCCAACCGTATGCATTATCTCAGCAGGTAAGACACTCTCTCACACACACACACACACACACACACACACACACACACACACACACACACACACACACACACACACACACACACACACACACACACACACTTGTTTTTGCTACATACTGAGGACTTTACATTGACTTCCATTCATTTTTCTTCCATTCCTGTGGCCTTACCCTAACCCCTAACCCTAAACCTCATTCACTTACTATACACTATACTGCAGGGGTCTTCAACAGGGGGTCCGCGACCCCTAGGGGGTCCGCGGAGGTACTGCAGGGGGTCCGCGAAATTATTGCTTAAAAAAAAAAAAAGATTTCAAAAAATGTTCATTTTTTTATTTATTTTTATTTTTATTTATGTTAAAAAATAAATCATGATTCTATCCATTTTGAATAGCTTGAATACATGATTACTATGCAATTGACAGATTGTTCATATTATTGACATTGGTTCTCAGTTAATAAGTAGTATGTTTAGAAATGGTAGTGGTACGGCCCATACTGTAAGGGAAAAAATCACTCCCAAAAATATGCTTTAAGTGGGATGTGAGGGGTCTAACTAGGTGTTTTTAATTATTCTGAATCCATTGCAAGCATTTGTTTTGCACGAAAAACATTCCGTGGGCCAGAAATGGACCCCATACACCTTGTGAAAAGTGATGACTCATCACTAAACCATAGTTTTTTTGCGTCCGTTTTTGGCCCAATGAATGTTTTTCGTGCAAAACAAATGCTTGCAATGGATTCAGAATAATTAAAAACACATAGTTAGACCCCTAACATGCTATTTAAAGCATATTTTTGGGAGTGATTCTTTCCCTTATAGTAGGCCTACAGTGTATAGTAAGTGAATGAGACCCAGAATTACCCTAGCTGTCAAACATTTTGCTAGGGATGTTGAATTTCAATCTTTGTTAGATATGTTACTAGACACCTTTACCCAGCCCCGGACTGGGGGAAAAAAACGGCCCTGGCATTTGAGGTCCTCAACGGCCCTATGTCAAAACCACGCCCACTGAATGAAGACACTTTACATTAATTTTGGCCATACAGTTTTACTGATTAAAAAAACAACAGTATAATAGTGTTCTAAATATATATATAGAACGAAACAATGTTATTCTGGCCTCGAAAACTAAATAAAATATTTATATGTGATAGACTATATATATATATATATATATATATATATATATATATATATATATATATATATATGTGATAGCCTATATCAAATTCTGGTTGGTAAATAGCTCTGCATGGTTGCATTGTCAAGCTTCTGCATGACTGTATCCTAATTAGATCAATCTAAAATAGTAGGCACCTAGATGTTTTTTCGTTTATAATATTCCATGCTAATTATTATTGAACCATTGTACATGTTAATATTTCACCAACATACACATAGGACACTCTTTTCCATCATTTTTACAGCGATCTAGTCTCAGTCAATGTTGCCAAACTCTGTGAGTGAAACAAGCGACCAGGTCTATGAAAACAAACAAACAGTTTCACCACCTGAGCTCTATTACATTAGCTATTTTCTAGAAGAATGTTGAAAGCAAAGGCCAAATAAGCAACTACACTTCAGAAACAAGCCCAAACAAAAGCAACCCGCAACTAGAGACTTTAAAGGAAAACAAGACCAAAGTCGCTTATAATGAGGAAACATGGCAACACCGCCGTTTAAGGCAGCATGCTCACGTGCATCTCGTCTGAATGCAATCTTCCGTCACCCGACTTTTAATTGCTAAGTTTGCCACTAAATGCCACTGACTGCCTATCTGCCAGGAGTTGGAAAGCGTTTCTTGTAGGCTGTTTTTGGTGAGAACTGAGAAGACACCTTAACACTTAATATACAACATCCTCACACACACCACAGACACATGTTCAAAACCAGACGGAAATAACTGACCACTGCCTAACTCACATCAAGTTCAAATTCACACGCAAAGACCATGCAGGCCAAAAGCACTATCATTGTAACACAACGCACACACCAACACAGTGCTGGCACTGAGAGCTGCTTAGACAAGCCCAAGCCCATCATCAACAACAGATTGACCAAAGCACAATACTTGTTTATATCCTACCTTATTGAATGAGCATCCGTCGCAGTGCACGGTGCACAAAACGTGATAAGCGGCCATCGTATGGAATGATACAATCCGAAACGGGTGGCAGTGCGCTATTCTCCGCGAGACCGCGACCAGGTCGAGATGCAGTCCTTATTCAAACACACAAGAGTCTCTTTTTCCATTGCCATAAAGCTCCGTGTTCATCATCATCATCACCTATTCCTTCTTGGGCCGCGGCCGTTCCAACGCCACGTTGTTTCGGGCGGCCGAGCTTCTAGTAATAATGCACTGTCCTCCACCTCCAGTGTCTGTCCAGCGCCGGGCTCTGATAGCTTCACTTCCCCGAAAATAGGTGACTTGCCTGTGGGTAGACCATCCGATGTAGACAGCACTACTGGCCGGTAGCGACGCCTCCTCGTCCTCGCTGACAAAATAATTATTTTCAGCAGGCTACTGCTGGGCTGCATCTGCCTCCAGATATTTTCGTTTTTTATCTCTTACTTTCTACGCACGGCTTAACACTGGTCCCATCTTCTATTAACGTAAATCCCGCCACCATTTTTTGAACGGGTTACGTTGACGTACGGAGCAAACCACTTGAGCAGGGGGAATGGAGTCTCTACCTCCCTCTACCAGTCACAATCACTTCACCACCCCCCCCCTTAATAACGATGTATAATGGACTGGGCCGGCCCAGTTGTCTCTATTAGGGCCGATGGGTGGTGACTGCGTGCTTTTATAATTATTAGTATTATTAAATCTTTTTGGGGAGGGCTCGGTCGCGGCCCCAGAGACCGTCGGCCCTTCTGGCTTCTGCCAGAAGTGCCAGACCGGCCAGTCCGGGGCTGCCTTTACCAACATATTGGTGAAGAAATTGTTTGGTAAGTAATTCATTCCCAGGGTTTTATTAAAATTCCCTGACTATTAGGTTTGTCCCATTGGTTAGTGCCTATCACTAGTACAACAGTTGAGCAGTGCTGAAACCCATGCATTGAATACGAGCTTGGTGCACGCACATCAGCAGCGGGTTGAAACGCTGCTTCGTATTGTTTCCCATGACATGGGAGTGGATGGGGGTAGGGGTTATGCTGCTTGACACTTCATATGTAGGTCGCCAAATTTCGGCTCAATTGTGAGTTTCGTTGATCCCCACTCAAAAACTACATTATTTTTTCACTGTAGACATATAAAATTCTTATGAGTACCGTGATTAATGTTTCCCTCTCAAATTCGTACTTTACCGATAAAAACGAGCGTTCTAAACATTTCAATTTTAAGCAGGCAAATGTTCAGGGCTACAACAGGCAGAATGGACATGGAGACACTGTCTCCATGACAACCAGGAAGTAAACAACTCGCAACGATCAAATGCTGGCTCTTAAATGACTTCAAATAAGCATAATATTTTTATTTTCCACACAATCTTGTGAAAGCTATACTTAATAGTTTATTCCTAACATTGTAGGACTACTTTTCTGTTGCAGATTACTACCGAAAATTCACGTTATTTTCAATGATTCAGTGGCAATGTAATTCATCTTTCTAATGTTGACAAACCGGTACATTCTTGTCTTTTCACGCTAACAGTTGTTACGTGGATATATTTATCATATGAAAGTGTATTTTACCCTTATCAAATGATTGTTAAAATTAAAAGTACATTGTCAGTTAAAGTGTTTGTCTCCCCTCTTAATATGTACATCATTAAAGCTACACATACATATACTGTTGCTGCATTGGACCACCAGAGGCTAGCATACTGTGCTTACCTCGGGTTTTCTTCACCTGTGCACTGACCACATGGAACACACCCACTAAAACAAGATGTAAACATCTGACCCGGTGACTCAAACCTCGTGCATGGAAAGACGAAATGCTATATGCATGTGGTAAAGGATGCTAAAAGCTCTATAACACAATTTTCTTTAATAAGTTGGGAGAAATTCAAGGTATGTGCAAAGCAATGGCATAACCTCAACACAGCAGAAAGTGCCTTGGCAGAAAAAGCCATTTCAACTTTTAATATTAACAACCAAGATGTCCCTGTGCCAACCAATGTGGGATACCACAGAGAGTGCTACATGCGCTTTACAAACAAGGCTCACATTGAAAGGGCACTTAAGAGGAAAGAAAAGGCCAATGACAATGAAGGTTTTGTATAAAATGCACTATAATACCTCACTACCATTCAAGTTATATTAAACATTCTGAATGTAATGCATAGTTTCATCATTAATGAAAAGTTAAACATTTACCAGGGGTAAAAAGCATAGATTTCAAAAAAATATATCAGCCAGTAATCCAATCCAATTAAGCTATATTAAACATTATAAATGTCCTGCATACAATTTCATAATTAATGCAAAGCTGGACATTTACACAGGGTAAAAAGCATAGACCTCCACAGTGCTAAATATATCAGCCAGTATTTGACCAAATATAACAGTATCACAATAATTTCACATGGCATGTGTCATTAAGGCTGAGATAGTTTCTCCATCTAAGTGGATGTAATGTCCAGTCCATCTGCAATATGGTAGCATTCACCACATCTGTGCAAAGTGTGCATGAATGGTAGCTGGTTCCGTCTACATGAGCATCTCCGACTCTGCTGAACACAATGTGTTTCTTTGCATGGGCACAGGGTGAGGCAACATTAGGCACGGGTGCCTAGTTTTCAAAAGGTTTAAGTCCACTCAAATCTATAAGACCAATTACATCCTGTACATCATTCTACATTCAATGTGATAACTCAGACTGAGGTGGGAGATATGTGGGTTATTGCTGAGTCTAATTATTACATCCTGAAAGAAAATATTACAAAAGACAAGGTTATGTATCGCATATGGACAATCACAGTCAGTTGGAAATATGACATTTTGATGTGGTGTCATAATTAAACTTAATGTTAATATGGAACACTGATTAAATTAAAACATGACACTTCATCTCAAAAAAAGGTTGCCAACCCTCCACTAGCATAACCTAAATGTTTCGAGGTTTCCTTAAAGTAGCATACCAATTTGATCTGGTTAATAGTCTCATAGCATTTGTTGATAGGCTCTGATGCAGATTTGAACCAGCAATGGGTGAACCTTAAACAGAGCAATCACAAAACCAAGAGCTTGGTTAAGTAAAACCATCAAATGAAGCCATGTAAAATAGAAATGAACCAGGACAACATATACAGTGCTCTAAGGCTTAGGTGTTTGTTCTGCTCAAACACCGACTGGTCCGGTGGCTCTGGATCCTGGCTGGTCTTCTGCTTAAGTGTCTAAGCTGCTGCCGCTAGCTTCTTTCACATGATCCACTTCTCTTCATCCACCATCTTAACTTCTTAGATCTACACGTCACAGCCTGAGCTACTCACCAACTCCAGAGCCTGAAACACAGACAACCATAGTCACTAAAGAATATACAGTACATCATAAGTAGGGTTGGGTATCGTTGGCGATACTTTTAATGGTATCGATTCACTGAAACGATACTATCGAGTATCGGTTCACATAAAAACAAACGATACCTTGTTTCGATACTTTTGAATGCACCCCTTGCCGGTCACATCTGTAACAGTTGGGCTACTGAAAGTTTAATGACTGCTTTAGTATGCTACACTCGTTACTGTGAAAATAGCCGAGAATAGCCTATAATGTTTATTATTATGATAATGATCCAACGTCTCCAACGTCTATAAAATAGCCCATAGAAAAAGGCAAATAATAATTATAATAATAATAATAAATAAAAAGTATCGAAAATGGTATCGAAAAAGGTATCGTATCGATTCTCAGGTATCGAAAAAGGTATCGTATCGATTAAAATGTGAACGATACCCATCCCTAATCATAAGTAATGTTTATAGAATGTCAATATCAGATGTTAGGGCCAAAATGCCTTTTTATTATTAGTTTTTTTTTTATATAAATGAATTGTGTGGCCTTGATGCTAATGTGTAACCACAGAGGGTGGCCCCAATATACCTCATAGGTGTGGCAGTAATACTCACCTTGACAACCACAGGGAGTGGTTACTTATACTTGGTTAGTGATGAGGGTGATGAGCCCCAGGTGTGCAAGGGGAAACACCAAAATGTGCCATGCAGGTTGGCTTCATGTCTGACCTACATTTTCTGAAAAACATTATTCAAAAATTAGCCTACAAAAACAAATACAGCATGTTGCTACATACTGTACATGTACTGCAATACACTAACATGTGTTCCCAGCCTGAATGGATTAACATATCCCCTTCCCATTATTACCGTGTTTAGAAGAACCACAGTCAGATGATGTCAGCGACGTCACGGCATCCAAGGTTCGTGTTCTGCGCTCTTCATCAGATGACCCTGGACTCCTAAAGAGAGCTTCACACCTTCTTCCAGTTGGCTGCCTGATCTGCAAAAACCAAAAATACTACGTTGAGAGTCACAGCAGAAAAAGGCTCTGTGAAAAACTCTCTCGCTGTAAAACACTAACTGCAGGTACAAAGCACTGACATTATTCTTGCTTCATATAATGTACAGTATATATGCTGCTATGCTTACTCACCTTATGTTTTACTTCACATCTGTGTTGTGACTAAGTTGATTCTATTTCCAGGCATGCAAACGTGTAGCTTTTCGGCGAAAATCGCCGTTTTGAATCCAAATTGGTCATTTGTGTGAATCGTGCATATTCGTAAAAAAAATGTTTAGGGGGGTGGGGGGGTGTCGTGTCGTCAGAGCAGCAGTGAGAAGAGGAGCGTTTATTTCTTATTCTCGGCGCCGTCCGTTTTGTCAGTACAACGGTGTTGAAGGTGGATGGGGAAGTGGGTCGTTTTATTTTTTAACAAACCAAGCGCTCCCTGAGTACCTTCTCTTGCATGTGACTTCGTCGTCAGCTAGCAGCGCTCAAAGTCAACACTGCACTGACTGCACTCCGTGCACTGCGAGCCACAGACAGAGCCGAGCGCTCAAAGTTTCAAAGCCCGCAAAGAAAGTTGCCGTAGTTGTGGTGTGACTGTGGACTGTTGGCTGTTTGAATCGCTTGCATCGCGGTCGTGCGCTATTCTGCATCGATGCGTGATGTGATATCGGTTATAGCCTTGTTGATTATTTACGATGATTCGCTAGCTTAGCCACATGCTAACGCTAGAGTGCGAGGAGCTCATTCGGCTGGTGTTTCTCCGCCGCTAGAGTCGCCGTGACTTCTTCCTACAGAAGGAGGCTGAGACATGTCACAAAAAGTCTGGTCTCTCAACTTAAGAACGGACTGTACGCGTAAAATACACAAACCCAAGGCTAGTGGCCACAAAACAGTTGTAGCTAGAAGCCTCAAAAACTACTCCAGTGAGGCTTTAAATCACACACTAGCGAATACAGACTTTTCCCCTGAACTGCAGTGTACAAATGTCGAAGGAGCATGGTGTGGTTTTAAAACCAAATTGACCGATGCTCTAGACAACGTGGCCCCCTTGCAAACCACCAGGGTTAAAGCCCGCCAAGAGCCATGGTATAACTCAGATATTACCGAATCAGCTAGACTCAGAGACAAAAAGTACGATGAAAAACGTAAGTGCTGCAAAAAGCTTAGAAAAAAATTCAACCCTGACCTCAAAATCCAAATCAAACATCTTACTGCTCAGTGCAAGAAACTCAGAAACCAGACAATCACCCTAATTAGATCCGCC
Source organism: Nannobrachium achirus (assembly GCF_963921795.1). Lineage (NCBI taxonomy): Eukaryota > Metazoa > Chordata > Actinopteri > Myctophiformes > Myctophidae > Nannobrachium > Nannobrachium achirus. The sequence continues at coordinate 49,885,898 of NC_137826.1, forward strand.
AAAAAAGACTACATCGACGTCAAAATTGACGAATACAAAAACAAACCACGAGACCTATGGAAGTTGCTTAACTCTCCTACTGCCAGATTATTTATTTATTTATTGGGTCTGGCGCCATCAAAAAGCGGCTTACCTTTGCGACGTTATAGTAGATAGACAGACAGACATTTATTTATTTATTTTTATTTTTTTTGGTTGTGCAATAGTGCACTTTGGTCTGCCAGGCAGCAGAGGGCGGCGTCATGCGAGAATGAATGTGAATTTGCCTGTTATGTGTTGAAGAAGAAGAAGACCAGTCACTGGCCACAGAGCCTTACAGCCGGAGGAAATCAACAAGGAAGTGAATTGTTCTCCGTTGATCTAACGCATAATGGATTTTTTACACCATCACCGCGGAAAATGTGTTTACAGTAGACGGCCGCGCGACCCCTCATCAGCTTACAGTCATCAGACGAACGAACCGAACGAGCGCCGTATTGGCATCGAGGTTCTGTAAAAAATGGGGCGAACGTTAACGTTCAAAGCGTGGGAAGAGTTAACAACCAATTAGGCTTAAAACCTAAAACCATATGCCACAGCATAAACATCAAAACGGACGCCGCTCTCATTTCTGACAAATGTGAAGTGGCTACCCATCTTAACAAAACCTTTACCACCATGGCCCATTCACTGGTTGAAAGACTGGTCGCCCCATCTGGGCGGTATGGTGTAAAATTTGTTAAGAAATTCTACAATAAACTGGGCGTCAGAAAAGACAGTTTTAAACTTGCCACAGTGACAACTGATGAAGTGTTTAAAAAACTGAGCGCCCTACCTCAACACAAGGCCACTGGCCTTGATAAAATTCCAGCTAGATTTCTCAGAGATTCAGCCGCCACCATTGCTCCAATCATTACCCACATAATTAACCTTTCCATCGAACAGGGTCATGTCCCACAGGACTTCAAACTAGCAAAAGTAACCCCCCTGCATAAAAAAGGTAGCAAACTAGACCCTGGAAACTACCGTCCCGTTTCCATTCTTAGCTCCATATCCAAAGTCATGGAGAAAATAGTCTACGAACAGATTGCAAGATATCTCGATGAGAATAATCTGATTTACGAGTTCCAATCTGGATTCAGAAAATCTCATTCCACCGACACATGCCTTCTCTATTTGACCGACCAAATCAAACGCGAAGCGGATGACGGCAAATATAGCGGCATGGTCATGATGGACCTCCAGAAGGCATTTGACACCGTAAATCATTCTATTCTGATTGAGAAACTAAAAGCCATCGGTCTTGACAGCGCAGCAGTGAGTTGGATGCAATCTTACCTGGTGGGGAGGGAACAGGTGGTGGAGATTAACGGTACCCTGTCCCCCCCCCCCTCCCAGTAAGCTGTGGTGTTCCTCAAGGTAGCATACTGGGACCTTTGTTGTTCCTAATATACGTGAACGACATGGCATCTGCTTGCGACTGCAACCTGTTCCTGTTCGCGGATGACTCGGCTCTCCTAGTCTCGGGCAAGGACCACTTGCAGGTTGAAAAGACACTTAACTCTGAACTAAGTAAGATCTGCACATGGCTTAACGACAACAAATTATCAATTCACCTGGGAAAAACGGAGTCCATCCTCTTTGGATCAAATCATAACCTCAAAAAAGTCGAAAACTTCACAATCAAAGTGGGTGACAAGGTCATAACACGAAAAAACGAAATCTCTTACTTAGGATGCATCCTTGAAGCTAATCTTTCCAGTGAAAAGATGACTTCTAAAGTAATAAATAAAATCAACCAACAAACTCGTTTCCTACAGAGGATCGCCCCGATGGTCAATTTCAACACACTGAAGACCATAGCTGGTGCAATAATCCAGCCCCTCTTTGACTACGGAGTCCACGTATGGTATCGTGACGCACCACAAGCCCTGAAAACTAAACTCCAAACAGCCCAAAATAAACTAATTAGGGTCCTGCTTATCCTTCCCTATCAGACTCACCTCACCGCTACTCACCAGTTAAGAGTGGGGTGGCTCAGAGTAGATGACAGAGTACAGCAACTTGCAATGGGCCTGGTGTACAAGATACACTACACCACTATGATACCCAAGTACCTTTCAAAATACTTTATAAACATTAAGGATGTCCATAATTACAACACCAGAGGCAGCGCCACAGATCACTTTCAACCCAGAGTCAAAACCAACAAAGGGTCAAACTCTTTTTTCTGCTATACCACCAAAATGTGGAAAGCCTTACCGAAGGCCATAAAGAAGTGTGGATCACTAGTAGCATCCTTTAAAATTGCCCTGAAAAACCACTTACAGGCAGCAGCCGTTCGCAACTGGTAAAAAATGAACCTAGCCCAACCCTCCCCTGCCCCTTCTTTGTATATACTGTTTGTTTTAGACTTACTGTCTTTTTTTCTTTTTTTTCTTTACATATCTACTGCATAGTACTGTGTTGTTCTATTTGTCTGTCATTCAATGTTATATGAGATACTTCAATGGTTTCCAGTGGAAATAAGCTTAGTCTTTTCATGGATCTCCTTTTAGTAGACCTTGTACCAGTGAACTGTACCGTCATGAAACTGTACCTTTTCCTATGCAAACTTCTAATAAAGTCTTCAATCAATCAATCAAACTAACTGAGCTCGAGTTACAAGTGAAAAGGATCAACCTTTTCTTTGACGATGATGGCTAGCTAGATTGCAAAAAGTCAGCCAGGAGAATCCACTAAATGAATCATCTGTGATTTACAACTGTTTCCCAAACACTGGGTCGGGACCCATGTGTGGGTCGTGGACACAATTTTATGGGTCCCTTCATTTTTGGTTTCCTACATTTCGTTTTTAATTATTTCAAAACATTTTCAAAAAACATTACCTCCCCAAAAAAGCTAAACATTTCATGATAAAATAAATAAATAAGTAAATTACTTTTCTAATTTCATGAATAAATAAAATACAAAATGATCTAAGAAATGATCTTAGAAAACAAATAGGCCTGTTTAAGAAGTAGTTAAAATAGCCGATCTACAAGCTCACAGTGCACATTGTCACTGTCTATGCCTGTTATTAAAGACAAGTCCTTAAATATTAGGATATTCCTATAACTACCGGTATATCTGTAGGTATTATTGTAGATTTAATTTTCTTTATTATATCTAGAACAATTGGTGGTAGGCAACAAGTTCAATTTTGCTGCATATGTATGATATGTATGAGTAAGTCACTGTTTAACCGAGTTAGAAACGTGCAAATTCAGTAAAAAAAGTCAAAAATTTCGCTATGCGCGGCGCACATTTTGCCCCCATAAAAATGTGTCACCTTTTTCACCTTGGGGCTGTTTGCATGTCTGTATTTCTGATTCAGGTAAACTACTTTTTGCTGCAGAGGAAAAGAAGGATGAGAGACTGCTCATTCAGATTTGTGGAAGAGATCTGGTCGCTTCAGAGGCCACTGTATCACTTAAGTTGCTACAGGCGTTATACACAATACCTGACTTGGAGCACATAATACATAACCAACTGTAACCCAAAAACACCTAATTAAACTTACAGTAAGGTATCGGATGCATCATGCACAGTCCGTGACTGGATCGAGTGCTTTGTACTACAGTTTTGATGGATGAAATGAAAGTGATCGAGTCGATCTGGCTGTGGCCATTTGGAATCAATAAACTAATATTTAGCTGGGCCCAGGGACGTGCTGGCCATTGGGAAAAGCGGGACAACTCCCGAACGGCCGGTTCATTCCCGGGCCATTAGGAAAAACATTTAAATAAAATGTCGGCCTTTGTTCCATTTTGAGGGCTGGGCGGCCAACAAAGTAAATCGTCACTGTCGGGCAGAAACCTCATATCTCCAAGATTCAAATGTATACATTTTAAAGCCCTGCTTCATCATACAAGGCCGTCGCACAAAAGTAGTGAAAACAGCAGATCTACAAGCACAGCTGTGTGCTTGTAGATCGGCTGTTTTCACTAGTTTAATTCATTTTTTTCATAACTTTTTAAATGATCTGAAATGGCAAATCTTTGAGTAGCTGCAGCGCTATGGAGAGAGAGATCTCAATGAGGGCCTCTCCAACTCTTTTTCCCGGGCTGAATCAGGGGCCCAGCACGTCCCTGGCTGGGCCAATCATAGCGGCAGCTCTCTACAGGGGTGCATATTGATTGGTCACTGGTTAAATTTATTTTAAGAACTTGCAGCTGTTGTTAATTCGCTAATCGCTATATTATTAGCTTCTGGTCAACAACTTTCCAGCAGAAGCCTGTACGACATGAGCTTAGATCTTTTCAAGAGAAAATGAACAAAATCGCGAACCGTTACAAACAAACAAGCACCGTGGCACAGTGACTGCAGAGATATGAACAGAAATGATACGAGATGTGATTTGATAATCAGAAAACATTAATGAGATATCAACTCTATTTGCAGCTGTAAATATTCACGCTAAATGTGCATCTACAAAACAGCCATGTCTATGATTTCAAGAACGTTATAATGATCTAATATTAGTTCTTCATAAATGTTCATAAGAGTATAATCAAACAATTATCATCGTGACAAATATTACCTTCGCAGGAGCTGTCGCTGTGTCGCAAGACGCTCATATGATCATAGCATCCTCCTGTTGTTTACCACCATAGAGTTACCACTCGTTCAGAACGGTACTTCCTGCTTCTTCCATCAAGGAACGCGATTGGCCGAAACAGCTGAGCCGTATAAGGAACACAAGCTTTGATTGGCTTATACTTCGGTTGCCAGGTATGGTGTTGCCAGGTTTTTAATAATAAGTAGTGAAATTATATATTACGTTTTCTTATTGTGAAGTTCGCGTTCAGATGGGAAACATCTGATACTGTGTTCACAAATAATTTATCTACACAATACTAAAAAAATAGCCAGTTTTATGATGGGGATCAACTAAAACCTTAACTAAAGCAGATAGGTCTTCATGTCCCGGGGACTAATGTGGCTGTGCCCACACACGGTCATGTGATCAATAAGGCTGCACGTGTGGTAGTCTTGTATGGCCAGACTGTTGACTCAGACAATTTGCAAATACTCCTGTCATACAGTCTGGGAGATGGAAGTTCTAATCATGAGTAGGATGTGATGTGACACGCTCCCTTGATGCAGTAGCGATAACAAGTCCTACTGGAAGCTTTGTGTCTTCTTTCAATATGTTTTGGGGCGTTATTTCGTCTTTCTCTGGTGTTGTTTGTGTTACTCCCATGTAGTGATGTTAATCGACGCATTATTTGCGAATCGGCGGGTCGAGTCCGAAAATCGAAGCGTTGATTTTTTTTTTCACTTATTTTTTTGTGCTAAGCAGCAGTTGAGAGGAGAGCACAGCGTACATTACTTTAAGCAAAACAACTTATGCAGCTGCACCCATCATGTTTAGAACTTGCATCAAAGCCCTAATAATGATGAAAAATGATTGCTCTTCCTTGCGTTAGCATGGAGTCTGTTCTCTAGAGACTAGAAGTGAAGTGACAAAGTCCATGAAATGTAGCGGGAGTGCTCAGGCTGGCACCCAGGCTAGTGTATCAAATGTGGAGGTTTGGTATGCCTAGCTCTCCCTCCCCGACCCCGTCCCCGGGTGTGTCGCATTAACACATGGGCTGCTAAGGTTTATAACATTTCTAGCTGTTGCTGCTGCTGCTGCTGCTGCTGCTGCCGTTCACTCACGCTTTATTTTGAAGAGCCTCGGAAGCTTTGTGCGTGTGCACGTGGGTGTCCACTGACGATTGAGGAAGAAAATCCATTTGTTTACAAAAGCTTGCGAAACTAAAATCCAAACCGCGGCCGACCATCGCCGTAAAGTGTCGCCGTGAAAACAATCAGATCTCTGCTTCCCTGGCGTTCTTTTCACCTCATTCATAGATAAAGCCCTTTTTATGTTTCAGAGTAGAATGGAAATCAATGTAGCCAGGTCGTGCCATTCTCTCTCTCTCTCTCTCTCTCTCTCTCTCTCTCTCTCTCTCTCTCTCTCTCTCTCTGCTACGGGGTGACGTATGGACTCGGGTCATTCAGAGAGCAGGCAGCTGCACGTACAGTTAACCCTTTGTTGTCTCGTTCAGGGACAACTCCTTTTGGCATGGTGACACCTAGTGGCCTTAACTCGTTACTGAACGAGTTTGGCTCCTTGGGTGTTAACGACAAGTAGTACATTTTGTCTTGTGTTATTGTCAATCTTGACAAAATCATTGCACACGACGGCAACGCTGCTATTAACAAGTGAGCTTTCGTTTCAAGCATGCATGCACAAGGCAGGAGGTAAACACAAACACATCCAGTCAGCGCGCACCGCTATGACGCATGCACACTATCAGACTAGCAGTGTTTCTCAAACAGTAGTCCGCGGACCTGACTAGTGCATGCATGCAGGCAGTGTGTTTGTATACACACAGACTTGGCTAGTTTTATTTTTTTATCTATTTACCATCCTATGGACAATATAATACATACATACATCAAAACCATTGTCTTTTTATTTCAATAGATCTACAAGCTCATAGATCTATAGTTCTATACAATAACCATGCACCTTGCTTTCTCACTGCCAGACGCTTAGCTCTGAGCACAGTGAGGAGGGCACCGGCACGTAAGTTGAGGACGTGTCAGGCATCACGCACGCATACCGTGATTATTTAGGCAGAGCAAATTCATAATAGTTATTATGATGATGATCGGCTTGGCTCTTATTTATTTGTTGCTTTTGTCTTCTTTTTTTGCTCTCTTTTTGGTGCTCTTTTGCACAACGCGTGCTGTGCATGTGTGCCTAGCGGCAGGCCTGCACACACACACACAATACATTCGCCACCACAAACACACACAGAGCATTTACGTGTACTATTCTTGTTTTAAGGGCTGTTGCTGAAAGCTGCTGAGATGAAGGAGGACTCTAATGTGCTTTTGCATATTAAAGACAAAGACTGTGTGGCCCTGGAGGTGCGGTACCACATGACCTGTTACCGACAGTACACCAGGTTCTTGGCAAAGTCTACGGCAAGAAGTACTGCAACCACAGATGAAGAAGTGTGAGTTATTACGATGCATTATCAATTTGCTCACATTGCAGATTTGAAATGTAAGGCATTAATCAACAACACAGTCTGTATTTTGTCTGTCCTTAGATATAATCTTGACGGCACAACTCAATAAAAAGGAGCTTTATGGGCTTGAGAAAACATATGTTTATATTGCCAAAGCAAATGTCAAAATATAACAAAAACAGTTGAAATGGAGAACGCATATACAGTTGGAAAGAGCACAGCTAGTGCTGGACGAATAATTTATAAATCAGACACCTATGCGCGGGGGGGGGGGGGGGGGGGGGGGGTTACGTAATTAATTCGGCTTTTCTGTGCCACTGAGATTTTGTAACTTCACCAAACCGAAATAAATTCGGCTCTAAAAGTGGAGTATGAATCGGCCCTAGGATATAGCCTATGTGTCTCTGATATCTTGGTATAGTGGGCACTGCAGGTGGTTAGAAAGTGTAGCTCTGTTTCCACCACACGTTGTGTTCAGTGGGTGCATAGTCTGTCTTCCCTTGGGAATGGGGTCTGTCTGTGGCGACCTTTCTGTATTGCAAGGCTGTGTCTGCTGAGTCTGTACCCAGTCAAGGCTTTCCTAAGTTTTGGGTCGTGTGTGCTCTTGTTCACAGCCCTAAACTGTTAGACTGTCTACCTCAACCATCAGGCACCGAAACAACAACTGAGTCAACTGAGGTAAGCCAAACTATAGTGACAGTGAACACAAAATTTTAATCATGGGTAATTATCAGCTCCAAGTAGGAGGTGTCTGCGCTCTTCAGCTAGCAGATCGTTAGAAAGACTCGTTGGTGCTCAACAAGGACAAACTTTATCAAAAAGACATATTACCTGGGCACTTCAAAAATGGCTACCTAGATAAAAAAGATGGAGCACTCAACTGGTCTGCACGTTCATTTATTGTAGAGCGACAGGGTGACTGACGTGTCGACGTTTAGTCTTCCTCAGAGTCAACCAGAACACTGAACTCTGTATATTTATTATGAAAAAATGGCTGTCACTGACATCACCAAGGGGAGGGCCTATACTGTATATACCCTCCCTTTCAGTGTTCTGGTTGACTCTGAGGAAGACTAAACGTCGAAACGTCAGTCACCCTGTCGCTCTACAATAAATGAACGTGCAGACCAGTTGAGTGCTCCATCTTTTTTATCTGGGTAGTCATTTTTGAAGTGCCCAGGTAATATGTCTTTTTAATTATCAGCTCCATTTGTCACTGGTGTCACTCATATTTCACTATAATTGTTCGGTCCCTTGTACTATGTTTATTTGTATTGTATTGGGTGTTTTTTTTGTGTGTGGATAGTTTTATCACCTGCTTTCACCTGTTTTTACAGCCTGCTCAGGGACTACAGATGAAAATGAGAAGCAGTGCTCTTCCCAGCACAGGTCTCCGCCAGGTGAGGAATGTTGGTTGTGGATGTGCATTGTTTGGTATTGCATGATTAAAAAACAAAAAAAAAACACGTAAGTCGACCTCCTGGTAGCGCTATAAAAGGCAGATTAGAAAAATGCAAGGCAGACGCTTAGGAAATTTGCATAAAGGTTTTACGCAGATCTGTGCAGTTACAGGTCAAGATGCGACTCCGACTATTATAGCTCCATTTCTTCCTCAACCTAGTGAGAATGGGAATGTGCATGTACAGTTTCACCGCAATCGGACGGTGCATTCATGATTTGCAGCATTTTGTTGGGCCACCCCTGCGAGCTTTAGGTGTCGATCTTAGACAATCAGGATGGAACAGTAGACACTGGTGTCTTTCTTTTTTGTTGGGTTAGGGTTAGATTCTGAAAGCTTAACTCCCCAGAGTCTGCATCTTTAAGTGACTTTGATTGGTGCAGGGCTGAGCATGGATCAGATTGTAAATACCGTCATGTACAGTATATATTTCACTGTAGATTAGGTTATCATTCCTAACTCTTAAATTCAACAAATTCTTTCAATGGACTAAAATCTTGTTTTGTTTGATGGCCTTCCTGTCCTGGCATTTGGCCTTTGTGCCCTCAAAAAATGGACAACACCAAAGGCCAAGTGGCTGTGTCCCTAAAATGACCGATCAATGATCTTAGTGATTATTTGCCATATTTTGCCATATTTTCTTTGAGGGCAATGATGAGAAATACAAGGCTGTACCCATTAGTACAGACAAGGAGAGGAGTCTCGGTCTGCTCCTGGAAGAACCAGAGCCCTCCACACATTAAATTAAGTGATTATTTTCCATATTTTCTTTCAGGGCAATGATGAGAAATACAAGGCTGTATCCATCAGCATAAAACAGGAGAGGAGCCCTAGTCTGCTCCTGGAGGAACCAGATTCTACACACATTAAAGAGGAACAGGAGACCATGTTACTACCAGTCAAACGAGAATATGATGATGAAGACATCTCTTCACACTGTTCAGCAGTTAAAATTGAGTGGGAGGAGACCAGTCGAGGTCAGTGGAGCTTGTTTTTAAACAGGAGCATAGTTCCGCCGATTTAAAACGAATCCAATACGGAACTAAAACTTCCTATGTTTGTCCGATAGTTGCGCTGTTTTCCCCCCGCGAGGTACCAAAAATAATTTGTCTACATTGGAACCCATTCGTTTTCCCCTTTGATTTTCTAACCTTAATAAACGTTGTCAAATACTTTATGGTTCCTGTCGCTAGTGAAAAACTCCCTTTCAATCACCATGATATGCGTTTTGTGCAAATATGGTCCCATTTATGTTAAAATGTATGATACATTTGCGGGGGGAGTGGCCAACTAAACTAATACTAGCCTGCTGTGTTCTTCTTCGTGTGCTTTATTTCGGGAGGCTCAACACCACATTCTCCCATGTATCCCTGCGGTTCCACGTGACCATTGGCAGCCAATAGCATTCCTTGTGATTCCTGGGGTACCATTAAAACAATGATGGCGACACCCATACAAGGGACAAAAAAAACATCATTTTCGCAGCATAGAAACCAAAGGCTTCGCATAGTCCATATTTTTTTTACAGTCTATGGTTTTAAAGAGGGGTGGAATGGAGATGAACAAATGCACTAATGAGGAGCTGAAAAAAACATTTAAATGGAAGAAGAATCTTAACTCTTAGCCAGCCAAATCGCCAAAAATCGCCATTTTGGGGAGGGCTGAGGCAGCCAGATCGCCAAACGTCGCCATTCTGATCATTTTCAGATTTTTTTTGTATTTTTCTGACATTTTTAGAGCTATAAATGACCATTCTAGCTTCATATAAGCTTCAGCAATGATATTCCGATGGAAATGACGTCATCACCGGAAATCGAGCGTGTCTCCCATGTACACAAGCATATTTTTTTACATTGGAAGCCATTACAGCAACTCCGCTCTATCTCACGTTCAAAACGTCGGATTTTGATCCGGTTTGAAGTCTCTGTGCGTCTATTGGGCATCTAAGGCACATAGTCGATACTTTTTTAAGACAATCAGGCGCGCGTATGGCGTGCACGGGTCCCGCGCCGTTCCATGCTAACGCTAATGCTATGTGGATGGACTGGTTGCTAATTTGAGGCCTTCTAGCAATCGCCAGAGACCTTAATCGTTGGCGACATCTAGTGTACACTATATAGACTACAGCCTACCAAAATGTCATGCATATGAGAGAAATCTACTGTGACTCTGAAAAATTAATAATATTCCTGGCAGTATAGGCGCAAAAGCATATTGTAAATGGCTGTGTGTGTGTGACAAACGTGCATAATTGATTTTGTTAATGTCAATTAATTATTATTGTAACGTAATAATTGATTTTTAACTTTTAAAACGTCTCTTTAGGTGATATATCTTTATCTCCTGCAGCAGTGGTCCCTCTGAACATGGTTCACCAGGCTCTCCATCCACCAGCACCCCTGCAGCAATGCAGCAGTGACGAGGAGGAGAATGTGGTGGGAACCAAAAGACAACGGGGCAACGACTCTGATTCTGATTGGTCGTACTCAAAGTTTCTGACAAACAATAATAAGAAGAAGAAGGGCAGAAAACTCAACAAAGATGACACTTCAACGACACAGACATCACAAGTCTCATCAAACAATAAGAGAAAGAAGAAAGAGAAAGGTATAAAACTTAAAAATGATGTCACTTCAACGACACAGACGTCACTGACACAGATGGCCATGGTAATTAACACATGGACGTTCCCAGACGTTTCTGGTTGGATCACACACTACAGGATAATCTAAGGCCCCTTTTACATTAAAACGAGCTCTGTGGAAAACGGCTAAGAGCCGTTTAGTTTTCATTTTTTATTTGGTCTTTAGATGAAAACGCAATTTGTCCGTAAACGCGGTAATTTGCATGCCAGGGTCGCTAGGTGCCGCATGTCGGCATGACCGCACTGCCGAAGTTCCGTTCTACTTCCTAGCAGCCAGAGGACTCGCAGATGTAAACAAACAAAACCCATAACTCGCAGGCAGCAGCATGGCGAAACATCGCACCAAAGCAGATATTTTTCAATGGACAGACGACGAGGTGGAGTTGTGGTTCACTTCCTCCTCCTTGACTGCGCATGCCTATGACAACGTGAGCCATGCGTGAGCTAGGACGTCCCATTAGGACGCCCCACATCTCATCATTTTCAGTGGTTTGCTGCGTTTACGGTATTTAGATGAAAGCGGGAGATACAAAGCGTTTTTACCTTTTCCACTTTCAAAGGGGTTTTCACTTTGTTACGGTTTAACCCCCCAAAGACGCCATTATCGTCTAAATGACCCCCCACAAACGGCTATAAATCATTACGTTTACAGTGAAGCCTGTTTTAATCTAAAGGGGGCCTAAGATTACATTATATCTTAAACTTGTACACATACACTTCTGTTGTGTTGTCCCACTGATAGTTATGTGATCAAACAGGTAAACATAATATTAATTAGCTGGGCCAATTGTCCATGAACAAATTAGCAGTTTAAAGATTGGGTCTTTCATCCGCTCACACGATAGGATGATCGGATCCATAAAATAATCGCTCCCAATCAGCCTAGGACAGGGAACAGTCCTGACTCAAAATCACCCCGATTATCCTACCATGTGATCCTAGCTTAAGCGAATAAACCATAGAGAATGATTAAATGCTTCCCTTCAAATGGCCTAATCTGCTCTGATTTTGACCTGGAACACATAATGTCATTACTATGATTCTGTTTGAATCTGTTCTCTCTCTCTCTCTCTCTCTCTCTCTCTCTCTCTCTCTCTCTCTCTCAGGTGTGAGGCCTCAGTCTTCCCAGATTCAGACCTTCTCTTGTTCTTACTCTGAGTGTCCGCTCGCCTTCATCTCTCAGGTCCTCCTGTATAGACACCTCAAGAGAAGCCACAATGACCTCTACTGCCAAATGCTGAGGGATGGACAGATCACCCAAGCATCCTTTCAACTGACCCCAGACTCCATAACCAGCCAGAAACAAGGCGACACTGATACACAAGGCGACACAGACCCTATAACCAACCAGAAACAAGGTGACACAGATACACAAGGCGATGCAGATACACCAGAAGTAAAGACTCCCACAGACTCCCTGAATCACACAGGAAAGAAAGCCCACATGTGTGATCAGTGTGGCAAGCATTTCATTCACCTGGAGAGACACATGCGTCTCCACACTGGACACAGACCTTTCCAATGTAATGGATGTGAGAAGCGTTTCATTCAGCCAGGTGAACTGAAGACACACCAGCGTATGCACACGAGAGAAAAACCTTACCACTGTAAACTCTGTGACAAGCGTTTCACTCAGTCAGGTACTCTGAAGGCACACCTCCGTCTCCACACTGGAGAGAGACCTTTCAACTGTAAATATTGTGACAAGAGTTTCAATTATAATGGTGCCCTGAGCACACACCTGCGTATTCACACGGGAGAAAAACCTTTCCACTGTGAAACACCACACTGTAACATGCGATTCACTGTGCCATCTGCTCTGAAGATCCATCAACGTGTCCATACTGGAGAAAAACCATACCACTGTAAACACTGTGATAAGAGTTTTAAGGATTCAAGTAGTCTTAGGAAACACCAACGTCAAATCCATACCAGAGACAGACCTTTGCCTTGTAAACAGTGTGACAAGAGTTTCAGGTCCTCATATGACCTGAAAATCCACCAACGTGTCCACACAGGAGAAAAACCTTACAATTGTAATCAGTGTGACAAGAGATTTAATCATTTATGTGCTCTTAGGCAACACCAACGTGTCCACACAGGAGAAAAACCTTACAATTGTAATCAGTGTGACAAGAGATTTAGTCGTTTAAGTACTCTTAGGCAACACCAATGTGTCCACACAGGTGAAAAAGCTTTTCATTGTAAATATTGTGACAAGAGTTTCCGTAAATCAAGTAGTGTCAAGTCACACCACAAGAAAAATCACACCCGTGTGAACTGAGCGGTGGTTTACCCATCCCCCCCCCCCCCCCCGTGTGTGTGTGTGTGTGTGTGTGTGTGTGTGTGACTGTGTGTGCGTGTGTGTGTGTGCCTGGCCTGGCCTGAAAACAGCGCCCCTCCCTTAACATGTGTGGTCATAAAAGGTACTACACCACAGGCAGGCTACATACAGACAGACACACACCAGAGGCTACATACAGACAGACAGACACACACACACACACACACACACACACACGGCCACGCTATGGAGACGGTGTGACCACCGCTCAAAAACATGCCACAGTAAACAAAGTGACAGAGTGACCTGGAGAGACAGCGGTGTGTCCACATTGTGGAAAAGAATATACGATCAAATCTCATTACAGCTGCCTACCCATGTTAATCCTCTGCTTCATGTTTGTGTCATGTACATAAAGCACCCCCCCCCCCCCCCCCCCCCACACACACACACACACACACAAAGCGATCAATATTAAACCATGTAATGGGCCAACCTCCCACAACTTTTTTTTAGATCAGGTCAACTCCATAAAATGGCATATCTGACGGAATCGACTCCTGACGGAGTTGACAAAATTATTTTTACCAGCTTGCTCGAAGAGCTACTGGTCTACTAACAGACTGAGTAACTAGTCAACACATGCACAACTTTTTCATCATTGGCTGGCCTATAAGACAATGGGAGACTACCCATAATCTGAACAGCGGTGTTCCAATTATTGGGCCCGTAAGGGTCTTACCCTCCCAGAGATAAATTGACACCAGTATTGCTGCTGGAGTGATCCTGATCCTATGTGTATATTTTATGATTCTATATTTTGCTTACATTCCATTTTCTGCTGCAGATAATACAAATAATAATCTGATTGGGGCCAAAAAGACCTTGCCTCAATGCAAGTGTGAGTTCTCTTAATTCTAATAGAATTACACATTTGAAGCCGTATTACGATTGGATTTATTAGGCCTGAAAGACTTGACATTTTATGGTTGAGAGAACTTGAGACACATCTGATAGCAATATTATTTAATACATTTATCAAAAATAGAAGGCTAACTGACTGGTTATATTGAATTTATGAACTGGTTCATCAAAGGAAGCAATTGCATCTCTATGAAGAGTTCAACACAGGCATGGATACCACTTGACTGCCATACGTCAAAGGCACTCCTCACACAAGGGCCAACATATGGTTGTTATTTATTGGCATACAAATTGAAGCAGAGTGAACCTTCTTAACTGAAATCAAATCCTCAGTGACTCTTATAGCTAAATAGATACTAAAGATGAGGATGCACAGGAGGACTTTTCAATCTGTATCCATAAATGACATATCTGAAGAATAGTACCAGTACATGTGATGTTTCTGATATAGGATGACCAGCAATATAAGTGCATACTTCATAATAATGGTGGAGTGTTCTTATTCCAAATGAAGTAAGTTAATCAAAAACTGTTGTTTATTTATGTTCTGCACACACTTCGAGTCTCTACCACCTTCTCTTTAAAGGTAGGGTAGGATAGGTTTGTTGGTTTAAATAAAACTTTATTTTGTTGAAATGTTAAAGCACTGTGTTAGTAATTGCTATATAATGTTTGTTCAGTTACAGGGGTCTCCCTCCCTGTCCAGCTCTTTGATAAACGTAACATATATTTTCAGGTAGGTGACAAACTTTCAGCCAATCAGTTATCAGCTTAATTTTGGTCCAGTTCCAATTTTGTCTGATCAATTCATTTGGCATTGTGCCAGGAGCAATGAATAATAATGGAGACACACCCACCCCCCCCACACACACACACACACAAAGCGATCAATATTAAACCATGTAAAGGGCACTTTTAACCAAACCGATTCGGCCGCGAATCGGCGGCGGATAGCGTCTGTTGCCGAACGGGAGCTCATCGCCAGGTTTTCGGCAGCGGGTCGGGAACGTTATCGACCAATATCGACCGAAAACTGGACTTGCTCAGTTTTGTTCAGTCGATGATTTTTACCAGCTTGCTCGAAGAGCTACTGGTCTACTAACAGACTGAGTAACTAGTCAACACATGCACAACTTTTTCATCATTGGCTGGCCTATAAGACAATGGGAGACTACCCATATCCCATATCAAACTTTCAGCCAATCAGTTATCAGCTTAATTTTGGTCCAGTTCCAATTTTGTCTGATCAATTCATTTGGCATTGTGCCAGGAGCAATGAATAATAATGGAGACACACACACACACACACACACACACACTGTGCAGCAGAGGGAATCATCACAGGAATGTATTGTTGTCTTGTTGTCAAGTTTTCTCTAGCCTCTCTGAACAGCCTATCAGCTGATTTCTTTGCTGTGGTAGTCTTGGAAGCACATGGCTACCCAGACTACCCATGTGCTACTGGTCTGTCATAACTTATGCTACACCACCATCTAGTGGCCAAAAAGAGAACGACCATCTTAATTTGTCATTGATTGGTTGAATACTTTATTAGAAGTTTGCATAGAACAAGGTCAACTAAATGGAGATCCTAGAAAGAAAGCACTTGGCTTATTTACACAGGAAACCACTTAAGCATCTTCTTTTCATGTGAAAAGAAGTGGCTAATGGATCAAGTTGATTTTCTTTTTCATGCGCGCAGCGTGCTTCTTTTATGTGCATGCATTACAATGAATTTACCCCCATTGGGGGAAAAAAAACATGGCATGACGTCTCCATGGCATGACGCATGAGTAATCAATAGGAAAAAAAGTTATTTGGGGGGTGAACTACTCCTTTCAGTGTGAATGCCAGAGATTAACAAAAAAACTAAAAACAATAACATCTTAAAATGTAACTGAAAATTTTACAGGGAGACAGTGATTATTAATTTGTGTTAAATAAAATTGGTTAATGTTTTATTAGTAGTATTATCAAGTAATTCAGGCAGATACTACACACTCCGGGACAGTAGGTGGCGTTATGCAGCTAACAGCAATGGTTGCAACCTACCATAACCTACTAGAAGAAGAATCCGCTTCCTGTCTGCCGCACACAGCACAACAACAACAAAACACAAGTGCTTACAAAGAGCTTGCAGAAATGTATAAACATTGTGTGCACATGGAGTTTGACCACATGCCAGAGGACGCTGGGTTTCATCCAACCTGCTACATGCGTTTTACTGACGCAACGCGTTTGGCTTCTGCCGAGACATGCGTTGCACGGACGTTAGAAGAACCCCGGTTCCCAAACACTGGGTCGGAGCCCATTTGTGGGTCACAGACCAATAATTTTGGGTCACGACAAGAGTAAGTATTATTTTGGTTTGTTACATTAAAAAAAAATGATAACCAGTAAGACGGTGGCGCCATGTCTTGGCCATCTGTCCAAAGGGATTTGGTTCCACTGACATCATAGTGATTATATAGATATGGGTGATGATGACAGGGATCTCCATACATGGGCCTAAAAGTGATTTGGTTCCCCTGGCATATTAGGGATCTCCATATATGGGCATAAAATGGATTTTATACCCCTGGCATCACGGGGATCTCCATATGGCAACAAAATGGATTTGATTCCCATGTCAGAGCTTGAGAGTCAATCAACAAATAGACAAGTGTTACCCAGACAGACAGACTCTCCCTTTTATGCCCATATATGGAGATCCCTGTAATGCCAGGGGAACAATCCCTTTTATGCCCATATATGGAGATCCCAGCAGGGATGATAGGGGAACCAAATCCCTTTTGTGCCCATATATGGAGATCCCTGATGTCCACATCACTGTGACTCTGTGCCACACTGGCCAGATGGCCAAGACAGTGATGTGTCAGTGGAACCAAGTGTACACGGACACGGTCAAGCTGTGCGTAACAAATAGCCTAATAAGATTATTTCAAAATATTTTTTTTAATGTGATTTTCAAAAAAAGAAATTTTGTGCATCTTAAAGAAGAAAACCTTAGAAAGTAGTGAAAATAGCCGATCTGCAAGCTCACAACAAAGCACAAAGCGACACTGTGAGCTTGTAGATCTGCAATTTTCACTAGTTTGGTTCCCGGGCGAATGTCTAATTGCTCTTTTGGGTCACACAGGTTAAAACGTTCCGGAACCACTGCGTTAGAAGATCCAGATGCAGATGTGGGTCAGTCGGTCCCTTCAGACAGCACCAGTGCTGACGGAGCCACACCTGAAACCCCGCGAAAGAAACCTGGGTCCAGGACAGGTTTGCCTGTCCTAGCTTCTGCTGGCCCTTTTCTTCCAACCGTATGCATTATTTGTAAAAAAGTCAGAAAGGAGATACGTGTGAGAGGCCTAAAGGTGTTTGATAAATTCTCCCAAGCAAAAACGTTCTCAGCAGGTAAGACACGCACACACACACACACACACACACACACACACACACACACACACACACACACACACGACCGGTTTTACGAGGGTGCTGAGGCCTGCCTTGCACCCTCAGTTTGGACAGGGAGCACCCTTGGATAAGATTTATTAAAATGTCCTATTTATTTTTATTCTTTTTTTCACCGTTTTTTCATTTAGTCAAATAGTCTGTTGGCTTTGAGAGAAACGGGACCTCGCGCCTCCCCTCCCCCGCACAGTGAAGCCGAAGGGCGCTAATAGTCGGCCGACGGTAAACAAAGCCTAGCATTTGCATTCATACATACGCATGCAAACGTGACGTGTGGGGGCCGACATATCTGTTAAATTCCTCACATTCCTAAACACCTCCTAGTTGACCTTCCTAGACCTATGTTTAATATGTTTTCTCAACATCTTGTCAATTCAAGAAAACATACGTTTACATTGACAAAGCAAGTGTCAAAACAGTAATACAATAAAAACAGTATAGAAAAAATATATATACAGTTGGAGGGGGTAAAGCATTTTGTCCTCTACAGGCTATAGCAGCACTCATTTGTAGTCGCTTTGGGACAACAAAAAAAGAGCATTTTTCCTCAAATGATGTATATCTGTATGTATGTGTCCATTTTATATGTTTGTTTGTCTTTGAAATGGTTTCTGCATAGCTTAGGCAGTTAGGCTACTGGCTACTATGCAGTCAGAAACCATTCCAAAGACAACATTGTTTTGTGTTCTTTTTTAGTTTAAAAAAAGACCACAATTGAAAGAAGCCCAAAGACTTATAGAGTATCAGTATCCTTGTATTTAGTTGGCCTTAATTATACCATGCAGTGAACTATACCTTTTTCTTAGATTTGCCTAATATTTTGTTGCATTATAATGATGATGATGATATATTACCTTGCTTATTGTAAATCACTCTGGATTATGATTAAGAGCTAAAATGCTTACATTTTAAAATATGAATTATAACATACATTTACCTTGTGTGCTTCCCTGGCATAGGCCTACAACAATAGATAGTTTCGACCAACCAGGGCGCTCGGAGCGCCCAGCCATATAAATGCAAATGTGATGGCTTTGTATTCACATACAAGTTACTGTATAAAATGGGCACCCCGATAGCCCAAAAAACACTTGTGTGTTGGCTGTTACAACAACAACAACAACATGGCACCTCCAGCAAAGAAGAAATTCATCCAGAGGACTCTGTTTTTCCTCGCCACCAAGACCACACTGGTGCCACCAGCGCCTGGACCACCAGCACCGCCAGCAGCCAGGCCTGAGCTGCTGGCACAAGACAGCAGCATAACCAGCAGCAGCACAACCACCACACCTCCACAGACCGTGGCAATGGAGACACCAAAGGCAGCAGGACCCGTGACCGTAGACCCGCCACTGCCGGGATTCTCAACAACTGCAGCAGAATCTAACATGCCAGACGACTTGGGGGAAGACAAGCCAGCCCAGGTTCGCCTGAAGCAGTTTCCAAAGAGGCAACGGCACGGCGGGAATCGGTCATTTTGCACAAAATGGTACAGCGACAGAGAATGGCTTGAATATTCGGTACAAGCAGATGCAGCGTTTTGTTTTCCATGCAGAAAGTTTGGAACACACTCTGACTCTGCGTTCACCAATAGCGTTGGTTACAGCAATTGGTGGACTGCAATGCAAAAGATGAAGGGATTTACCCGACATGAAAATTGCAAGGAGCATCTGACATGCATGACCATTTGGAAAGAACGGGAATTACGACAATCCAAAGGCAAGGAGATTTCAACACTTGTTAATTCCGACCAGCTTTCACGAAGATTTTTATTTTTTGATGACCGATTCCCTTATTAATTATTACTATTAGACCGTTTTACTATTTTTACTTTTTTACTATTGATAAGCAGACTGCATGATCCAAAAATGACGCTGTGACTAAACAGTATATACATTCCCCGTTTTCTTTAACTGTTTTTATTATATTTTGATTCTTGCATGGCAATGTAAAAATATGTTTTCTCATGTCAATAAGCAAATAAATCTCCTTTGAATTGAAATTGAATTGTGTGCCATTACTTTTTGCATAGCTTTTCGGCGTCAAGCCTTTCTCAGCGTGTTAAGAAAGTGGTGGTGGGTGGGGTGTGATAATATCAAATATAATAATAAAACAAAACTTCCGATCGGCTAATGCAAGTAATGGTTTATTTACCTGGCTGCGCAGTGGGCACAGTCTATATATAGACAGGCTACAGCGCGTGCCGCTGCAGCTGCTTTTTATTGGACATAAAAAAATGTAAAAATATGGGCAACCTTCACTTAAATGCATTGCACCCTGAGTCATTGCTGGCTGCCGCCGGCCCTGCACACACACACACACACACACACACACACACACACACACACACACACACACACACACACTGACACACACACACACACACACACACACACAGTGGGGAGACACATTTTACACAGTTTTTATCATGAGAGACCGTTATTCAAGAATTCACAATATGGCCAAGTAAGAGAACATTTTTAACAGAGTAGATGTATTTTCCTTTGTTCTGTTGAATTTTGTGTGTTTGATTGCTCCGTCACATATGGTGAGTTGTTAAGCGTGGAATAACGCTTATCTACTGCAGCGTTTCCTGCCGTTCCTTTGAACTTTGACAGTTGAGTGGCTAATGGGAGTGTCAACAAAGTGCCGTTCTTCCGGCGTTTAGGTTTGTCCAATTGGTTAGTGTATCACTACCGGGTGACAGTTGAGCAGTGCTGAACCCCATGCATTGAATACGAGCTTAGCATACGATCAGGGTTAGGGTTAGAATACGATCAGCAGCGGCTCAATGACACTTCGTCGTCTTTGAAACACTGCTTCCTATTTTTTCCCTTAACATGGGAGTGGATGGGGGTTATGCTGCTTGACGCTTCATATGTGGCTGCGCCCACACACACACACACACACACACACATGGTCATGTGATCAATAAGGCTGCACGTGTGTTCGCAAATGTTCCCGTCATACAGTCTGGGAGATGGAAGTTCTAATCATGAGTAGGATGTGATGTGCAGTAGCGATAACAAGTCCTACTGGAAGCGTGACTTCTTTCAATATTTTTGGGGGCGTTATTTCATCGTTCGGAACGGGATTCAAACCCTGTAGGTGTTGCAGCCTAGGGACTTAATATGAAAAGGGCACACCTCACTTCACTTTTTAAATCTATGTACCTCTAAGACTCCCTAATCGGGAGATAAGCGACCGCCAGGTCGCATGTATGTTGTCTGCAAAAAGCAACCTCATGGTGGTGCATACATACATACATCAAAACCATTGACTGTTATTTCATCACTGTTATTTGCAGAAAAGAATAGATACATAAGCTCGTAGATCTATACAATAACCATGCACCTTGCTTTCTCCCTGCCAGACGCTTAGCTCTGAGCACGTCAAGTTGAGGACGTGTCAGGCATCACGCACACATGCCATGATTATTTAGGTGTAGCAAATACATAATAGTTATTATGATGATGATCGGCATGGCTATTTTTTATGCTTTTGTCGTCTTTTTTTTTGCCCTCTTTTGCACGACGTATGCTGTGCTTGTGTGCCTAGTGGCGGGCCTGCACACACACAATACATTCACCACCACAAACACACACACACACACACACACACACACACACACACACACAGCATTTACGTGTACTATTCTTGTTTCAAGGACTGTTGCTGAAGGCTGCTGAGGTGAAGGAGGACTCTAATGTGCTTTTGCATATTAAAGACAAAGACTGTGTGGCCCTGAAGGTGCGGTACCACAAGACCTGTTACCAACAGTACACCAAGTTCTTGTCAAATTCTAAGGCAAGAAGTACTGCAACCACAAATGAAGACGTGTGAGTTATTACGATGCATTATCAATATGCTCACACTGCACATTTCAAAAGTAAGGCGTTAGTCAACAACATGTAGTCTGTATTGTGTCTGTCTTTAGATACAGTCTTGACAGCACAACTCTATTAAAAGGAGCTTCATTGGCCTGAGAAAACATATGTTTACGTTGCCAAAGCAAGTGTCAAAATATACCAAAAACTGTTGAAATGGGGAACGCATATACAGTTGGAAGGAGTACATACAGCAATCATTGTGTAAATAGAGCTATGTCACATTGTGTCCTTTTATAGCCTACTGTACATGTTATATATATTCAGGGTATAATGCTTTTAGAAACAATCAATAGCATAAATATTTTGCAGTCGCTTTGGAACAAGTAGCAGCCTTTCTTTTTTTCTCAATATGATTTAAATAATATACAAAAAAAGACTAATATTCATTGTGTGTGTGTGTGTGTGTGTGTGTGTGTGTGTGTGTGTGTGTGTGTGTGTGTGTGTGCGTGTGCGTGCGGGCGTGCGGGCGTGCGCGTCACAGCCCTAAACTGTTAGACTGTCAGCCATCAGGCACCGAAACAACAACAGAGTCAACTGAGGTAAGCCAACCTGAAAGTGACAGTGAACACGCGGCTAGTACAGCATCTGGACAGACAAAAATACAGAGCACACAAGGACAGTGTATACAGGATTGATATTGAAGAGGCTTCGTTTTAGCTTTAGCAAAGAAATCAGACATTTGCCCGGCACCCAAACTATGGAAATAGCAGTTGTACAAACATACAACGAGTCGCTTCGCTTCGTGCCGCGTTGTGAGCTTGCAGGTCGGCCTCTGACTGGTATAATGTCTGCCCCTTCACCCATTGGCAATGGATGGCGCTTTGAGGATGGGGAGTTAAAAGTTCATAGATCGAAGGGAAAGTGATGACAGAGCAACAAGGGCAACTACCACAGGGGACTGTGAGGTACCATTCAGAGTGTCTTCTCTGTTAGAGCCTCCCATCACTGAAATAGTCTCCTGTCCTACCAAAGTAAGAAAGACCACTAACTATTTAGAGGTGGCTTAAAGGGGTAGTTCACCCCCAAAATGACTTTTTCCCCCTTTCTAATGATTACTCACGCCATGGAAACTCAATTCAATAATTCAATTTAACAATATGTTTTTATTTGTCCAATTCATAAGACAAAAACAATAAAATAAAAAATACCCCCATTGATTCTGGATGGGGAACCTGATGCATTTGGTACATTTATTGTAATCACATTTTAGTCTTTATTTATTGAACTCAAGTCTTTTTTATTGAACCAAATTTGTTATCATGGGTAGTTATCAGCTCCATTTGTCACTGGTGTCATTCATATGTCACTGTAATTGTTGGGTCCCCTGTACTATGTTTATTCGTATTGTATTGTATTATATTGTACATTTTTGTAACGATAGTTTTATCCCCACTTTGTTACAGCCTGCTCAGGGACTACAGATGAGAACTAGAAGCAGTGCTCTTCTTTGCAAAGGTCTCCGCCAGGTGAGGAATGTTTGGTTGTGGGTGTGCATTGTTTGGTATTTCACATAAGTCGACCTCCTGTCCTGGTGGCGTTATAAAAGGCAGATTATTAAAATGCAGGCCAGACGTTTTACCTTGGCCTCTTGGAAATATGCATAAAGGTTTTATGCAGATCGGTGCAGTTACAGGTCAAAATGTGCCTCGGACTGTACCATGAGGCTGATTTGTACATTTTCTTGTGGCATTCCTTCCTCAGCCTAGTGAGAATGGGAATGTGCGTGCGGAGTTTCACTGCAATCAGACACTGCGTTTGTGATTTGCAACATTTTGTTCAAAACGGGCCACCCCTGCAAGCCCTTAGTAGATGTCAATCTTAGCCAATCAGGATGGAAAATGATGAATTGAACATACCTGTGTTGATCACATGACTATAGAGATCATGTGTACCGATGTGCGTGAAAGTTTGATAAAATCTGAAGGAGAAAAAATAAAGGGCGAGCGATTTTCCTTGGCCTCTAGGGAGGGACTACAACCTTTTACACTTATCGGTGGAGTTACGTATAGGTAAATATTGCGCCACCTTGAGGCTGTTTTGAAGAAAAGAAATTCAGTACCATTTCTTCTTTGGCCTGGGAATGAAATACAGAAATAGCATGCAGTATCATGATTTGAGGCATTTTCTTCAAAACGGAGCACTCTGCAAACTTTGAAAGCCAATCAGGATGGAATATGAAAAATCTGAAATTTGTTTTATGACTATAGTGGTGGCGATATAACAGACACACGTGAAACGTAGGGCTGCGAGTCTTTGGGTATCCCACGATTCGATTCAGAATCGATTATTGGGGTCACGATTCACTATTTTTTTTCGATTCTTTCAAATCCAAACGATTATTTTCCAATTTAAAAACGACTCCCTATTCAAAACGATTCTCTATTCAAAACGATTCTCTATTCAATTCATATATCAGGATCTATCTACTCCAGTCTGCTGGCATGAAAGCAGTACATTTACGTAGCTTTTATAATTGTAAAGGTTTTATCAACTTATTGCAATAATGTAAATCCAAGACATGTCTGATTTCATGCATGCACACATTTTTTAACTTGTTCAAACAAAACATAATATCTAATAAATTATCGTAATAAAAAATCATAATATCTAATAAATAATATCTAATCATTTTTGGAAAATGAGAATCGATTCTGAATCTTACCATGTTAGAAACACGATTCGAATCGATTTTTTCCTCCACCCCTAGTGAAACGTGTGGCTGAGGTTCAGCTCTGGCACCCAGGGAGCACGTGTGCACAGTTTCGCTGCCATCGTGTGCCAGAGATTAGCTGTTCACGGACGGACAGGGTGAAAAACATAGTCTCGGCCATGCCTTTCGGCCTGACAGAGTGGCACCAGTGCTACCTCTGAAAAGGTTAGTCTGGAGCCCTGTCCAGACACATTAAGTGATTATTTTCCATATTTTCTTTCAGGGCAATGATGAGAAACACAAGGCTGTATCCATCAGCATAGAACAGGAGAGGAGCCCCAGTCTGCCCCTGGGGGAACCATATTATCTACACATTAAAGAGGAGCAGGAGTTTCTTCATAGACTGGAGGTGCCTGAAGGATCCATGATTATATTACTACCAGTCAAACGAGAATATGATGATGAAGACATCTCTTCACACTGTTCTGCAGTTAAAATTGAGTGTGAGGAGACCAGTGGAGGTCAGTGGAGCTTTTTTTTTTAAGAGGGGTGGGATGGAGACTGAAATTATTCATGGGGATTCATACAGGGGAGACACAAAAAGTCTAAGATGAACAAATGCACTAATGAGGGGCTGACAAAAACATGTAAACGGAAGAAAATCCAAATGACAAACGTGCATAATTGATTTTGTTAATGTCAAGTCGTTATTATTATATCCTAATAATTGACTCTTAACTTTTAACACTTTTCTCTTTAGGTGATATATCTTTATCTCCTGTGGCATCCAACTGTCCTGCCTCCAAGTCACAACACCCACAAAGAGATGAAGCTTCCACTTCTCTTCTGGCTGATATGAACCCAGCAGCGGTGGTCATTCACAAACTCCCTCTGAACATGGTTCACCAGGCTCTCCATCCACCAGCTCCCCTGCAGCAATGCAGCAGTGATGAGGAGGAGAATGTGGTGGGAACCAAAAGACAACGGGGCAACGACTCTGACTCTGACTGGTCTCTTTCAAACAAGAAGAAGAAGAAGAAGAAGAAAGGCAGAAAACTCAACAAATACGTCACCTTAACAACACAGACATCACAAGTCTCGTCAAACAATAAGAGAAAGAGGAAAAAGAAAGGTATGTCCTGCTCTGCTCTGATTTTGACTGAACACATAATGACATTTAATCTTTAATCTCTCTCTCTCTCTCTCTCTCTCTCTCTCTCTCTCTCTCTCTCTCTCTCTCCCTCAGGTGTGAGGCCTCAGTCTTCCCAGATTCAGACCTTCTCTTGTTCTTACTCTGAGTGTCCGCTCGCCTTCATCTCTCAGGTCCTCCTGTATAGACACCTCAAGAGAAGCCACAATGACCTATACTGCCAAATGCTGAGGGATGGACAGATCACCCCAGCATCCTTTCTGCAAATCACAGACTCCATAACCAGCCAGAAACAAGGCGACACTGATACACAAGGCGACACAGGCTCTTTAACCAGCCAGAAACAAGGTGACACAGATACACAAGGCGACACAGACGCTTTAACCAGCCAGAAACAAGGTGACACAGATACACCAGAAATAAAGACTCCCACAGACTCCCTAAATCACATAGGAACGAAAGCCCACATGTGTGATCAGTGTGGCAAGCGTTTCATTCACCTGGAGACGCACATGCGTCTCCACACTGGACACAAACCTTTCCAATGTAATGGATGTGAGAAGCGTTTCAGTCAGCCAGGTGAACTGAAGACACACCAGCGTATGCACATGAGAGAAAAACCTTACCACTGTAAACTCTGTGACAAGCGTTTCACTCAGTCAGGTACTCTGACGGCACACCTCCGCCTCCACACTGGAGAGAGACCTTTCAGCTGTAAATATTGTGACAAGCGTTTCAATATTGTAGGTGGCCTGATCAGACACCTGCGTATTCACACGGGAGAAAAACCTTTCCACTGTGAAACACCACACTGTAACATGCGATTCACTACGTCAGGTGATCTGAAGAACCATCAACGTGTCCATACTGGAGAAAAACCATACCACTGTAAACACTGTGATAAGAGTTTTAGTGATTCGGGTACTCTTAAGAGACACCACCGTCGTATCCACACTGGCGAACGACCTTTCCCTTGTACACAGTGTGACAAGAGTTTCAGGTCCTCGTGCGAGCTGAAAAGCCACCAAAGTGTCCACACAGGAGAAAAACCTTACTGTTGTAATCAGTGTGACAAGAGATTTAGTCGTTTAAGTACTCTTAGGAAACACCAACGTACCCACACAGCTGAAAAACCTTTTCATTGTAAATATTGTGACAAGCGTTTCAGGCTTGCACGTAGTGTGCTGTCACACCACAAGAAAAAAACATGCCACAGTAAACAAAGTGACAACAGAGTGACCTGAAGAGACACCGGTGTGTCCACATTGTGGAAAATAATTTGAGATCAAATCTCATTAGAGCTGCCTACCCACGTTAACCCATTTAGGCCTAAAATTAATGAATGCTTTAACCAGTGAAAAATAGCAGATATACAAGCTCACAGCGCGGCACCGAGTGCCGCGCTGCGAGCTTGTAGATCTGCTATTTTTGAAAAAGTCGTGAAAATGTGTGCAAATCTTTGAATATATGTATTTTCAAAGCAAACGTTTGTAACTAAAATTTTGCTTCTGGGTGGTCCCTGGAACTAAATATTTTGAGATGGGGGTCCGTGGCCAAATACATATCATTTTGGGGGTCCTTCACATGAAAAGGTTTGAGAACCACTGACATAGTAGTCTCTCAAGAACAGACTAACTGAGCTCCAGTTAAATGAAAAGGAACTTTTCTTTGACGATGGCTGGCCAGATTGTTGACACAAAAGACACTTATGTAATCGGGTCAAAAATCTAATTTTCACGATTTTTCTAAAATAGCAGATCTACAAGCTCGCAGCGCGGCACTCGGTGCCGCGCTGTGAGCTTGTATATCTGCTATTTTTGTTATATTTAAAGCATAAAATATTGCGTCATAATGTGTTCAGGCCTTAATCCTCTGCTTTGTTATGTTCATGTCATGCATATGTACTGTAGCACCCATTCTTGAGAATTTGGACAAACTTAAAAATAAATATCTTCTTAGGACTGATGGACTTTTTACTTGAGATACAACTGATAGCAATCTTATTTAATACGTGTATATCTTGGTCTTACTTACAAAGCTGAATACTGTAGCTACAAATAACTCAAAAAGGCGGTTCTGGACTGTATATATTGAATTTATTAACTGGTTTGTCAAAGATCAACCCTGGCATTTAACTGCCATACGTCAAAGGCACTCTTCACACAAGGGCCAACATGTGTTTTTTATTGGCATACAAATAGAGGCAGATAGAACCTTAAAACATTTTCTAAACTGAAACCAAACATTTTCTAAACTGAAACCAAATCCTTAGTGACTCACATAATAGTTGCTAAAGATGATGATGCGCAGGGGGACTCTTCAATCTGTATCCAAAAAGGATATATCTGCATAATTGTACCAGTCATGTGTACATGTCATGTTTCTGATATAGGCTGACCAGCAATATAACTGCATACTTTGGAAATGTTTGACCCCCCTGACTCCTTTATGCTTTGTAGAAATACCTTTCATAATGGTGGAGTCTACATATTCCAAATGAATTAAGTTTGTCAAAAAAATGTTTTCTTTATGTTATGCACACACTTCTAATCTCTACCACCTCTTTAAAGGTAGGGTAGGCTATAGTTGTATTTGGTTTAAACAAAACGTTATTTTGTTGAAATGTTAAAGCACTATAATGCTATCTTAATCTGTGTTGTGGGGGACTCTGTGTTCTTCTGACTTCTATTAAAAACAGAAAAGTATAAAATTTGAACCCTGGATTTCCTTTTTTATTATTATTATTTTGTACTGGCCTGTTTAATGCTTATATTATGTTCAAATGTGTCCTTTAACAGGCTTAATTGGCTGGACACTTTTACGTATCTAGGGGCTCCTTAAAATGACGACAGAACATATCCTCAGGGAGAGAATAGTATAATAATGGAATCTGTTTGCTGTGATATTGTTTTTAACAAGCAGGTTATCCTGTGTTATCATCTTTATTGTCACATTATGTGAAAAGAAGTGGCTAATGATTTTCTTTTTCATGCACGCTTCTTTTATATTGTTCGTGAGAAGGGTCCACATACGGTACATAAATCCACCAGACAGATTAGATCTTGTATTTTGGGGGAAGAGTGGCACCTCAATGTCAATTTGGCTATTTACACGTATTCTAAAGAAAATAATTTAGAATTTGGAAACGTTCTAACCATTACTTCATACCTTACTTTTATGTATGTATGTATGTCTGTCTACGCAATGCATGTGTATTCAAATTTATTTTTTAAATGACACACAACAGACACTAGAGGGAGCCAGAGGTCAAGCGATGAAAGTGTAAAGCCCTATTTTCTGATAATAATTGCTACAATGTGTTTTCAGGAACAGGGGTCTCCCCAGCTCTTTAAACATTATAGACATACATTTCATATTGTTCCGGTTACCAATGTTTTCTGCTAATTTTTCATTGGTTTCAACACTTCTAATCTTGCTTATTTATCCTGTATCTTGAATGAGTGTCTCCTGGTTGGGTGAAATTGGTATCCCTAGGCCTGACATTTGTATTTTTCTGTGCACTTAAGAGCTGGAGAAACACTGACATCCTATGAACAACCATACAATGGCAGTGATTACTATTGGAATATGGAGCATGGAGCCAACTTCAACTCTGTGTGTGTGTGTGTGTGTGTGTGTGTGTGTGTGTGTGTGTGTGTGTGTGTGTGTGTGTGTGTGTGTGTGTGTGTGTGTGTGTGTGTGTGTGTGTGTGTGTGTGTGTGAATGTTGTGGAATGTTTTGGAGGATGTGTGTCCCATTGTTTGTACAGGTGAGAATGGGTTAGGGTGTGAGTCAACTAATTTGCATGTGTTCCTTTCAGTATGATAACTAGTGAGCATAATAGCCTCAAACAGTATTGTGTAAATGGGACTGGGGATAATTTACATTCAAATGATTTAGACTGGGGGGAAAAAACATAAGAAAGGTGACAAATGACACAAGCAATTTGTTGTCCCTATATGGCCTTTACATGGTTAAACATGCACACAAGCACTGCAGATTGATTGCACTTATAGCAATGTAGCCTATACAATCATATATAGCCATTCTCTCAATATGGCCAGATAGCAATTTCACACATCGTCACCTTCCTAAAATATTTTCTTTTTTTAGGAGAGTGATTTTTTGCGCCCCAAATCTTCTCATTTAACCAGTGTATCAAAGAAAGCATGGTTAAAGTGCTACAGAAAGCATATATAGCGAACAAATGTTTGATCACATAATTATTTAATTTAAAGACATATGCATATATCAACCTGTGCTTTAACACCCCTGGTTTGCATATAATATATATCACAGTGCAGTGCATTTATGGGAGAAGGGTTTAGAACTTTAATTCAAAAGGGCGTTTTTCCCATGCTCTTTGAAGGAAGCAGCATATGACACAGATTTCTTTTTTACAAAGCATTACTATCTGACCAGACTCCTGTCTATCATAAGCTCAAGTCATGGTTTACCAGATCAGAGACAACTACGAAGGGTAAACACAGAACCTTCCATAACCATGTTTACCTGTCAAATTGGGCACAACACCAGGGAGCTGTGCTCTCTTTCCCCCCAGATTGCAACAGATTCAGCACAAACATGTGGATGGGACAGATATACAAGCTGTGAGCTTGTAGAAGTCATGAAAATGTGTGCAAATCTTTGAATATGTGTATTATATATGTTTTGTAGGTTTGAATATAGGTTTTAAAGCGAACATTTGTAACTCAAATATTTGCTTCAATATTTTGAGATGGGGGTCCGTGGTCAAATCTAGATTTATATGATTTCATACGATTTGAATGACTTGATGTCCAGTGCAATGCCACATTAACATGTGTTACCTGATGGGCCAGTGGCTGGCTCATTAATAACAATGACACAACGACTGGTGCTTGGTATCCTCTCTAAGAACCAATCAGTGCCCAGATGAAAACTTCAAAACAGCCCTGGTGTATAAATACCTGCAGCCTGCCGCAGTCTCTACAGAAAGACCAGAAGGACATCTTCAACCTGTCTCAGTCTCTGCAGAAAGGCCAGAACTTACTAAGGGTTATTCTGCAAAAGGTATTGTCTGTCTGTCTAACATTTACTCTGACTTTTGAGAGAAACCCAGACATTTGTTCAAGTAGCTTGATTCAGTAGATATTGTTGCTATTTTCATGTTATTTTTTTTTAAGTTACTGATAAAATGGATATAAAATATCTAAAAACTGAATCAAGCAGCTCAAAAACTGTAGAGTAGAACAGGTTTGAAAGTGAAATATCCCTTTAAGTCAAACGTTGAGATCTATTTACTTAGAATGTTTTTTTTATGCATTGTACTTCTACTCTTATTACATCTCAGAGGCAAATATTGCACTTGCTCCATAGTTGTTTATAGAGACTGTAACAAGTTAATATGTAGATTTACATTAGATTAGACAGTGGTGGAAAGTAATGACATATGGCAGTTTATTTTACTCAAGTACTGTACAATTTTGAGGTACTTGAGCACTTGTTGAACATTTACTCTACATCTGAGAGACAACAGTTGTACACTACAATGTGCAAACCAAGCCTGACCATTTCTTCCATCCCCTCCTAAAGAGAGACATGGCTCAGATGATTCCAGTTGATGTGAGTCCAGCTCCCTGTCCTGTGGACGTCACCAGTGTCCCTCCATCCTCAGTGGAGAGTGACACCTTTGTGTTCATGGAGAAGACACATCCCAACCAGATGTTAGAGAAGCTCAACAGGCTTCGTCTAAACAACACTTTGTGTGATGTGATTCTGTGCTGTGGAGGAAAGCAGTTCCCCTGTCACCGTACTGTACTGGCCTCCTTCAGCTCTTACTTTGAGGTAAACACCCATCCTCAGCATGTTACTCACTGCACTCTCAGCATGTTACTCACAATGTTACTCGCTGTAGGTAGCTCACTACACACAGACTAACTGCATGTTACTCACAGTATATTGCTCACCGTTGCTCACTGCATGTTACACTTAGACATGACATGTTCAGGCCAGGATACAAATATCATTCAAATATACGTTAGATAACTCAAACAGGATACAGGATAAATATGTGTAACTGGAAATGATGCAACAAACTACCATTTATTGGGAATCCATACAATATAAAGTGCATTAAAAAGCTGGAAATATTATTAAAAGCTGGATAGATTTAAAACTTTAGACCCAAAAAAATGTCACATACATACAGCATCATTGTGAATTAGAAAGCCTAAAGCATGACCAATGAAATCCAACCATTCTCCGTTTCCACCTGAACAGGCAATGTTTACAACTGGCATGATGGAGTCCAGACAGGAGAAGGTTGACATGATGGATGTAGAACCTCAGGAGATTGACCTGTTGGTGGGATATGCCTACACTTCACAGCTGATCATCTCCTCAGACAATGTGCAGGTAAACATGTGTCCATTGTAAACCGTTTAGCGTGTAGAATTTATAAAAGTAATTGTAAATAGAAAGTTGCAAACTGGAAATTGCCATCGTGGTTGCCGTGATGCGAGTCACACTTGCAAATGAATTCCGTCTGAACTTTCCCCATTCAATGGATTTCTATGGATATCCCTGATCAATACAAGTAACACACCGATGGCGAGTGCCGACCGCCAGGTCAGAGCTTTTAAATACGACACAAACTTCTCGTTGTGTCTTTGGCCAACGGCCATGGCGTTTTTGAGGTGATGCGATGTGTCAGTCTCATGTGGTGTCAGAAATGTATGATGTTAGTCATCTCCATGTTTGGGAAAAGGTTAAAATTTTGATTAAACTCAATGGAGAAATTGTATTCGCAAATACACATACATATATATAAACATTTATTTCAACTAGAACTGCACTCTGTCAAGGTGCCAACTTGCGACTTGTGCACAAGTAGGCCATGTATTACCATGTATGGCACAAGTAGGCCATGTATTACCACTGGCGATGCCAGTTGGCTGTTAATGACAACGTTGCCAGAAATGCTGGTCCCTCATTGGGCTGCTACAGGCTTAAACACACACAACAACCACCTACCTACCTAAAGACACAGCCGAACGCAGTACTTGCACACTCTCCTGGCGCAAGAAATTAAACTATAACGTATCATTTAGCATAATGCGTGTCCCTGCGTGTCCCGGTGAAGCCGGTCGATTTCACATTTATGTGTGCCACCAAAACTGTGGGAGGAATAGCAAAAATAAAGTCTGATATGGAGGGGTGCCCGCTGGCCTGGTGGTCAAGGCGCATACCACATACTAGGCTATGATGCCTGTTGGCGTCGCCGGTTTGATTCCCGATCCGGACAAACTTTGCCACATGTCATTCCCCATCTCTCTCCCCATTTCCTGTCAGTCTACTGTCCTATCAATAAAGGCATAAAAAGCCCAAAAACAAATCTTAAAAAAAAGAAAAAAGTCTGATATGGAAATAAAGTCTGGTTGCCCTGCAGGGGCAACACCACTAAAGATGATCAGGTGATCATGTAATAATCTGTATGGCTGTTTTAAAATGTATGTGTTTTTAAAACTACTGTATTTTGTTAATTTGTTGCAGGCCCTGCTAGCAGCATCCAACCTGCTGGGTGTCACAGCTGTTCAAGAGGCCTGCTGTCATTACATGGAGCGTCAGATGGATATGAAGAACTGTGTAGGAATTCACTGCTTTGCTGAGCTCCACTCCTGTCAGATGTTGATGAAACACAGCATGGATTACATTCTGGAACACTTCAGTGACGTCTACCAGCAGGTCAGACATCGAAGGATACCAATTTGTTTGTCTGCTGTTGTTTTTTGTATCTTACTAGACTGATGCCCCTCTGGCAATGCAATAAACATTGTAAATAAACAGTTGTCAGATGAATACCTCTTGTATTTAGACACATCTCATAAGTGTGTTCCCCTTCGGCACAAGAAACACTAATTTCCTCTGCAGTACACGTAGCAAGTTTGACGTTGATTGAAGGTGTAGATAGAAGTTATATGCAAGAAAGCCATTTTATAGACAGGTTACTCAACCTGTCAAAACCACAACTGAGCCAAACATGTGTGCAAACATTCACTCAGTCATTGGATAAACCATCAACTCCCACCCCCAACAAGCCACCTTTCACCAGTGAGCATTTGATTGAGAGGACGATTACTTCAGGAAGTATGGGAACAGAATGGTAATATATCATCTTATCTATTTTATATTTTATTTTTGCCAATAGGAAGAGTTCCTCTCTCTCTCTGTGGACAAACTGACAGAGATCGTTGGCAGTGATGATCTCAATGTGTCCAAGGAGGAGCTGGTGTTTGACGCTGCCATGCTGTGGCTGAGCCACTGTCCTACCCGCACACAGAACTTTGAAATGGTCAGTCCCCCTCTTGAAAGCAATGCTAAATGAAGACAATAGTCAGTTGAACTAGTAAATAATTAGTGTTCTGTTTTTCCTTTTAGGTGATGGAGCATATCCGTCTGGCTTTTATAGATCCCTCCTATATTGTGACTGCATCTCTGAGTGAGGTTGAATCTCAGGTCTGCCAGAGGCTCATCTCTGAGGTCCAGAACCACAGACCACGCAGGTCCACAGGTACCCTGCCATGCATGTTGTAACTGATGCTGCAGACACAAATTCTTTAATTAGAGATGTTTTTGAGTGGTCATATCCGCTCTTACGTCTGGCTTTGTGTGTGGGAGCCCGGATTTGTGTGTAGGATCACGGATCTTCATGTATTAAGAGTGTGTATGATCATGGATCTCCACGACAGAACGGCCCATACAAGGAGATATGCACTTGTGTTGTGTTTGATGCATGTGAAGTGAGAACCGCTCGATCATGGTGGGATCTTTTCTCTTCTGTGCAGCATTTGGGGATGTTTAATTAATGTGGTTGCTATAGGCAACACACGATTGTTCTAGGTCTGTATTTTTGAAGCGGTGAAAACCGCTTCCAAGGAGTGGCTTTGTCTGTCCCATACAGTCTGTCCCATAGGCTTCCAAGGAGTCCCGTGTCCGTGTCATGTCATCCCGTGCATGCAGTATTGAGGATTGGCCAAGCTTCACATGACAATTTGGCCCTCCAGACAAAATCATTCATTCATTCAGAATTCATACAAATATAGAACTAAAACACATAGAAAGTATAAATCTAGAACACAAAATGTATAGATCTAGAACACAGATTTCATAGCTCTAGAACACATAGAATAATAATTCAACGCTTCACTTCGAACCGAGGTTTGATTTTATAGGAAATTGAATCTGCTTTTTGTTAACATTTGCACAACAGAAAATGTAAGCTTTTGGTCATGCTTGACTTTCACAGAATCTTGTGAAGTGATCCTGATGGTGGGGACTGACAGGTTTTGCACAGTTGAGACATTGGATCCTCTGACCAATCAAAAGAAGACTCTGGCTTGTCTGCCCATAGATGTATCCAAGGCTGGTCTGGTTGTTTCAGGTGAGAAGTACCTTCAGATCAACTGGATCTGCATCTTACTCTGTTTTGCCAGTGAATTGAGCTGTATTATTGTGATTGTGATTAAGTCATAAGACCTGAATTTTAGACACTCAAAATAGGGCCCTTTAAATGTATTTTGATGAGTTTCTGTGAAATTCTTGGTTTGATATATCTAAACCGTCACAGTCATAATAGAAGCAGCCAAAAATAATGTGTGTACTGAGCTCTGAACATCTTTATTTCATTAAAAATCAAGCCACTCTCTCCATAGGCTCTTCAGTGTATTTGGCTGGGGGAGAATTGGTTACTGCTGGTGCTGGTTTTGCACTAAGTAAGGAGCTGTGGCGTTATGACGTCTCCTGTGACTCGTGGTTGGAGATGGCTCAGATGAATGAGGCACGCTGGGACTTTGGTAAGACTGCAAAATGATATCATTCATTGTAACTGTGTTTTTGAAACAACCACTATGTTATTTCTTTCATTGGTTACCCAAGGCTGCATGTGTCCAATAATTTCTAATGATCTTTTTTTTTGTTTGTCTATTTTCTTTCTTTGCAAACCCCCACATGGTCCATAGGCCTGGTGATGCTGGACGGCTATGTGTTTGCAGTGGGGGGCCAGGGGGAGGAGACGCGCGAGCGGTCAGTGGAACGTTACGACCCCCACACCAACACCTGGCAGCTCATGGACTCTGTCGGTCTGCCAGACCATTGGGAGTGCTTTGCTGTGGTCGCACTAGATGGACTGATCTATGCTATTGGTAAGGACCCTGGATTTCTTTTTGTGTGATTACTTGTTAATCTATTTGTTTGTAATGTGTGTGAAATCTAATGGGTTGATGAAAAAGGCTTTGTTGTTATTAACCATCTCTCTCTCGTTTACAATGAATAATATTCTGTCATGTGTCCCCCTGGCCCATTGGTGTCACTATTATAGGGGATAAGTCTAGTTCTATCACTGGCCGGAACCCGATGTTCAAGTACAACCCTAAAACATCTTTATGGACTGAAGCTGCTCCTATGCCTGGTCCTCATGTTTATAATTCAGCTGCCTGTACGCTCAAAGGAAAGATCTACGTCATAGGTAAACTTATTCTTAATGGCTCTAGTTCCATAATAAACTCATTAATAACTTCATTGTAGTTCTGGCACATGACAGAGGCCCATAACAGTCACTATCCTGTTAATTCCTGTTTATCCATAGGTGGTCGTCATGATTCCATAACAAGGGCATGCGTGGACCAGGTGCAGTGCTACAACCCAGAGACCAACCAGTGGAGCATGTGTGCCCCCATGAAAAAGCGACGCAACTTTCCTCATGCGGTTGTGGTGGATGGAAAGATGTACGCACTAGCTGGGATTGGCTGCAGGGGCAGGTAAGGACGTCACTGATGCTCCATGGAAGTCTGAGAGAAGGTGGCAAAGTTGTTCACACCAGACATTCCTTTCATGGATGTTGGTCTCTCCTCATGTAGCTTTCCCCGTGAAATCGAGCAGTACAACCATGAGACAGACACGTGGAAAATCGTGGGAAAGATGGCACCCGGAAGTGGCAACGTGTTCAGCTGTACGTCTCTCAGGCTGACGAAGGATGTCCATGCACAGGTGAATATCAGTACACAGTAAAATCCTCAGTTATTAACTTAACTAGTCAAATATTGCTCATTGGCACCCCAGTACGACCTTTTTGGACATCAAGGTAAGAGGAAGTTCCGAGACCTGCGTCTCTTTGATGTTCACAGTAAATTTGAGTTTTTGTCTATCTTTTCCTTTGTCTGTCTTACTTTAAATGTTGCAGTTTGGCAAAACATTTGATGTACAGTAGCAGTTACGTCATAGCATATACAGCTGTGGAAACAGGACACAGTCACAGTCTTGTTGAACTGACGTCCGTTCAATTCAAGCTATGGATTTACTAACAGAAGGCTTCTTGTCATTTCTTTTAGGGGCACTAAAGAACAATGCTGTCACGCAAGGCATCAACCAGAAGGATGCAGAGCAGGCTCTCTCCAAGTGGTTCACGGGAGCTTGCGATAGAGGTGGAAACAGGACAATAAGAGCTTGGAGACAGCTTGGAAACAGAGCAGGACCACCCCAGTGGGCAAAGTCTCTCTGGCTCTGTCCCTGGGGATTCAAATGGAAAGGCTCAAGACACACACAATACTCCCTAGCATCCTTTAAAATCGCCCTGAAAAACCACTTACAGGCGGCAGCCATTCGCAACTGGCAATAACAAACCTAGCCCAGCCTCCCTGACCCTCCTTTGTATTTACCTACTGTATATATTTTTTGCACTGTTTATTTTATTTTTATTTACTTTTTGTTTTACTATATCTACTGCATAGTACTGTGTTCTATCCGTCTGTCATTCAATGTTATATGAGATACTTCAATGGTTCCCAATGGAAATAAGCTTAGTCTTTTCTAGGATCTCCTTTTAGTTGACCTTGTACCAGTGAACTGTACCGTCATGAAACTGTACCTTTTTCTATGCAAATGTAGTGATGCGCGGAAGCGGGGATTGAACCCGGGACTCCCACTCGCCAGTCCAACGCACAACCAGTCGTGCTAATAGGGCTGAGCCCGATTAGCAGGGCTGTTGTCACTGGTTCATGGCTGGTACTAACTGTGGGGGCTACACAAACTTCTAATAAAGTCTCCAATCAATCAATCAATCCAATCTGGCAACACTGACATCAATAAACAGTATTAAAAAGACTCCTAGGAATGCATATTGTTGAATATTGTTTCTTCTCTGTACTTCCCATAGAGTAACCATATTTCCAGTCAAACTATGTATTTATAGTTTGACTGTCTGCCTGAAAACAACAAATGTTTTGTCCGATATAGAAGACCTCGCAGGCGATCTGCTGTTTTAGAATGTGGTGTCAGGAAGAAGAAAACATTTTACTGAGACCTCAACCAACAGATTGAATTAGCAATTTACCTTTTTGCCTTTTGGAACAGCTGTGTATTCCTTATGAAGGGTTAGAAAAATCCAATGGAACCTTTAATGATTAATTATTTCAGATAATGCTTAGTCCTTATTCTGGGACACACATTTGGCAATACTATGGGCAGTTTTTGGCTGAGATTTGATTGTAGGAACGTAATTGTAGACGTGAATACTGGTGGAAGTTGGAACTGGCGTAGACCGGGACTCAGGACAACAAACACGTTATGGCAAAGATTACTGAATCATTGCCATAACTGCAACCGTTTCACAATAATATAAACCATGTGTCAACATCAGACTGAGCAGCTGAGATGTGGTGGGACTTTAAATATAGGTTTCATAACACTTTGTATAATGGCCCGTTATAAAAAATGTATCAGCTGTTATGGTAGTACTCATGATAGCTTGGTTCAATATTTAGATATTTCTTATAAAAACAAATTGTAACGTCAAACTCAGTTTGACTAACCATGATACAAAATATACTGGTGACTGGCCTGGTTAAAACAGAGATTTAAGTTAAAATGGGTTTTCAAATACTGTATATAAATATTATATCAAGCAACTTAAAAACAGTACATTCAGAGTAGGCCTACACTTTTAAATGACGTCAAATGTGTTTTGGCGTGACAACGCTGGCTTTAAATATGTATTTTATGTATATAAAAGCAATTACTCTAGTACTTGAGTAACATTTTGAATGAGATAATGCCATGTCCTTATAGTTGGCAGAGTAACTCGCAGTGTTCTATGCGTGTACCAGGAATACTGAGGTGATAACTCTATAGACGGAGGATATAAACAAAGAACTGACAAGGAGGCATCAGCCTGCTGGAACTCAGATCTCACGGAACTGAAGTGCGTTTATTCATGCAGTCGTAAAAATACAGAAGTCAGCTGTTTAGCTAACAAACACTTCCGGTTACTCCATTTCATAATAATAATAAATATTATAATGTGGCACACATTTGGCTGAGATTTGAGTGAATACTTGTGGAAGTTTGAACTGGTGTAGATAGCACCGGGGACTCAGGGCAACAAACACATTATTATGGCAATGATTATTGAATCATCATCGATCAAGATATAGAACCTTAAACCATGGGTCAACCTCAGACTGAGCCAGAGAGACATGGTTAAATTTTGTTTAGAAATGTGTAATTAGGGCCCGGTATTAAACATTTATCAATGAAAGGAATAGGCAAATTGTTTGACCCATGCATTCAGCAACAGAGTTACACAGCCAAGCCATTCTCACCTCAACATTCCTCAAAAAAGCACACAGACAGAGTTGCAGACCTTACAACCAGAAATAATTGATATGTGTAAACTCACTGATGTATTTAAAGTGGCTGTAAGTGATAGGGTTTATTAAAATATGTGTTAAATAGCCCTATATAGTAACAGGGATCTCTGTGTTTCTAACATTGTAACGTCAAAATAAACTCAAATCCATGTCAACCAAATGCTCAAGACAAAATGTCTTTAATGTTGGTGGAGAGTTATGACCACATTTTGTGTCCTGTCTTATTTGCAGTCTCAAGTAAGACACAAATTGACCAGGTAGGCCTAAAGAAAAACTACCACAATTAAATCATGTTTTTGCTTTTTTTTTTTTTTTTACCTGTCTGACATTTTTCATACAAAAAATGTACATAGCATGCACAAATTGCACATCCAAAAATACAATCCCATATGCTGGACAGAAGAGAGACATGTACAAAGTGTGCCATGGTCCCATAATTAATTGCACAGATTTTGATCCATAATATTTGTAAAAACTAAACATAAACTAGTATGACGTCTCAGGGCGACAAGCGACCTCGCCTTAAAGGGCGAGGTCATGCCATGTCTTGGCCATCTGGCCAGTGATGTATATTGGACCATTTACCCATATATGGAGACCCCTGGTACCCATATATGAAGATCCATATACTGTATGGAGATATGCTGTGAGAGCCCAAACATGCTTACTCAGTTATTCGTTATTATTTGTGAAAGTCCTATGATGTCTATGACATCTGACATCATACCCTTTTATGCCCATACATCAGGGGTGGGCAACTTGGATGATGGCGAGGGCCACTATATTTCCACCTTCACTCCAGAGGGCCACATTGCATATTGCTACGTCCTACTTTATCATTCTGGTATCTCATACAAAAGAAGCAAAAATAGCAGATCTACAAGCTCAAAACACATCGCAGCGCAGTGCGTTGAGCTTGTAGATCGGCTATTTTTGCTTCTTTTGAATTGGAATCCTGAATTATTTTTTTGTTGTTTTTGAATTGGAATCCTGAAATGTAACATTTTAATCTAATTTCAAATGCATTTAGTTATATAGTCATGTTAACTTTATGAACCTAAATACAAATACATTGGACATAAAAAATACATTTTAATACTACTATACTAGTCATTAAGCTACTAAGCTATTGACTGACGGAATAAAGCAGGTCATGTTTGGAATTATAACAGCTGAAATCAGTAATATATCAGTATTCCGGTATTAACCTGTGGGCCGCATTAAGTGAAGGTGGGGGCCGCATTAAGTGAAGGTGGGGGCCGCAAGTGGCCCCTGGGCCGCCAGTTGCCCATGTATGCCATACATGGAGACAGATATTACAGCAGACATAATATAATTAATATGCTAGGCAAGTGTTAGTCAACCCCTGCAGTATGTCTGTGCAGCCCGTAATAATATTTTTTGTCTATACTTTCAGTGTGAACAAATCATTTCTGATGTACTGTCTCTCTCCAACACACACCTTCTTGTGATTTAATAACATACCGTGCATTTAATAGTGTTTTATGTTTTGCTATAATGCTTTTTTCAGTAACAGAGGTCTCTCCAGCTCTTTAATAAACATTGAATATAGATTCAGGCAAGCAATGTAAATAAAGACAACCTGTGTATTGACAACAATCTTGATTATTTATCCTGTATTCCTAAATGAGTGTAGCCTATATCTCCTGGTTGGATGAAAATGGTATCATGACCTGAACATGTATTTTCTGTTTACTGAAGAGCTGGATAACACACAGAGATCCCTGTTAATGAACAAACACACTATGGCGGTGATTACTATTGGAATATGCAGCTATTTAACATCTATTTAAACCAAACATATCACTTACAGCCACGTTAAGCACATCAGTGCAAATGGATACATTATTTCTGGTCATACGGTTTGAATGTTGAGGAATGTTTTGGAGATGAATGTCCCATTGTTCATGGACAGGTGAGAATGGATTAATGTGTAACCCTGTTGCTGAATGGATGGGTCAAACAATTTGCAATTCCTTTTATTTCATTCCAGTATGTTCTAGTCAGTATGTTCTAATGCTAATTATTCCCAATCCTACTTAGTCCACTACATTTACACAATACGGTTGGTGGCTTTATGCTCACTACTTATCATAATGAATGGAATACATGCAAATTGTTTGACCCATGCATTCAGCAACAGGGGTTACACACCCTAAGCCATTCTCACCTGTCCATTGACAATGGGACATACATCTCCAAAACATTCCTCAAAAAAAGCACACAGACAGAGTTGCAGACCTTACAACCAGAAATAATTCATTTGTGTAAACTCACTGATGTATTTAAAGTGGCTGTAAGTGATTTGTTAAAATATGTGTTGAATAGCTCTATATTCCAATAATCACTGCCATGGTGTGTTTGTTCATTAACAGGGATCTCTGTGTTTCTCCAGCTCTTCAGTAAACAGAAAATACATGTTCAGGTCAGGATACCAATTTCATCCAACCAGGAGACAGAACTCATGTAGGATAAGTGTCATTGGTAACTGGAACGATAAGGAAACTGATGTCAGTAAATGGATTCTCTCTCATACTTTATCCCATTTAGGCCTAGAATTATTGAATTCTTTAACCAGTGAAAAATAGCAGATATACAAGCTCACAGCGCAGCACCGAGTGCCGCGCTGCGAGCTTGTAGATCTGCTATTTTTGAAAAACCTTGATATATATATATATATATATACAGGTATATATAATAATATATATATATATATATATATATATATATATATATATATATATATATATATATATATATATATATATATTTTTTTTTTTAAGTGAACATTTGTAACTCAAATATTTGCTTCTGGGGGGTCCCGCCCGGCGTCCCGGATACAATATTTTGAGATGGGGGGGTCCCTGGAACAACATATTTTGAGATGGGGGTCCGTGGCCAAATACATGTAGTTTTGGGGGTCCTTTGCATGAAACATTTTGAGAACCACTGACAGAAACATAGTTTAAAAAATATATATAGAATCGGGTAAAAAAAATCAAAGATTTGCACACATTTTCAAGATTTTTCAAAAATAGCAGATCTACAAGCAGCGCGTCACTAGATGCCGTGCTGTGAGATTGTATATCTGCTATTTTTTTATATTTAAAGCATAAAATATTGCGTAATAATGTGTTCAGGCCTAAAAAGGAAAGTGCTGGAGGGACTGTTTCTGGAAAAAAAAAGGCATTATAGCAAAACACAATTCAATCTGTACAGGAATGCAAAGGACATGACTTGTGTTTTAACTTTGTTACTAATGACTTGTCTCATTAGGTTTCCATTTAGTGTGTGTATACTGAGGGTGTGATTTGGGCTACCTGGATGATTTGTACATGAGATTTTGATATTCAACCATGTTAAACATGACATATTGTAGGAAATAATCTATCTCCGGATAGTTGATCACCTATGATGTTCATTTCATACCCCCCCCCCCCCCCCCCCCCCCCCGACAGAAAGACATACAGACACACACACACACACACACACACACACACACACACACA
Source organism: Nannobrachium achirus (assembly GCF_963921795.1). Lineage (NCBI taxonomy): Eukaryota > Metazoa > Chordata > Actinopteri > Myctophiformes > Myctophidae > Nannobrachium > Nannobrachium achirus. The sequence goes on from NC_137826.1 coordinate 49,928,625, forward strand.
CACACACACACACACACACACACACACTTCCTTTACTGTTCCCTGATTGGTTGAATTAAAGGTGTGAAAGACACTCCTCAGGTATAAGAACCACCAAGTGGAGTCTCTAATGTTGTTGCAGACCCAAGACAGAGAACCAGACCTTTCATCCCATTTCCAAGGACTTTACATTGAGGAACAATTGAACAAGAAGGTAAGAGGTTCGTGACATACACACATTTTGTTGTCACATTTTTGTTTTATTATGTATGTTTTTATTGTATTTTTAAGAGCCTTATTGTGTCTTGGAATAAACAGGGAAGTTATAGTTTAGGAACAGACATCCAACTTTTCACCCCCATGAAACCTAAAACATAAAACCTGTTCAATATGAGCACTTATAAAACAAAGCTTGTCTTGGTTCTTTACCAGAAATATGATTTTGTTTAAGTTTAATGTGTAGGCCTATAGTGAATCTGGGTGGTGTAAACAGGCAGATTCATGGCAGACTCCTGTGTGCAGACTTTATGTTGAAAAAGTAAATCCTATGGTGAAAAAGTAAATCCTAACCTGGAGAATGTTAACCTGGTGAATGCTACTATCCCTAAAGCTAACCCTAACCTCAGTGAAACTATGCCTAAACAGAACCCTAAAACCTAACCCTAACCCTTAGTCAAACTAATGATACGCAGAAACATTGAGATGCCCCCTAATCCCATAATGGTGTGGTACTTGAAGGACAGTTTAACACATCATAGCCATAAAGGGCACACAGACAGACAGGGATTTGCGGATTGCTATATTTCTGGACAACAGTTGATCCAACCATCTTCCCACTTTAAACATCGCTCCCATAGGGTAATAATCTCTACCGTATTTTTTCATTTATTTGTGTGCACTCAGCATGCCCACTGAGGACAAGCACACATATGATGAACACTCATGCCTGTATGCTTTCAATGGGTTTTGTGGGTGCCCATTGTTATGAAACATCAGTGCTGTGCCACGTCGTTAAATACAAATATTAACATTGTCAACCTCAATGAGTGTCCTGACTGATCTAACATTTTATTTTCCTCCTACTAGATTGTATCCCTCTTTGTATAGAGGAGTCTTCACCTGAACAGAAAGAGATGTTTCCCAGACTGGTCCAGAAGGAACCAGAACCTCGGCACATTAAAGAGGAACAGGAGCTATTCCAAACATCAGAGGCTGATGGGACGATGTTGACATTACTAACAGTGAAATGTGAAGATGTTGACAACAACAGACACACAGACGCTCCAGCCAGCACCTCATCTGCACACAGACACAATAAAGAGGACTGCGAAACATCACAACCAACTAGTGATGCTCAGCTCCTCTCTTCACACTGTTCTGAATCTGATACTGATGACAGTGACGAGTGGGAGGAGAGCCGGGAAGGAGAGTCAGGTGTAAACAAACTGAAGACACCAAATGTGCAAGGACAAAGATGGTCTATGAGCAACAAGCTGTTCCACGACGATGATGTGAAATCAAAACACATTCTACCGTTGGCGACTCAAAGAGGGGATCAGCCCTTTATCTGTACTCACTGTGGCAAAGGATTTAGGGAAAAACGTAAACTGACACTGCACATGAGGATTCACAACGGGGGACGCCTCTGCTGTGACCTGTGTGGAAAACAACTCAGTACAATGTACCACCTTAAAATACACATGCGAATTCACACTGGAGAGAAACCCTATGGATGTGACCAGTGTGAAAAAAACTTCCGTCAGAAGTGCCTGCTTAAAACACACCAGCTCGTTCACACAGGAGATAAACCCTTCTGTTGTGAACAGTGTGGGAAGAGCTACGCTTCAAAGGGCAAGCTCAAGATTCACCAGCGCATCCACACAGTGAAAAGTGAAGATGTTGACAACAGACACACAGACGCTCCAGCCAGCACTGAAGATCAGCCCTTTATCTGTACTCACTGTGGCAAAGGCTTTAGGGAAAAACGTAAACTGACACTGCACATGAGGATTCATAACGGGGGACGCCTCTGCTGTGACCTGTGTGGAAAACAACTCAGTACAATGTACCACCTTAAAATACACATGCGAATTCACACTGGAGAGAAACCCTATGGATGTGACCAGTGTGAAAAAAACTTCCGTCAGAAGTGCCTGCTTAAAATACACCAGCTCATTCACACAGATGATAAACCCTTCTGTTGTGAACAGTGTGGGCAGAGCTACACTTCAAAGTCCAGTCTCAAGATTCACCAGCGCATCCACACAGGGGAGAAGTCGTACCACTGTGAACTATGTGGCCAGAGTTTCAGAACCAATGGACACCTGACAACTCACCTGAGATTTCACAGAGGAGAAAGACCCTTTAATTGTGATCAGTGTGGGAAAAGCTTCACTACCACATCCAATTTACATGAACACCAGATAATTCACAAAGGAGAGAAACCCTATGAATGTGACCAGTGTGGGAAGTCTTTTAGTCGTCCTGCCAGTTTACAAGCTCACAGGCGTGTGCACACAGGCTTTAAACCATTCCACTGTGAGTTGTGTGGAAAGGCCTATAGTACGAAAACCAGCCTACAACACCACGAAACCACACATGTGCAATAGAAACCCTATCACAAGCACGAGTGCAACACATTACGACATTCAGCAGACACCATAACTAATATGCTAGGCAATAACATACACCATTAAAATGTATTCATGTTTAGTTCATTTTTTATAAATACCAGTAAGACTCCCTAAATTCGGGAGATAAGCGACCGTCAGGTCGCATACACAAAATTTAGAAGGCAATTGTAGCCAATCAGGAGGGAATAAGGAGGGAATATGGGAAATGGGACAGATCCATGTTGATGACAAGACTTTAGAGATACTGTGTACCGCTTTGCATGGTTTTAGGGCAAAATCTGTGTCCAAAAAATGTGTTTTGCAAGAATCGGCCTCATGGTGGCGCTAGAAGAGGGCCATGTGAGAAATGAGGGGTGGAGGTTGTGGTTTGGCAGCCAAGGAGTGAGCGTGCAAAGTTTGGCATGGATCGGGGCAACAGTGGCGGAGATATGAGTAGGGGAAAAGTGTGACGTGTGATGTGACTGACAGCTGGCGGAGGTTTTGATTATGATCAAAATCTGAGAGCCTTGTGGTAATCTGTGCATTATGGGTCAATTCTTTTTACACGTCTTGTCATGTCACAGGATTGTATTTTTTGAATGTGCATGCTTTTTAAACTTTTTGCAAGACAAATTAAACATGTCAGGCAGGTTATTTGAACAAAATAAATGTTTTCATTTTCATTAAATTGTGTTTTTATTTAGCTGGTCAATTTGTGTCTTACTTGAGACAGACAGAGGTGAGAGACTGCTAGATCGCTAATATCACACATAATAACTGCGCACAATGCACATAATAACACAATACTTTTTTGATGACCACAAATTGTGGTCATAACTCTCCAGTCTCCACCAACATTAATAGGCCTTAACTCTTCCCACGCTTTGAACGTTAACGTTCGCCCCATTTTTTACAGAACCTCGATGCCAATACGGCGCTCGTTCGGTTCGTTCGTCTGATGACTGTAAGCTGATGAGGGGTCGCGCGGCCGTCTACTGTAAACACATTTTCCGCGGTGATGGTGTAAAAAATCCATTATGCGTTAGATCAACGGAGAACAATTCACTTCCTTGTTGATTTCCTCCGGCTGTAAGGCTCTATGGCCAGTGACTGGTCTTCTTCTTCTTCAACACATAACAGGCAAATTCACATTCATTCTCGCATGACGCCGCCCTCTGCTGCCTGGCAGACCAAAGTGCACTATTGCACAACCAAAAAAAATAAAAACAAATAAATAAATGTCTGTCTGTCTATCTACTATAACGTCGCCAAGGTAAGCCGCTTTTTGATGGCGCCAGACCCAATAAATAAATAAATAATCTGGCAGTAGGAGAGTTAATCATCTGGTTGCCATGGACGTACTGGGGGTTGAGTTGTACACAACACATCAATGGCTTGTTATTCAAGCTGAGTCGTTGAGCTCAAATAGAACAATCTACACATAGAAACATATTTTGCACACATGTTGCTCCATATTCCTTCACAACAGTGGCGTGTGTGTTGTCAAAGCTGAATACACTGACAAATGACTTAAAAAGAGGAAAATTACCCCAAGTATTCTGAAAAATACACATGCACCCCAAAACAAAATTAGATACGCAGAATTCAACATATTGGTAATGCATATTGCAGCAACAGTGAGTCATCAAACGCATGGGGTAGTGCTGGGCAGGGGGTGTTGGGGGCAGCGTTTGGAGCACCGTCATAGAGGACAACAGCCCCACACATGCATGTGCACATGCGTTGTTCCCCATGCACGTTGTATGCACGTTTGTAATTTCTTTTAGGGGCACTAAAGAACAATGCTGTCACGCAAGGCATCGACCAGAAAGATTTAGAGCAGGCTCTCTCCAAGTGGTTCACGGGAGCTTGCGATAGAGGTGGAGAGCTTGGAAACAGAGCAGGACCACTCAGACTCTGTCCCTGGGGATTCAAATGGAAAGGCTCAAGACACACACAATACTCCCTAGCATCCTTTAAAATCGCCCTGAAAAACCACTTACAGGCGGCAGCCATTCGCAACTGGCAATAACAAACCTAGCCCAGCCTCCCCTGACCCTCCTTTGTATTTACCTACTGTATATCTTTTTTTGCACTGTTTATTTTATTTTTATTTACTTTTTTTTGTACTATGTCTACTGCATAGTACTGTGTTCTATCCGTCTGTCATTCAATGTTATATGAGATACTTCAATGGTTTCCAATGGAAATAAGCTTAGTCTTTTCTAGGATCTCCTTTTAGTTGACCTTGTACCAGTGAACTGTACCGTCATGAAACTGCACCTTTTTCTATGCAAACTTCTAATAAAGTCTCCAATCAATCAATCAATCAATCAATCAATCAATCAATCAATCCCATCTGGCAACACTGACATAAATAAACAGTATTAAAAAGACTCATAGGAATGCATATTGTTGAATATTGTTTCTCCTCTGTACTTCCCATGGAGTAACCATATTTCCTGAAAACAACAAATGTTTCGTCTGATATAAAAGACCTCGCAAAAAAAAAGATCTGCTTTTTTTGAATGTGGTGTCAGGAAGAAGAGAACATTTTACTGAGATCTCAACCAACAGATTGAATTAGCAATTTACCTTTTTGCCTTTTGGAATAGTTGTGTATTCCTCATGAAGGGTTAGACAAATCCAATGGAACCTTTAATGATTATTTATTTCAGATCATGCTTAGTCCTTATTCTGGGACACATTTGGCAAAACTGTGGGGAGTTTTTGGCTGAGATTTGAATGTAGGAACGTAATTGTAGACGTGAATACTGCCACTGGTGGAAGTTGGAACTGGCGTAGACCAGGACTCAGGACAACAAACACATTATGGCAAAGATTACTGAATCATTGCCATAACCCTAACCGTTTCACAATAATATAAACCACGTGTCAACATCAGACTGAGCAGACTTTAATGCAAATTGTTCCCAATCCTATCTGCATGGTCCACTCCATTCACACAATAGAACCTACTGTTGGTGGCTTTATGCTCACTACTTACCATAATGAAAGGAATTGCAAATTGTTTGGCCCGTCCATTCAACAACAGGGTTACAATGGAAATAAGCTTAGTCTTTTCTAGGATCTCCTTTTAGTTGACCTTGTACCAGTGAACTGTACCGTCATGAAACTGCACCTTTTTCTATGCAAACTTCTAATAAAGTCTCCAATCAATCAATCAATCAATCAATCAATCCCATCTGGCAACACTGACATAAATAAACAGTATTAAAAAGACTCATAGGAATGCATATTGTTGAATATTGTTTCTCCTCTGTACTTCCCATGGAGTAACCATATTTCCTGAAAACAACAAATGTTTCGTCTGATATAAAAGACCTCACAGGCGATCTGCTTTTTTTGAATGTGGTGTCAGGAAGAAGAGAACATTTTACTGAGATCTCAACCAACAGATTGAATTAGCAATTTACCTTTTTGCCTTTTGGAATAATTGTGTATTCCTCATGAAGGGTTAGACAAATCCAATGGAACCTTTAATGATTATTTATTTCAGATCATGCTTAGTCCTTATTCTGGGACACATTTGGCAAAACTGTGGGGAGTTTTTGGCTGAGATTTGAATGTAGGAACGTAATTGTAGACGTGAATACTGCCACTGGTGGAAGTTGGAACTGGCGTAGACCAGGACTCAGGACAACAAACACATTATGGCAAAGATTACTGAATCGTTGCCATAACCCTAACCGTTTCACAATAATATAAACCACGTGTCAACATCAGACTGAGCAGACTTTAATGCAAATTGTTCCCAATCCTATCTGCATGGTCCACTCCATTCACACAATACTGTTGGTGGCTTTATGCTCACTACTTACCATAATGAAAGTGTAGCAGAATGGGCGTTCGTTCCCACAGTCCACTCTCCGCCCACTCAGCAGTGGGTGATTGCCACCAGTATATAGAATGCACCACTCCTCTCAGAGTCAGTCGTCTCTGCTCACCTGGTGCCACGCTCCTCGTTGTGTGTTGCAAACACTGCAAACACTGTCTTCTAAACGCTGGCCATTGGGCTATATATATATATCGCGGTGCTCCTGTCTTGTGCAATCCAGGTATGTCTCTCTGTCTTGCTGCTTAAACAATCGCCAGTATATGCTGCATAGTGAACTTGAACTTGACCATGACCGTTTGTTGTCTCTTAGCTTTGATGCTACCACGCTCGTCAACGAGCTCCTGCGCTTCTGTGCGGTGATTAAGAACACGCACATTAGGTAGGTTTATAGTCCTCCCTCTCCGCAGTATAGTTTCGTTTGGTGTCTGCACCAGACTAAACATGGGCTTTGTTTTATTATTCCAGTTTAGTAACAGCTATACCCGGGGGCCGCTGCGCGGACGGGACATCCGTGTCGGCCGCTGTTGTTTAAGTGGTGAGTTGTGCATCTCTCTGTTCCTGTTTCTGTGAACTTTATAGTATAATTAGTAAACTAACCGGGCCGCTTGTTGCCTGTTTCAGGGCCAGGGCAGCTGCTGCTTTGCGGACCTTACGGTCACCAGCCGTTAAGAAAAGCCAACGTCTGATACTGTGATACCACCATACCACTCTTCCTCCATTCATAAAAGTGTCGGCGGCGGCACGAAGACACGCCGGTTGTACAGCTTCTTATAGCCGTCCTACCCGGCGGTCCATAGCCCGGCTTTATGGCCAGCTTTATTGTTTGTTCTTTTGCTTTATGATTTATTGTGTTGGATTTATTTAGTTTACTTTGTTTATTTTGGTTCATTTATTTTGATTTAATTACAACTATCTGGCACCAGGCCAATATATATATAGACGGCATTATTCAGTTTCAATAGGAAACAAGTCCTTATTGAAATGACTGTGAATCCATCATTTTAACACCTGTCTCTTCTATTACACAGGTCACGGTGCTGGGGCCTTACATTGGGACAGGGACCCAGGGTTGTGGTAATCCCCCCCGTTTGCTGTGTTTGATTTATATTATTTTGGTTATATTGATTTGCTGTGATTTGTCGGAGAGCCACTTCCCTGGGGCGGTTGCCCTTTACCCATTCCCCTTGCCCTTTTGCACCTGGCCCATAGATAGACACACACAAGTGTTTTACTGTTGATTGCATTAGTAGCCTATACACTGTTCCTCCTTTTAACCTATTACCAGTATTATTATTAATTATTATTAAAGTGACAAAGAAATGATGATGATATGATATACTGACTATAAAAGAAATGATGATGATATGATATACTGAATACTTTAACCTGCCTAACTTATAATAAAAAGCCTGTTTTATACTTTGGTTAATTACGTTTCTGCCTTGATTCTTAATGTAAAACGAACTTGTGTGTCCTGGTAACTTGAAGTATTTGAATTAGATAATAGAACTATTTCCGGTGGCGTAATTCCACTGGTGGCGTTGTCTGGCAGCTACACTAAAATATACCACTATGCCACATTTGACGTGGGTCGGCAGGATTTACTGACAAGGCAGAAACGTTTTTTTTTCTTTCGTTTTCCTATGTTGTATCATTTGTTCTGTTAGTCCAGTGACTTAGTTAGATTTTTTTCTTTTGGTCTGATAGTCCAGTGACTATCAGAGCTGGCTGAGCTCAGGGAGCTGGTAGCGCAGCTCAGAGCGGATAATGGTTAGTTGAGGCAGGAACAGAGAGATGCACAGCTGGGTAATATTGTCTCCGTTGACGTGGTGGCCCCGCCTCCTTCTGCACCTTTGGGTGGTGCCGGTGCTATTGCACCTGAAAGATTGGTCTTTGTGCCGCGAGATAGGAAGTGCCCGTATTTTAGTGGCAAGTCTGGTGTCAATATAAATGAATGGGTGGAAGAGGCACAGGCTTGTATGCGGGCTCGCTGTCTTTTGGCCATTGATCAAGCTTTCTTTTTATTTGACCACCTAGAAGGGGAGGCTAGAGAGGAGATAAAATATCGCCCTACTGTGGAGAGGGAGGACCCCAATAAAATTTTTGCCATTCTTAGAGATCTATACGGGTGTTCACAGTCCTATGTAGCATTGCAGGAGGCATTTTTCTGCAGAAAGCAGCAAGACGGAGAGACATTGCAGGAATTCTCACTCGCTCTAATGAGCTTGATGGCGAGAGTCAAACAGCGTGCACCTGACCGCATGTCTAATGCGGAGGTCCTCTTGCGTGATCAGTTCACTGAGCACGTCTTAGACAGCTCCCTTCGACGGGAGCTTAAGCAGTTAGTACGTCGTTGTCCAACTAGTACTTTGTTAGAGGTTCGTGAGGAAGCGATTCGGTGGGAGCGAGAGGGTAGACCAGGGGCTGCAAGGGGTCGCAGCTTTTCTGTTCCTTCGGCACATGGCATCCAGTATGCCGTTCACAGTGAGCCACGCTCTTCGGGCAGTGACTCACCACAACGATCAGAGTTTACAGAGTTGAAAGAGATGCTTAAAAAACAGCAGGAGCAGCTAAACCAGCTCACACAGACAGTGGCACTCTTACATGGCACTCAACAGCCTAGTCATCCAGTGGCACTCTTACACGGCACTCAACAGCCTAGTCATCCACCCAGTGGACCGACAATATGTAGGAGGTGTCAGCAGCCAGGTCATTGGGCCAGGGAGTGTAGGTCCCAATGGCGCCCCCCCTATCCTCAGCCTCCACCAATGGGTGGTAGGCAGTCTCACCATCGTGAACCGGCGGAAAACTAGCACCCTCCGAACTGCAGAGCCACAGTTTGGGTGGGGACTCTATCGGCTCTGGAGTTCTTACTGATGCAGGTACGATCTCGAGTTTGATGTCATCTTGCCCCCATTTGGATGTTTCCATGGGTGGAGTACTTGTTCCTTGTTTGATTGACACCGGGTCCATGGTGTCTACCATGACTGAGTCCTTCTTTCTTCAGCATTTCGAACCATGGGGTCAGGATTGTCTTCGGTCTTGCCACTGGTTGCGGTTGAGCGCGGCTAATGGCCTTCCCATCCCATATGTGGGTTACCTGGAGCTTGATGTGGAGCTGTATGGGAAGTCCGTGCCGAAGTGTGGGGTGCTAATCGTCAAAGATCCCCCAACTACTCTTACTACTCAGGCACCTGGGGTCCTCGGCATGAATGTCCTGGTTCGGCGCTATAGGGAGCTCTTTGGACAGCATGGGGCAGCTCTCTTCAAAACGCGGTCTGTATTGGAGGCCCCCAGTCCCATTGTTGCGGCTTTGCAGCGATGCCATAGGGCTGAAACTCAACCTCCGGTGGTTGGCTTAGGGAGGGTTAAGGTTCGTGGTAGGCGTGCGTGCCGCATCCCTGGGGGCACCATGAAACTGGTTGCTGCAACATGCGCAGAGCAGAACTCTCCCACCTCCGTTCTCTTTGAGCCCCCTGAATCAGGGTTACCTGGTGGCTTGTTGGCCTCTCCAGCCTTGCTTACTGTCACTCGGGGCACAGCCTACGTTCCAGTGGTTAATGTCGGGACCAGAGATGTGTTGCTTTACCCACGGACCATCTTGGGCAACTGGAGTAATACTCAAGTGGTCACCTTACCTTCTGGGGTTACTGAGGTTGGGTCAGTTACGGCTACTAGCTCTTCCCAGACTGTGTCTCCTTCCATACCCGACCAGATCGAGGCTCTTGACTTGGGTGCTCTTTCGAGCGAAGACCAGGGTCCGGCCAGGGACCTCCTTCGGAGGTACAGCGGAGTGTTTTCCACACACGAGGGAGACCTGGGGTGCACTGACCTGATCTGTCATGAGATCCCGCTTCTTGACGATGCTCCTGTTCGCCAGCGGTACCGGCGCATTCCTCCATCTGAGTATGAGGTAGCAAAGGCCCACATCAACCAGTTACTGGAATCGCACATAATCAGGGAGAGTAGCAGTCCGTATGCGTCCCCTATTGTGCTGGTAAAGAAGAAGGATGGTAGCCTCCGCATGTGTGTGGACTACCGGCGGCTTAATGCCAACACTAGGAAAGACGCATTTCCTTTGCCTCGTATTGAGGAATCCTTAGACTCTTTAGCTGGGGCACGCTGGTTCTCGGCCATGGATCTGGCCAGTGGCTATAACCAAGTCCCAGTTGCGGAGAAGGACCGGGCGAAGACTGCGTTTTGCACCCCATTCGGCCTCTTTGAGTGGAATCGGATGCCATTCGGGCTCTGCAACGCCCCTGGGACGTTTCAGCGGCTGATGCAGCGCTTGTTCGGAGATCAACAATGCCAGACCTTACTACTTTACCTCGACGATATTGTCATCTTTTCGTCCACTGTGGCCCAGCACTTGGAGCGGATGGAAGTTGTTCTTGGCCGACTGCAGCGGGAGGGCTTAAAGGCAAAGCTGACGAAGTGTGCGTTCTTCCAACCTGAAGTTCATTACTTGGGCCATGTCATCTCCAGCAAGGGAGTCTCCACAGACCCCAGTAAGATCGAGGCTGTTGCTGACTGGCGTCAACCTGCTTCTGTGTCAGACCTACGTTCATTCTTGGGCTTTGCCAGCTACTACCGCCGTTTCGTGGAGGGGTTTGCCAAGATGGCTGCCCCTCTGCATGCCTTGGTAGCTGAGCTAGCAGGGACGAAGGCTAAGCGGGCTTCCAGTAGAACTTCCGGAAGAAGTTTTATGTCTTTATGGTCCGAGAAGTGCCAACGGAGCTTTGAGGCTCTGAAGGAGAAGCTTACATCAGCCCCTGTCCTCGCTTATGCCGACTTCTCACTCCCCTTTATTCTTGAAGTGGACGCCAGCCATAGCGGGTTGGGTGCTGTCCTTTCCCAGGAGCAAGAGGGCCAGGTGCGCCCAGTGGCTTTTGCAAGCCGTGGTCTCCGTCCCACCGAACGTAACATGTCCAATTACAGCTCCATGAAGTTGGAGTTTGTGGCACTCAAGTGGGCCATGACGGAGAAGTTCCGCGAATACTTACTGGGACATCGGTGCCTTGTCTATACGGACAACAATCCACTCGCTCATCTGTCTTCAGCCAAACTGGGCGCGATAGAGCAGCGTTGGGCCAGTGAACTGGCGCCCTTCGACTTTGAGATCAAGTATCGTTCTGGCAGGAGTAACCGGAATGCTGATGCGCTTTCCCGACAGCATCCGGTTGGGCCTACGGAACTGCAGGGCTTGGTTCCTGGTACAGCCATTCCCTCTGTGCTACAGCTGGCGGTGCCACCGGAGCTAGTAGCTACCCAGGCCACCATGACGGCCTTGCCTGGTCACAGCTTGTCGGACTTGAAGAGCTTGCAGACGGCGGATGCAGTCATTCAAGAGGTTCTGGGGTACTGGAGGCAGGGGACGCGTCCAAACCTTATGGAACGCAAACGACTGTCCACTTCTGCGGCGACACTACTTGCGCAATGGGACCGTTTTGTGGACAAAGAAGGGGTGCTCTACCGTAGGGTCTGCCGTCCAGATGGGCGCGAGGAGGTCTTCCAGCTGGTCTTGCCAAATGACAGCCCGTTGGTGCCTGGAATGCGAGCGGTGTCAGGTGGCAAAGGACACTCGACCAGCAGCACGAAGCTTCATGGGTCATTTACTTGCTTCCCGGCCCAACGAGATTGTGGCCGTCGACTTTACCATCTTGGAACCTTCTCGGACAGGCGTGGAAAATGTCTTGGTCATAACAGATGTCTTCAGTAAATACACGCTGGCCATACCCACTAGAGACCAACGGGCCTCGACGGTCGCCCAAGTCCTAGTCAATGAGTGGTTCTACAGACTGGGCGTTCCTGTCCGTATCCATTCCGACCAGGGACGGAACTTTGAAGCATCCCTCATCCAGCAGTTATGTTTCTTGTACGGGATCCAGAAGTCTCGCACTACCCCGTACCACCCACAGGGTAACGGGCAGTGTGAGCGATTTAATAGGACCTTACACAATCTCCTACGCACTCTGCCCTCCTCCCGTAAGAGGGACTGGGTGGACTGCCTTCCGCAGAAGCTCTTCTGCTACAATACCACTCCGCATCAGGCCACCGGGGAGACGCCTTACTATTTGATGTTTGGTCAGGAACCACGTCTACCGGTGGACTTCCTGCTCGGGAGAGTTCCAGAACCGGTAGCAGGTAGTGTAGATGGCTGGGTCACAGAGCATCAGACTCGTCTTCAGATAGCCTTCGAGGGGGCACAGGAACGGTTGAAGCTGGCGGCCAACCGCCGCAAAGCGCATCATGACCCCAAGGTCCGTGATCCATCCTTGGAGGAGGGACAGCTAGTTTACCTTCGTGACTTGGCCGTTAGAGGTCGCCACAAAATTCACGATCTGTGGCACTCTGAGGTGTTTAAGGTCATCCGAGCTCCACGGCCAGGCGGTGCTGTATACACGATCGCACCCTTGACGGAACCTAGTCGAGTGAAACATGTTCATCGTTCCCTCCTCAAACAACGGGTTGGGGGAGAGCCTCCCGTCAACAGCCCTCCAAGTAACCAGCGGATCGAGAGGTCATCGCCCTTGGTCGATGAAGACCAGAACGACGGTGATTGGTTTATTCTGAATTCCGAAATACCCCAGTCCCATCTGCCCTCGCCGGCTGCTCCACTTCCAGCAGGGGCTCCCTTGTGTCCTTCTGGCCAGCCCGATAACACCTTGGCTGAGCCTGATAACCCAGAAGAGCACTGTACAGTGCCGGTAGCTTCATCTTTAGGCCTATCTCCTTCTCGGTTGGATGAACCAAATGACAACCAAGATAATGATCGACAGGTGAGTCCAGAGCATGGGGAATCTTCTCATGGTGAGGTATTCCCCATTACTCTGGTGGCTCTTGAACCATCTGCGGTTCTACCTTTGAACCTCTACGTAGTAGAGTCTAATAGTTTAGAACCACTCCCTAGATCCTTGGATGACATGGCTGGTAATAGTGAGGCTGCCCAAAGGAGGACTTTGAGGTCCACAGCGGGACAGCATTCTAACCCTTACCGTCTTCCACAGACAGTGGATAGAGGTCCCACCCCTACTTCTGCGTCAGCATCAAATGCTGTCTCGGCATTATACAGACCCTGGAATTAGAGTATAGGTAAGTCATCGTCGGGACGACGATGCAGTTGTTGGGGGTGGATTGTAGCAGAATGGGCGTTCGTTCCCACAGTCCACTCTCCGCCCACTCAGCAGTGGGTGATTGCCACCAGTATATAGAATGCACCACTCCTCTCAGAGTCAGTCGTCTCTGCTCACCTGGTGCCACGCTCCTCGTTGTGTGTTGCAAACACTGCAAACACTGTCTTCTAAACGCTGGCCGTTGGGCTATATATATATATCGCGGTGCTCCTGTCTTGTGCAATCCAGGTATGTCTCTCTGTCTTGCTGCTTAAACAATCGCCAGTATATGCTGCATAGTGAACTTGAACTTGACCATGACCGTTTGTTGTCTCTTAGCTTTGATGCTACCACGCTCGTCAACGAGCTCCTGCGCTTCTGTGCGGTGATTAAGAACACGCACATTAGGTAGGTTTATAGTCCTCCCTCTCCGCAGTATAGTTTCGTTTGGTGTCTGCACCAGACTAAACATGGGCTTTGTTTTATTATTCCAGTTTAGTAACAGCTATACCCGGGGGCCGCTGCGCGGACGGGACATCCGTGTCGGCCGCTGTTGTTTAAGTGGTGAGTTGTGCATCTCTGTTCCTGTTTCTGTGAACTTTATAGTATAATTAGTAAACTAACCGGGCCGCTTGTTGCCTGTTTCAGGGCCAGGGCAGCTGCTGCTTTGCGGACCTTACGGTCACCAGCCGTTAAGAAAAGCCAACGTCTGATACTGTGATACCACCATACCACTCTTCCTCCATTCATAAAAGTGTCGGCGGCGGCACGAAGACACGCCGGTTGTACAGCTTCTTATAGCCGTCCTACCCGGCGGTCCATAGCCCGGCTTTATGGCCAGCTTTATTGTTTGTTCTTTTGCTTTATGATTTATTGTGTTGGATTTATTTAGTTTACTTTGTTTATTTTGGTTCATTTATTTTGATTTAATTACAACTATCTGGCACCAGGCCAATATATATATAGACGGCATTATTCAGTTTCAATAGGAAACAAGTCCTTATTGAAATGACTGCGAATCCATCATTTTAACACCTGTCTCTTCTATTACACAGGTCACGGTGCTGGGGCCTTACATTGGGACAGGGACGGCCGCCCAGGGTTGTGGTAATCCCCCCCGTTTGCTGTGTTTGATTTATATTATTTTGGTTATATTGATTTGCTGTGATTTGTCGGAGAGCCACTTCCCTGGGGCGGTTGCCCTGTACCCATTCCCCTTGCCCTTTTGCACCTGGCCCATAGATAGACACACACAAGTGTTTTACTGTTGATTGCATTAGTAGCCTATACACTGTTCCTCCTTTTAACCTATTACCAGTATTATTATTAAAGTGACTAAAAGAAATGATGATGATATGATATACTGACTATAAAAGAAATGATGATGATATGATATACTGAATACTTTAACCTGCCTAACTTATAATAAAAAGCCTGTTTTATACTTTGGTTAATTACGTTTCTGCCTTGATTCTTAATGTAAAACGAACTTGTGTGTCCTGGTAACTTGAAGTATTTGAATTAGATAATAGAACTATTTCCGGTGGCGTAATTCCACTGGTGGCGTTGTCTGGCAGCTACACTAAAATATACCACTATGCCACAAAAGGAATTGCAAAATTGTTTGGCCCGTCCATTCAACAACAGGGTTACACCCTAACCCATTCTCACCTGTCCATTAACAATGGGACATTCATCTCCAAAACATTCCTCAAATAAGCACAGATACAGAGTTGCAAACCTTACAACAAGAAATAATGTATGAATTTATGTAAACGTCAATGATGTATTTACAGTGTCTGTAAGTGATTGTTTTGTGCTCTATATTCCAATAGTAGGGCCTAATCACTGCCATATTGTGGTTGTTCATTAATACAGATCTCTGTTTCTCCAGCAAACAAGCAAGATTAGAAATGATGCAGAAAACATTGGTAGCTGGAACAATAGGAAACTGATGTGAATAGATGGGTTCTCTCTCATAATCAAGGTGCTTACCCACCTCAACATATGTTCAATCAGAATGTTCATTAAAGAGCTGAGAACAGCTGTTACTTTACAAAAAAAAAAACACAAAACACTATTACATCACTAAACTGTACAGGAATGCAAGAGGACATACTTGTATTGTTAATGACTTATTTCCAGTCTTTAGTAACAGGTTTTGTGTGTGCGTGTGTGTGTGTGTGTGTGTGTGTGTGTGTGTGTGTGTGTGTGTGTGTGTTCCTTTACTGTTCCCTGATTGGTTGAATTAAAGGTGTGAAAGACACTCCTCAGGTATAAGTACCACTGACCAAGTGGAGTCTCTATTCTCTAATGTTGTTGCAGACCCAAGACAGAGAACCAGACCTTTCATCCCATTTCCAAGGATTTTACATTAAGGAACAATTGAACAAGAAGGTAAGAGGTTCGTGACATACACAAATGTGTAGTCACGTCTTTGTTTTAATATGTATTTATTTTTAATAGCCTTATTGTATCTTGGAATAAGCAGGGAAGTTATATTCTACCACTTTTTCGAGTCACGTGTTCAAATACTGGATTCTGATTGGCTAAATTCCGGAGGTTATGAGAGGACAACTGCCGCAAAGTTGTGTGTCCGAGATCAATGCGCCTCAGTGTACATCCGGGGACTTCAGGAGGTAGTCCCCCAACCAACAAATGAAGGTCGCAGCGGTCCTATGTTTACTAACGTGCGTACTATCGTCGCCGATTTATTTGGATCCAATGCAATCCGCCAACTTTAAAGCCCCTTTTCTCTGAACCTATGCCTTTCTGGAAGCGAACAGCCTCTATTTACGGCCGGAACGGTGCTTTTAACTGACGTTAGCTTAGCTGTAAGCTAGACGCATGGATTAGTATGGAGTTGGCGCCATCTGTTGGTGAGTAGAAGATGTTGTTGGTGGAACTATCTGCTGTCTCGCGGAAGTTTTATAGGCAATAATGATTGTAACTTAAGATCCTTGCAAGTTACAACTATGTTTTCTTTCATGTATACGGGAAAAAGTGGTAGAAAAGCTATTTACCACTCGGGGTCGGACATTATGCTCTCATAATGTCCTGAGTGAGTGTGTTATCGGACTCGGCTGCGCCTCGTCCGATAACACCCTCACTGCGGACATTATGAGAGCATAATGTCCTCTCACTCGGGGTAAATTGCTTACGTCTAGGAACAGACATATTCCACTTTTCGCCACAAGATGGCAGAATCCACCCGTGAGACAGACAGGTATTAGTAGGTGGTCAGGTGACCTCTGTTCAGACGAACCAAGGAGAGTAGGAGACCTTCTTTGAGACGAACAAGGAAGTGAAGCAACAACACCTAAAGCTGACTCTGTCTCACCTTTGTCCTGTTTTATCAGGTAAATGCAGTATTATAACATAAACCCTGTTCAATATGAGCATTTTGTAGTATAAAACAAAGCTTGTATTGGTTCTTTACCCGAAATGTCGTGATTTTGTTGAAGTTTAATGTGTATAGTGAATCTGGGTGGTGTAAACAGGCAGATTCATGTCAGCCATTACTACGGCTCACAATGTGGTTGTTCTGGTCTGTTTCAGCAACCGTATTTGAGTTCTTCCTTTTAGTATTAAAAGCTCCTGTTGTTTAATATGATTAGTACCTTTTTTTTGCATTTGGGAATGTTTATTAGTTTGTTAATTCTCTCCAGTAATGTTCCTTGTAATGTATATTATGTCCATTGTGTTATGCCAATACAGTACCTTTTGGGTCAAAGTTACTTCATGTGTCAATGGTGATGCATAAATAAGTTCATGTTGATATAGCATTTAAAAAAAAAAACATTCTAAACATAGCATATTATTGCTAAAAAAAACAGTGTATTGATACTGAGTTTGTGAACAAACAACATTTGGGAATATGAAAATACGTGTTTATTGTGATTTGGATGTGTAAGAGAGAAGAAAATGAGAAAAGGCGGGTTTATTGTAATTTTTGAGGACATGTAAGAATTGAATATGTGACTCACTGAAACTCTTTAAAACAGAAAGAAAAGCAAATGGTGAATTAACCTGATAATTGTGAATAAATTAGATGAACAAGGAAGAAAACGAAACAGGTCACCAGCACTTTCGCCTATAACATATTCGCCTACACGCATTTGGTCTTTTCACGTGGCTTTTTCACCGTGGAGGAGAGCCTTTTCACCAGGCCTGTCTGGTCGATTCACCGCTGTTGAAGAGCCATTTTGCCTACCCTCAGACTGTCCGCGTTTGCTTGCCAGTAGTGTTACCTGTCAAACAACGGCTATATCCTATGCAATGCCACTCCATAGAAATCACATTAATACAGATTAGAAGTTAAAACTATTGGAATCATTTAGGGCTTTGCACAGGGCAAAAAGTCCACAGTCCGGTCCTCCTAAAGCACGATGTTATTTCTCTCTGATGCGTCCTCTCTGAGGCGCATGCAGAGAGCACAGACTGGGCACGGCAGCTCAGAGCTTTTGCAAATACAAGCAATATGAATCCATTTGCTAAGATTTATGGCACAGAAGGGACTTATACCTGTATTATTCTTGAGTTTGCATGTTGTCAAAATGGCTGTAAACGAGATATTATATTTCCTGTCCGATTCTACTGTATGTAGTTGTAGCAATGACTTCAGAACTAGAGATACTGTTCCTTCGAAACAGTGTGGGCTCGCTTCCAACCCAACAAATAGGATACTTTAAGGTACTGTAAGGTACAGTACCTTACAGTATTGTACTGTATCTTACTATACTGTACTGCACCGTACTGTACTGTACTGTACTGTACTGTACTGTACTGTACTGTACTCTACTGTACCTTACTGTACTGTACCTTACTGTACTATACTATACTGTACTCTACTGTACCGTACTGTACCTTACTGTACTGTACTCTACTGTACCTTACTATACTGTACTTTACTGTACTCTACTGTACTTTACTGTACTCTACTGTACTGTACTTTACTGTACTCTACTGTACCTTACTGTACTGTACCTTACTGTACTGTACTTTACTGTACTCTACTGTACCTTACTGTACTGTACTGTACCTTACTGTACTATACTATACTGTACTCTACTGTACCGTACTGTACTCTACTGTACCTTACTATACTGTACTTTACTGTACTCTACTGTACTTTACTGTACTCTACTGTACTTTACTGTACTCTACTGTACCTTACTGTACTTTACTGTACTCTACTGTACCTTACTCTATTGTTTTGTACTTTACTGTACTGTACTCTACTATACCTTACTGTACTTTACTGTACTCTACTGAACCTTACTGTACTTTTACTGTACTCTACTGAACCTTACTGTACTGTACATATTCTATGTGTTCTAGAGGTGTATATTGAGTGCATACTGTAGGTTAACAATCCCAGATCACATCTGTCCTCCACTATGTCTATAACCAAGGCGTTCTTCTATGTGGCCACTCCAGACTGAGGAGTGGAGCATGACTTTTATTGTGTTTGTGGATCTGATTTGAAAATGCATTGGTTGTGATATCTCCCTGACAACCAACAACAACCACTAATACGGCTGAGTGTCCCTGCGGGTTCTAGGATATATACTGTAAATCCCATTGCCCGGGATCCTAAAACCTTATTCTTTTTAACTAAAATTTCTAAAACACTACAAAACATGTCTCAAAGACAAATACAAGCAAACGTCTCCACAGTAACACAGTAACAGTTGTTTGTGTATGTGTGTGTGTGTGTGTGTGTGTGTGCGCATGCGCGCGTGCGTGCACATTGCAGATCAACTTCATAGCAGTATTAAGTGGTCCATCTATGTTTTTTTATTAATAATAAAATCTACAAAGTAACAAGTAACTGAAGCTGTCAAATGCTGTATTTATAGTAGAGTATATGTAACAAAAATGGAAAGTAGAGTAAAAGTACCTCAAAATTGTACTGTAGGTACAAGTACTTGTATATATTTGAGTAAATGTACTTGGTTACTTTGCAGCACCACAGAACAGCCAATGACAGACAGGCCTTTAATCACAGCTGTTTCAATCAGTAGAGTGGAGAGGGACATTTAGAGATATTTGTAGTTTTAACTCATAATATATACATCACACAGCTTAGATATTTGGATCAAATCAGAGAGCAGACCTGTGTGAACGCAATGATATAAATAGCATATCTGAAGTGTGAATATTGCAGCCACAGCGCCTTAATATAAACATGGGTCCCTTTCCTCTGTCTACACTCTATCCCCACTCACTAAACCCATTGGAAATGCATTGGGTGCTTAAAGTTAAACATTTTTATTTTTTTATAATTATTCTACAAAACATTTCAAAACGAGAAATACAAGCACACGTGTCCTCAGTAAGCTGAACACATAAAAAATTGAATGGTGTTGAAAGGTGTAAGCGTTTAGGAGATGAATCGCGCCAAAGTTTTGAGGAGATACTGACTGATAGATAAACAAATAAATAAATAATGAAGATAACATACGTGTGCTCGCCTTCCAGGCGAGCCCACAATCAGAGAGTAGACCAAAACAATGTATCTTAGAAATTATTCTTTTATTTAAAAAAAAAAAAAGAGAGATTATCTCAATGAAATGAATGCAACTGCCTTTTTGGGTCTTTCACACATAGACATGCACATGCTTTCCAACAACTTCAGCTTCAGGGAAATTATAATGAACACATGATTAAAACAGGCTGCATTATAATGCAAATAATTGCTAGTCACTATCACTGTCATGTGTACCTATCCTGCTGCATCTTGTCTCCAGTCCTTGGCAACGACACCCCAAGTAGCATGCAATTCCCTTCTTCGCACATGAACAGTTTTTCTGGCAGCCTTTGATACAGCTACATGATATTACCTTGTCCATTGATATAGGCCAGGCTGGCTCTGTAGATGGACAGGGGACTGCCTTCCCATGGCGGCAGCATGATATAGGCATCTATATCATGCATGATATAGGCATCTATATCATGCTGCCACCCACCTCCTAGACCTTCCAGAGCTGTGGGTGAGAACAGAGCACAGTGTCGTGCCCTGCCCTTTATTCACAGCCTGAGTGGCAGAGATACCACCAGCTATCCCTTTTTCACTGGAAAGAAGGCATGGTACAAGACCAGCATGGGTCTAGATCTCCCTGCACTTCAGGAGTTTGCTGAAAATTCCTCTTATACCTTGACATCCTCTCAGAGGATGTCAAGAATCAGGCTAGAGACCTCACAATAGCTGTATATGCATCAAAAGCTGACCATTCGGAGGACTTTGAGCTGGCAAAGCTGAGAGTGTACAAGTTCCTAAATAACCGATCAACCCTGTTGAAGCTGCTGCCACCTACAGAAAATGCCTTTGGCCTGCACCTGAAAAGAGCTGCTCTTGCAGCAATAATAGATAAAACTGCACACATCGCGAAGCCAGACATCCCTTGCTTCACTGAATATGGATGGTCTCTCAGTGATGGAAAGGCAGTCCCCTGTACATCTACAGAGCCAGCCTGGCCTATATCAATGGACAAGGCAATATCATGTAGCTGTATCAAAGGCTGCCAGAAAAACTGTTCATGTGCCATCCATCCATCTTCAACCGCTTATCCGGAATCGGAGACTTCCAGATTTCCTTATCCTGCGCAACTTCCTCCACTCCCTCTGGGAGTATACCGAGGCATTCCCAGGCCAGTCTGGAGATATAATCCTTCCATCTGGTCTTAGGTCTGCCACGGGGTCTCCTCCCAGTGGGACGTGCATCGAGGACCTTCCTAGGAAGGCGCTCGGGGGGCATCCGTACTAGATGCCTGAACCACCTAAGCTGACTCCTTTCCAAGTGAAGGAGCAGCGGTTCTACTCCAAGTCTCTCTCGGGTGATTGAACTTCATGTGCGAAGAAGGGAATTGCATGCTACTTGGGGTGTCGTTGCCAAGGACTGGAGACAAGATGCAGCAGGATAGGTACACATGACAGTGATAGTGACTAGCAATTATTTGCATTATAATGCAGCCTGTTTTAATCATGTGTTCATTATAATTTCCCTGAAGCTGAAGTTGTTGGAAAGCATGTGCATGTCTATGTGTGAAAGACCCAAAAAGGCAGTTGCATTCATTTCATTGAGATAATCTCTCTTTTTTTCTTTTTTTTTAAATAAAATAATAATTTCTAAGATACATTGTTTTGGTCTCTGATTTTATCTGAAGTCATTGCTACAACTACATACAGTAGAATTGGACAGGAAATATAATATCTCGTTTACAGCCATTTTGACAACATGCAAACTCAAGAATAATACAGGTATAAGTCCCTTCTGTGCCATAAATCTTAGCAAATGGATTCATATTGGTTGTATTTGCAAAAGCAGTCAACAATCATGGTAGAAATTATGTTAAAGCTCTATTTTGGGAATCCACCATCTTGCAAATATGCACAATAAAGGTCCAGACACACCCAATAATAAAATTAGCTATTCCATTGAGTCTCCCATGGTCAGACACCATGAAATAGACACCAAGTTTGCGTTTCTAGCTCATCTGGTTCAGAAGTTAGAGGCAAAACCTATTTTCTGGGTCCTTACATTATGGCGGCCATATTGTGGCGGCCATATTGGATTTCATGGAAACTTGCAATACAAAAAATGTTCATATGTATACCATTGATCAACCTGTGAAGTTTCGTGGAAATATCCCTCAGTTTAAAAATTTTCCCTATTCACCCCCCATTAAAACTAATAGGGGCTAATATTGAGGCGGCCATATTGGAACTTTGTCGTACAAATTGACCGGGTTGTCCATATAGGTTGTGATCCTACTGGGTCATAGATAATATTTCTGGTGGACAACCTTTTATGTCGGGGGCAAATGCAGGTTTCCTAAAAAAAGGCTGGTTTGCCCCCTGGGTACCCTTTTGTCCTGTACTGTGAACCCATAGAGCAGTTTTAACCCTCTAAGGCCCGCATTAAGAAATACTTGAAATAAAAAATTGAAAAAAATCAGATGGTGTTGTAGGAGTCCTATTAAGAGGAAAATGTAATGTTTTTTTCAAAAAAATGTTTTTGTAAGATTTTATAGCCATAAATCAAAAATCATAAATCATGCTCTAATTTACATATGGGGGATATTTTTCAAAATAATAACATATGTACATGTTCTAGACATTCTAATGATCACCAAAAAGAATAGTACAGGCATTTTACTTATGTTTTTTTGAGGTATAGCTTCCATGAAAAAGTGAGATGTTGTTCGTCAAAACTCTGGAATTTCAGCGGGTGTGGCGGGTGTGAATGTCAGCCCCTGTGGGGGGTATTTATATGCAAATATTGTGGCCAATGGCATTGTAATACTAAACAATAGAATCCAATGGTGGTGTTTAGGTGGTAGGGGGAGCTAAAATAAAATGATTTAAACCTTTTTTTGGATAAAATACAAACGTTGTAATATTACAACCGTGGGCCTTAGAGGGTTAAATATATAAGCTGTTTGTCACCACCCCCACCCATTGTCAGACCTTATACTGGTTTCGCTGTACCCATTGGTCCCATATGGCAGGGTTTCCTGCAGCACTTTATTGGCCAGGGGGGCCCCCTGGCCTAAAATCTGTAAAAAAAAAAAATCTGTAAAAAAAGGCCCCCTGGCCTAAAAGGAGAGTCAACCTCTCCTTTTATGTTGAGGGCAAAAATAAGAATTAGTCTAAAATAAGGGAATTCATTTAGTTGTGTTTTCCGTCATCATGGGCACATTCATGTGTTTTTATAGGGCAAAATAAGAATTAATATTAAAAATTAAGTGAATTAATTACTCGAATGAATGAATTAATTATAGAAAAAATGTTGCCGCTCGCGCTTTGCGCGTGCGCCATGAGTTCCCCCCCTATGGTGTAGTACTTGAAAGACAGTTTAAGACATCATGGCCATAAAGGGCACACAGACAGACACAGGGATCTGTGAATTGCTATATTTCTGGACAACAGTTGATCCAACCAATTTCCCACTTGAAACATCGCTCCCATAGGGTACTAATCTCTACCGCATTTTTTCATTTATTTGGGTGCACTCAGCATGCCCACTGAGGACAAGCACACGCATGAACATTCATGTCTGTATGCTTTCAATGGGTTGTGTGGGTGTCCTTTGTTAGTTATGAAACATCAGTGCCACATCGTCAAATACAAAGAGTTAACATTGTCAACCTCAATGAGTGTTCTGACTGTTTTATTTTCCTCTTACTAGATTGTATCCCTCTTTGTATAGAGGAGTCTTCACCTGAACAGAAAGAGATGTTCCCCAGACTGGTCCAGAAGGAACCAGAACCTCAACATATTAAAGAGGAACAGGATCTATTCCAAACATTAGAGGCTGATGGGACGATGTTGACATTACCAACAGTGAAAAGTGAAGATGTTGACAACAGAGACAACAGAGACACAGACGCTCCAGCCAGCACCTCATCTGCACACAGACACAATAAAGAGGACTGTGAAACATCGCAACCAACTAGTGATGCTCAGCTCCTCTCTTCACACTGTTCTGAATCTGATACTGATGACAGTGACGAGTGGGAGGAGAGCCGGGGAGGAGAGCCAGGTTTTAACAAACTGAAGACACCAAATGTGAAAGGACAAAGATCGTCTATGAGCAACAAGCTGTCTGACGATGATGTGAAATCAAAACACAAAAGTGGGGATCAGCCCTTTATATGTCTACTTTGTGGCAAAGGCTTTATGGAAAAACGTAATCTGACTCAACACATGAGGATTCATAAGGGGGCACGCATCTGCTGTGACCTGTGTGGAAAACAATTCAGCAAAATGTTCCACCTTAAAATGCACATGCACATTCACACTCAAGAGAAACCCTATGGATGTGACCAGTGTGAAAAAAACTTCAGTCAGAAGTGCCAGCTTAAAAGACACCAGCTCGTTCACACAGATGATAAACCCTTCTGTTGTGAACAGTGTGGGCAGAGCTACGCTTCAAAGGCCTATCTCAAGGTTCACCAGCGCATCCACACAGGGGAGAAGTCGTACCACTGTGAACTATGTGGCCAGAGTTTCAGAACCAATGGACACCTGACAACTCACCTGAGATTTCACAGAGGAGAAAGACCCTTTAATTGTGATCAGTGTGGGAAAAGCTTCATTACCACATCCAATTTACAAGAACACCAGATAATTCACAAAGGAGAGAAACCCTATGAATGTGACCAGTGTGGGAAGTCTTTTAGTCGTCCTGCCAGTTTACAAGCTCACAGGCGTGTGCACACAGGCTTTAAACCATTCCACTGTGAGTTGTGTGGAAAGGCCTTTAGTACGAAAACCAGCCTACAACACCATGAAACCACACATGTGCAATAGAAACCCTATCACAAGCACGAGTGCAACACATTACGACATTCAGCAGACACCATAACTAATAAGCTAGGCAATAACATACACCATTAAAATGTATTCGTTTAGTTCATTTTTTATAAATACCAGTAAGACCCCCTAAATTCGGGAGACAAGCGACCGTCAGGTCGCATACACAAAATCTAGAAGGCAATGGTAGCCAATCAGGAGGGAATATGGGAAATGGGACAGATCCATGTTGATGACAAGACTTTAAAGATACTGTGTACCGCTTTGCATGATTTTAGGGCAAAATCTGTAGGAGCAGTGTCCAAAAAATGGTTTGCAAGAATCGGCCTCATAGTGGCGCTAGAAGAGGGCCATGTGAGAAATGGGGGGTGGAGGTTGTGGTTTGGCAGCCAAGGAGTGAGCGTGCAAAGGTTGGCATGGATCGGGGCAACAGTGGCGGAGATATGAGTAGGGGAAAAGTGTGACGTGTGACGTGACTGACAGCTGGCGGAGGTTTTGATTATGATCAAAATCTGAGAGCCCTGTGGTAATCTGTGCATTATGGGTCAATTATTTTTACACGTCTTGTCATGTCACAGGATTGTATTTTTTGGGTGTGCATGCTTTTTAAACTTTTTGCAAGACAAATTAAACAGGTTATTTGAACAAAATAAACGTTTTCATTTTCATTAAATTGTGTTTTTATTTACCTGGTCAATTTGTGTCTAACTTGAGACAGACAGAGGTGAGAGACTACTAGATCGCTATTATCACACATAATAACTGTGAACAATGCACATAATAACACAATACTTTTTTGATGACCACAAAATGTGGTCATAACTCTCCACCAACATTAATAGGCCTTAATCATCTGGTTGCATACTTGGGGTTGAGTTGTACACAACACATTGATTGATTGATTGAAACCTTTATTCTCGAAAAGAGCATTGAGGTTCACCCTCATTTGCAATGCTGACGAGATTACAAACACAAAAATTAATTAAGACATACAAATACACAACAACAACAAAAAATAAAATAAAACATCATAAGGAAATAGTAGGTTAAAAACAATTGCATACTGAGGTAGGGAGATTTAAAAGCATGTTATCAAATTGACCATACGATATTGGAGCATTAATTTTTAGCATGCATTGTCAACACAAAAAGCTGTTTTCCCTAGTTCGGACTGAACAGGTGGAACCTTAAGTGAAAGCCAGTCACTTGAGCGAGTCTGGTAAGTTATTGTTTTCCAGTCAAGTAGTAAAGTGATATAAGGTGGTAACTTCCCATCAATAGCTTTAAAAATAAACTGGTGCCAGTGCCTTGTTCTTCTCTCAGCAAGGGATGGCCAGCCTACTTTCTCATAGAGGGTACAGTGATGGGTATAGTAGCCTTCACCAGTGATAAATCTAAGTGCTGAATGGTATAAGGGGTAAAAGGGTAGTAGGGGCAGCATTTCTATAGATAACATCCCCATAATCTAATACTGACATAAAGACAGCTTCCACAACCCTTTTCCTGCAGATCATTGGGAAGTTTACTTCATTTCTACATAGAAATCCAATTTTCTGTCTTAGTTTGGTTGAAAGTTCTGAAATGTGATGATTAAATGTAAGTTTATCGTCTAGCCAAATACCCAGATATTTATATTCTGTAACTCTGTCAATGGAGGATCTACTTAGAGTATCAATATGAAGACAGTCGGTATTTATATGTTAGGCTCTTGAAAATAGCATGAATTTTGTCTTGCTTGAGTTTAGAACTAGTTTAAGTGAGATGAGAGCATCTTGCAGGGCGTTAAAAGCATGTTGTAATTTTTCCATTGCTACTTCAACCGAATTGGCTATACAGTAAATAACAGTATCATCTGCATATAAATGGGATTTACAATTTTTTAATTTGGATACTATATTATTTATATAAATAGTAAAAAGGACTGGACCCAAGACTGAACCTTGGGGCACACCTTTAGTGACTTGCAAAAATTCAGATTGGGAATCCCCTCCTCTAACACATTGGCGCCTCCCTGTTAAGTAATCACTAAATCAATGGCTTGTTATTCAAGCTGAGTCGTTGAGCTCAAATAGAACAATCTACACATAGAAACATATTTTGCACACATGTTGCTCCATATTCCTTCACAACAGTGGTGTGTGTGTTGTCAAAGCTGAATACACTGGCAAATGACTTAAAAAGAGGAAAATTACCCCAAGTATTCTGAAAAATACACATGCACCCCAAAGCAAAATTAGATACCGGTAAGCAGAATTCAACATATTGGTAATGCATATCACAGCAACAGTGAGTCATCAAACGCATGGGGTAGTGCTGGGCAGGGGGTGTTGGGGGCAGCGTTTGGAGCACCGTCTCAAGCTGCACTCACACTGGAACGCACTATGTTGTGTGAGAGTTGTGTGGGGGAGGCGGGGGGCAGAGACAGCACAATGCATTCCGGATGGAAGTCTAGTGGTTTGAAGTCTAGTGCGTGTTGTGTGCTTGTTGGATGGTGCTCTGTGCAACCACAGGCAGTCACTAGACTTCAAACCACTAGACTTCCAACCCGGAATGCATTGCGCTGTCTCTGCCCCCCGCCTCCCCCACACAACTCTCACTCAACTTAGTGCTTGACCGTGTGTGGGAAGCCATAGAGGACAACAGCCCCACACATGCATGTGCACATGCGTTGTGTGTGTGTGTGTGTGTGTGTGTGTGTCCATGCATGTTGTATCAACACCAATCACTCTATCTGAGGAAAAACAATCAATGTGGTCTGAATGTGAAAGCCAACAGGTGAAAGGTTAGGGCTCATTAACACGGTGTCTCTGAATCATATCAATGAGGGGTGTAGCACCTGTTATCTACTGATACTACTGCTAACCAGTAAGACTCCCTAATCGGGAGGTCGCTTATCTCAAAAATGTGTTTTTTCAAAAATCGTCCACATGGTGGCGCTAGATGGGACAGATGCGTTTTGATTACATGACTGTAGAGATATGGTGTACCGGTTTGCATAATTTTAGGGAAAATTGTGTAAGAGCACTGTCCAAAAAATTGTTTTTCAAAAATTGTCCAGATGGTGGTGCTAGATGGGATAGATGCATTTTGATGACATGACTGTAGAGATACTGTGTACCGATTTGTGTGATTTTAGGGCAAAATCTGTAGGAGCTGTGTCCAAAATGTGTCTTGCAAGAATCGGCCTCATGGTGGCGCTAGAAGAGGGCCATGTGAGAAATGTCTCCTTAGAGTAAATGTGAGATCCTCCTTCAATGAAAGGGTTAGCCCAAGATTGCCCATTACACCATAGGAATCCTATGGTATGATATAGACAACTTCACAGAGGTGGGTTAAATAATGGAGAAGATTTAGGCAAAAAAAAAAAAAAACTTGTATACATTGCTCGGCAAATGTATTTATGTATTTTCCAGTCTATATCATTTTAATGCAAATTGTTCCCAATCCTATCTGCATGGCCCACTCCATTCACACAATACTGTTGGTGGCTTTATGCTCACTACTTACCATAATGAAAGGAATTGCAAATTGTTTGGCCCATCCATTCAACAACAGGGTTACACCCTAACCCATTCTCACCTGTCCATTAACAATGGGACATTCATCTCCAAAACATTCCGCAAATAAGCACAGAGACAGAGTTGCAAACCTTACAACAAGAAACAATGTATGAATTTATGTAAACGTCAATGATGTATTTAAAGTGTCTGTAAGTGATTGTTTTGTGCTCTATATTCCAATAGTAGGGCCTAATCACTGCCATATTGTGGTTGTTCATTAATACAGATCTCTGTTTCTCCAGCAAACAAGCAAGATTAGAAATGATGCAGAAAACATTGGTAGCTGGAACAATAAGGAAACTGATGTGAATAAATGGGTTCTCTCTCATAATCAAGGTGCTTACCCACCACAACCAATGTTCAAGGTCCATTAAAGAGCTGAGAACAGCTGTTACTTAAAAAAAACATTATAGCAAAACATAAAACACTATTACATCACTAAACCTGTACAGGAAGGAATGCAAGATGACATACTTGTATTGTAACTTTCTGTTAATTACTTATTTCCAGTCTTTATTAACAGGTTTCCAGTGTGTGTGTGTGTGTGTGTGTGTGTGTGTGTGTGTGTGTGTGTGTGTGTGTGTGTGTGTGTGTGTGCGCGCGCGCGCGTGCGTGCATGTGTAAAATGACAATGAGGGTGTGATTTGGGCTACCTGATTTTTACACAAAATTCTTATATTCAACAACAATGTTAAACGTGACTATAGGAAATAATGTATCCAGATAGCCTAGTTGATCAACTATAATGTTCATGCCACATCCTCATTGGAAGCACCCCTCCCCCCAACACACACATACCTCCTTCCTTTAGTTTACTGTTCCCTGATTGGTTGAATTAAAGGTGTGAAAGACTCCTCAGGTATAAGTACCACCAAGTGGAGTCTCTATTCTCTAATGTTGTTGCAGACCCAAGACAGAGACCTTTCATCCCATTTCCAAGGTTCCCTTGAGGAACAATTGAACAAGAAGGTAAGAGGTTTGTGACAAATGTGTAGTCACATCTTTGTTTTAATATGTATTTATTTTTAATAGCCTCATTGTATCTTGGAATAAGCAGGGAAGTTATAGTTTAGGAACAGACCTATCCCACTTTTCGCCACAAGATGGCAGAATCCACCCGTGAGACAGACAGGTATTAGTAGGTGGTCAGGTGACCTTTCTTCAGATGAACCAGGAAGTGAAGCAACAACACCTTCTTATTATAACTCTATGAACAACACCTAAAGCTGACTCTGTCTCACCTTTGTCCTGTTTTATCAGGTAAATGCAGTATTAGAACATAAACCCTGTTCAATATGAGCATTGTGTAGTATAAAACAAAGCTTGTATTAGTTATTTACCCGAAATGTCGTGATTTTGTTTAGTTTAATGTGTATAGTGATACTACGGCTCACAATGTGGTTGTTCTGGTCTGTTTCAGCAACAGTATTTGAGTTCTTCCTTTTAGTATTAAAAGCTCCTGTTGTTTAATATGATTAGTACCTTTTTTTTTGCATTTGGGAATGTTTATTAGCTTGTTAATTCTCTCCAGTAATGTTCCTTGTAATGTATATTATGTCCATTGTGTTATGCCAATACAGTACCTTTAGGGTCAAAGTGACTTCATGTGTCAATGGTGATGCATAAATAAGTTCATGTTGATATAGCATTTAAAAAAGAATACATTCTAAACATAGCATATTATTGCTAAAAAAAACAGTGTAGGCCTATTGATACTGAGTTTGTGAACAAACAACATTTGGGAATATGAAAATACGTGTTTATTGTGATTTGGATGTGTAAGAGAGAAGAAAATGAGAAAAGGCGGGTTTATTGTAATTTTTGAGGACATGTAAGAATTGAATATGTGACTCACTGAAACTCTTTAAAACAGAAAGAAAAGCAAATGGTGAATTAACCTGATAATTGTGAATAAATTAGATGAACAAGGAAGAAAACGCAACAAACCTAAAGCTGAATCTCTCCCTACCCAGGGGGCAAAGGAAGGTGTGGTGCATTTGCCCCGACATAAAAGGTTGTCCACCAGAAATATTATCTATGACCCAGTAGGATCACAACCTATATGGACAACCCCGTCAATTTGTATGACAAAGTTCCAATATGGCCGCCTCAATATTAGCCCCTATTAGTTTTAATGGGGGGTGAATAGGGAAAATTTTAAACTGAGGGATATTTCCACGAAACTTCACAGGTTGATCAATGGTATACATATGAACATTTTTTTGTATTGCAAGTTTCCATGAAATCCAGGCCGCCACAATATGGCCGCCATAATGTAAGGACCCAGAAAATAGGTTTT
This sequence comes from Nannobrachium achirus, assembly GCF_963921795.1. NCBI lineage: Eukaryota > Metazoa > Chordata > Actinopteri > Myctophiformes > Myctophidae > Nannobrachium > Nannobrachium achirus. Next base: position 49,959,365 of record NC_137826.1, read on the forward strand.
GCCTCTAACTTCTGAACCAGATGAGCTAGAAACGCAAACTTGGTGTCTATTTCATGGTGTCTGACCATGGGAGACTCAATGGAATAGCTAATTTTATTATTGGGTGTGTCTGGACCTTTATTGTGCATATTTGCAAGATGGTGGATTCCCAAAATAGAGCTTTAACATAATTTCTACCATGATTGTTGACTGCTTTTGCAAATACAACCAATATGAATCCATTTGCTAAGATTTATGGCACAGAAGGGACTTATACCTGTATTATTCTTGAGTTTGCATGTTGTCAAAATGGCTGTAAACGAGATATTATATTTCCTGTCCGATTCTGCTGTATGTAGTTGTAGCAATGACTTCAGATAAAATCAGAGACCAAAACAATGTATCTTAGAAATTATTCTTTTATTTAAAGAAAAAAGAAAAAAAGAGAGATTATCTCAATGAAATGAATGCAACTGCCTTTTTGGGTCTTTCACACATAGACATGCACATGCTTTCCAACAACTTCAGCTTCAGGGAAATTATAATGAACACATGATTAAAACAGGCTGCATTATAATGCAAATAATTGCTAGTCACTATCACTGTCATGTGTACCTATCCTGCTGCATCTTGTCTCCAGTCCTTGGCAACGACACCCCAAGTAGCATGCAATTCCCTTCTTCGCACATGAACAGTTTTTCTGGCAGCCTTTGATACAGCTACATGATATTGCCTTGTCCATTGATATAGGCCAGGCTGGCTCTGTAGATGGACAGGGGACTGCCTTCCCATGGCGGCAGCATGATATAGGCATCTATATCATGCTGCCACCCACCTCCTAGACCTTCCAGAGCTGTGGGTGAGAACAGAGCAGGATGCATATCTTCCTATCCATCACATGGTCTCAGCCCTTGGACTCGCACAGTGTCGTGCCCTGCCCTTTATTCACAGCCTGAGTGGCAGAGATACCACCAGCTATCCCTTTTTCACTGGAAAGAAGGCATGGTTCAAGACCAGCATGGGTCTAGATCTCCCTGCACTTCAGGAGTTTGGTGAAAATTCCTCTTATTCCCTCTCAGAGGATGTCAAGAATCAGGCTAGAGACCTCACAATAGCTGTATATGCATCAAAAGCTGACCATTCGGAGGACTTTGACCTGGCAAAGCTGAGAGTGTACAAGTTCCTAAATAACCGATCAACCCTGTTGAAGCTGCTGCCACCTACAGAAAATGCCTTTGGCCTGCACCTGAAAAGAGCTGCTCTTGCAGCCATAATAGATAAAACTGCACACATCGCGAAGCCAGACATCCCTTGCTTCACTGAATATGGATGGTCTCTCAGTAATGGGAAGGCAGTCCCCTGTACATCTACAGAGCCAGCCTGGCCTATATCAATGGACAAGGCAATATCATGTAGCTGTATCAAAGGCTGCCAGAAAAACTGTTCATGTGCCATCCATCCATCCACCCATCTTCAACCGCTTATCCGGAATCGGAGACTTCCAGATTTCCTTATCCTGCGCAACTTCCTCCACTCCCTCTGGGAGTATACCGAGGCATTCCCAGGCCAGTCTGGAGATATAATCCTTCCATCTGGTCTTAGGTCTGCCACGGGGTCTCCTCCCAGTGGGATGTGCATCGAGGACCTTCCTAGGAAGGCGCTCGGGGGGCATCCGTACTAGATGCCCGAACCACCTAAGCTGACTCCTTTCCAAGTGAAGGAGCAGCGGTTCTACTCCAAGTCTCTCTCGGGTGATTGAACTTCATGTGCGAAGAAGGGAATTGCATGCTACTTGGGGTGTCGTTGCCAAGGACTGGAGACAAGATGCAGCAGGATAGGTACACATGACAGTGATAGTGACTAGCAATTATTTGCATTATAATGCAGCCTGTTTTAATCATGTGTTCATTATAATTTCCCTGAAGCTGAAGTTGTTGGAAAGCATGTGCATGTCTATGTGTGAAAGACCCAAAAAGGCAGTTGCATTCATTTCATTGAGATAATCTCTCTCTTTTTTTCTTTTTTTTTTAAATAAAAGAATAATTTCTAAGATACATTGTTTTGGTCTCTGATTTTATCTGAAGTCATTGCTACAACTACATACAGTAGAATCGGACAGGAAATATAATATCTCGTTTACAGCCATTTTGACAACATGCAAACTCAAGAATAATACAGGTATAAGTCCCTTCTGTGCCATAAATCTTAGCAAATGGATTCATATTGGTTGTATTTGCAAAAGCAGTCAACAATCATGGTAGAAATTATGTTAAAGCTCTATTTTGGGAATCCACCATCTTGCAAATATGCACAATAAAGGTCCAGACACACCCAATAATAACATTAGCTATTCCATTGAGTCTCCCATGGTCAGACACCATGAAATAGACACCAAGTTTGCGTTTCTAGCTCATCTGGTTCAGAAGTTAGAGGCAAAACCTATTTTCTGGGTCCTTACATTATGGCGGCCATATTGTGGCGGCCATATTGGATTTCATGGAAACTTGCAATACAAAAAATGTTCATATGTATACCATTGATCAATCTGTGAAGTTTCGTGGAAATATCCCTCAGTTTAAAATTTTTCCCTATTCACCCCCCATTAAAACTAATGGGGGCTAATATTGAGGCGGCCATATTGGAACTTTGTCGTACAAATTGACCGGGTTGTCCATATAGGTTGTGATCCTACTGGGTCATAGATAATATTTCTGGTGGACAACCTTTTATGTCGGGGCAAATGCAGGTTTCCTAAAAAAAGGCTGGTTTGCCCCCTGGGTACCCTTTTGTCCTGTACTGTGAACCCATAGAGCAGTTTTAAATATATAAGCTGTTTGTCACCACCCCCACCCATTGTCAGACCTTATACTGGTTTCGCTGTACCCATTGTCAGTGTCTGTTGTCAGAGTCAGTGACATCGGGTACAACAGAGTGTAGTCCCATAATGGTGTAGTACTTGAAAGACAGTTTAAGACATCATGGCCATAAAGGGCACACAGACAGACACAGGGATCTGTGAATTGCTATATTTCTGGACAACAGTTGATCCAACCAATTTCCCACTTGAAACATCGCTCCCATAGGGTACTAATCTCTACCGCATTTTTTCATTTATTTGGGTGCACTCAGCATGCCCACTGAGGACAAGCACACGCATGAACATTCATGTCTGTATGCTTTCAATGGGTTTTGTGGGTGTCCTTTGTTAGTTATGAAACATCAGTGCCACATCGTCAAATACAAAGAGTTAACATTGTCAACCTCAATGAGTGTTCTGACTGTTTTATTTTCCTCCTACTAGATTGTATCCCTCTTTGTATAGAGGAGTCTTCACCTGAACAGAAAGAGATGTTCCCCAGACTGGTCCAGAAGGAACCAGAACCTCGGCACATTAAAGAGGAACAGGAGCTATTCCAAACATTAGAGGCTGATGGGACGATGTTGACATTACCAACAGTGAAAAGTGAAGATGTTGACAACAGAGACACAGACACTCCAGCCAGCACCTCATCTGCACACAGACACAATAAAGAGAACTGTGAAACATCACAACCAACTAGTGATGCTCAGCTCCTCTCTTCACACTGTTCTGAATCTGATACTGATGACAGTGACGAGTGGGAGGAGAGCCGGGAAGGAGAGCCAGGTTTTAACAAACTGAAGACACCAAATGTGAAAGGACAAAGATCGTCTATGAGCAACAAGCTGTCTGACGATGATGTGAAATCAAAACACAAAAGTGGGGGTCAGCCCTTTATATGTCTACTTTGTGGCAAAGGCTTTATGGAAAAACGTAATCTGACTCAACACATGAGGATTCATAAGGGGGCACGCATCTGCTGTGACCTGTGTGGAAAACAATTCAGCAAAATGTTCCACCTTAAAATGCACATGCACATTCACACTCAAGAGAAACCCTATGGATGTGACCAGTGTGAAAAAAACTTCAGTCAGAAGTACCAGCTTAAACTACACCAGCTCGTTCACACAGGAGATAAACCTTTCTGTTGTGAACAGTGTGGGAAGAGCTTCAGTCAGAAGTGCAGTCTCAAGATTCACCAGCGCATCCACACAGGGGAGAAGTCGTACCACTGTGAACTATGTGGCCAGAGTTTCAGAACCAATGGACACCTGAAAACTCACCTGAGATTTCACAGAGGAGAAAGACCCTTTTATTGTGACCAGTGTGGGAAAAGCTTCACGACTGTATACAATTTACAAAGACACCAGATAATTCACAAAGGAGAGAAACCCTATGAATGTGACCAGTGTGGGAAGTCTTTTAGTCATCCTGCCAGTTTACAAGCTCACAGGCGTGTGCACACAGGCTTTAAACCATTCCACTGTGAGTTGTGTGGAAAGGCCTATAGTACGAAAACCAGCCTACAACACCACGAAACCACACATGTGCAATAGAAACCCTATCACAAGCACGAGTGCAACACATTACGACATTCAGCAGACACCATAACTAATAAGCTAGGCAATAACATACACCATTAAAATGTATTCATGTTTAGTTCATTTTTTATAAATACCAGTAAGACTCCCTAAATTCGGGAGATAAGCGACCGTCAGGTCGCATACACACATTTTAGAAGGCAATGGTAGCCAATCAGGAGGGAATATGGGAAATGGGCGGAGATATGAGTAGGGGAAAAGTGTGACGTGTGATGTGACTGACAGCTGGCAGAGGTTTTGATTATGATCAAAATCTGAGAGCCCTGTGGTAATCTGTGCATTATGGGTCAATTCTTTTTACACGTCTTGTCATGTCACAGGATTGTATTTTTTGGATGTGCATGCTTTTTAAACTTTTTGCAAGACAAATTAAACATGTCAGGCAGGTTATTTGGACAAAATAAATGTTTTAATTTTCATTAAATTGTGTTTTTATTTACCTGGTCAATTTGTGTCTTACTTGAGACAGACAGAGGTTAGAGACTGCTAGATCGCTAATATCACACACAATAACTGCACAATGCACATAACACAATACTTTTTTGATGACCACAAAATGTGGTCATAACTCTCCATCAACATTAATAGTCATCTGGTTGCCATGGATATACTGGGGGTTGAGTTGTACACAACACATCAATGGCTTGTTATTCAAGCTGAGTCGTTGAGCTCAAATAGAACAATCTACACACACATAGAAACATATATCAAAGCTGAATACACTGGCAAATGACTTAAAAAGAGGAAAATTACCCCAAGTATTCTGAAAAATACACATGCACCCCAAAACAAAATTAGATAAGCAGAATTCAACATATTGGTAATGCATATCACAGCAACAGTGAGTCATCAAACGCATGGGGTAGTGCTGGGCAGGGGGTGTTGGGGGCAGCGTTTGGAGCACCGTCTCAAGCTGCACTCACACTGGAACGCACTAAGTTGTGTGAGAGTTGTGTGGGGGAGGCGGGGGGCAGAGACAGCACAATGCATTCCGGATGGAAGTCTAGTGGTTTGAAGTCTAGTGCGTGTTGTGTGCTTGTTGGATGGTGCTCTGTGCAACCACAGGACTCTCACTAGACTTCCATCCGGAATGCATTGCGCTGTCTCTGCCCCCTGCCTCCCCCACACAACTCTCACTCAACTTAGTGCTTGACTGTGTGGGAAGCCATAGAGGACAACAGCCCCACACATGTGCACATGCGGTGTGTGTGTGTGTGTGTGTGTGTTCCCCATGCATGTTGTATCAACACCAATCACTATCTGAGGAAAAACAATCAATGTGGTCTGAATGTGAAAGCCAACAGGTGAAAGGTTAGGTCTCATTAACACGGTGTCTCTGAATCATATCAATGAGGGGGTGTAGCACCTGTTATCTACTGATACTACTGCTAACCAGTAAGACTCCTTAATCGGGAGGTCGCTTATCTCAAAAATGTGTTTTTCAAAAATCGTCCAGATGGTGGCGCTAGATGGGACAGATGCGTTTTGATTACATGACTGTAGAGATATGGTGTACCGGTTTGCATGATTTTAGGGAAAATTCTGTAAGAGCACCGTCCAAAAATGTGTTTTTCAAAAAAATGTCCAGATGGTGGCGCTAGATGGGACAGATGCATTTTGATGACATGACTGTAGAGATACTGTATACCGGTTTGTGTGATTTTAGGGCAAAATCTGTAGGAGCAGTGTCCAAAAATGTGTTTTGCAAGAATCAGCCTCATGGTGGCGCTAGAAGAGGGCCATGTGATAAATGATGGGTGGGGTCTCCGCGCAGCCGAGGCGGACGAATGGGTACCGGCCCCGGCTCTCCCGGTCACTCCTAGCCCGAGTTACGGAATTTTATGTGCGCTGCAGTGGCGGGGGTCCTCCACTGGGGGCACGAACACTTTTGCATCCGTTCTGGAGCACCAGGCGTCGGTGGTCCCCGGGAATTCTGTGAGCAGCCCCGTTGGGGTGGTCATTTTTGCACATTTGGTAATTTTTACACCTGGGGGTCCTTGGAGGTTGTAGTTTGGCAGGCAAGGAGTTTGTGTGGAAACTTTGGCATGGATCGGGGCAACGGTGCCGGAGATATGAGTAGGGGAAAAGTGTGACAAGTGACGTGACGGAGGGACTGACGGCCGGTGGTTTGGATATTTGATGGCCATATATGCCTTCAGTTCTTCCAGGTCGAAGATGCCTTCAGGGAGGTCCTTCTTTGTCGTGTGATCAAAATTCATAAAGTACGGGCGTACAGGCATGCGTTGGCCGAGATAGCTTTGTCTACTCTAACCACACATGGTGCTGTGAGACTGTGGCAATGGCTGTCCACTTCATCATGGCTCTTTCCTTGCACCTGGACCTGTTCATAAATGCAGATGGGGCTGCAACCTTACCTCTCGGATTCCTGGGACAGGCAACCTGACAGTTGCCAGTTACAGGCCAGGTACAAGTAGTGACTCATTACCCCTCCCCCTATAAAACCTTGAGCTCATGCACTCATTCCTTCTTTGTATTGTATTTTATTTCATTGACAAACCATCTGCTTTACATTAATTGTTGCTTTCTATCACTCAGATAGTCGGAGGCGACTGCAGTCGCACTGTGGGGGAGAACTGTCTGGAAGGCCTTTGCCCCCTTCTATCCACTGCATGCTGTGTGAGTTATGTGCAACTAATCCACCTACTTGTGTGTAAAGTGAAGTGTTTTTGCAGTGTAGTAAAACTTGACACCTTGACCCTCCATTCATGGAGTTTTAAAAATAAATGTACTTGATCATTCTTGAGAAGGACGTCTCTGCTCCCCTTCGTTTACAACGAACCTGTGTTGCTATTCATGTTGTGGGTATATTAGCACTTTATTCCTTGGGCGAAACTCCCAAAGCATTGTGGAGGTTACATTATGTAATAGTTCTGCCAAGGTTACATATTGACACTGTTACTGCGGTAAAAAAAGAGAGAAAAAAGGAATGTCCACAGTAGTTTTCAGATGCAAACATTTTCAATATCGAATCATTTATGTACACAAGAGAAAGGAGTAACAAAGTACAATAGATCAGACATTTTCACGTTTGAACATTTCAATAATATCAATGCAGTGATGCATTGATATTTAAAAAAAAAAAAACACACATTTTGAAAACTTGAGCTTAAACTTGAACATTTGACAGAGCAACCTTCTCTTGCTCTATTGAATAATATTTGACCAGGACATTCTATGTATACTGTCACTCTGGGGATACTGGGGTTGAGTACTTTGTCCACCATTGAGAAAGCACCAGGGTTTAGTGTGTTGTTTTGCAAAAGCGTCTGGTGTGGCAGGTCAGTCCGAATCTTGTGAGGAATTCTCTGTTGCAGTTTGTGCAGGTGAGCTGCTTCTGCTTCTGCTCCATCTACAAGAATGTTCAACAGTTAAGTTCATTTAAACATATGTATAGAGTTACTATATAATAGAGCAGGGGTCTTCGACGTTTTCATGCCAAGGACCCCTTAGTTGAGAGATGAAGCAGGGACCCCCAAAACCTGTTCATAGATTTCATATAGTTTCAGCATTTGACAGCACGATCATCAGTGTATTTTGGATTCATGTCAATTTGTGTTTTCAGATATTTAACCACTTGAGCCATCATAACCTAATAAATTTGACCTTTCACTCTGTACTTAATCTGCTCTTAATCTGAGAAGTGTGTGTGTGTGTGTGTGTGTGTGTGTGTGTGTGTGTGTGTGTGTGTGTGTGTGTGTGTGTGTGCAAAGTTTGGCATGGATCGGGCCAACGGTGGCAGAGATATGAGTAGGGCAAAAGTGTGACGTGTGACAGATTGACAGACAGCCGGTGGAGGTTTTGATAGTAACTGCGACCTGACGGTCGCAATAACATTTTTAAACATGTGAAACATGAGTGATGTTGAGCGCGTCATTCTGTAAATCGGGAAGGATTGTCAATTGACGTTTTTATCAATCAATGCTATGAAAGCAATCACAATGATACACCAGCGTCAGGATTTTACTCACTTGTTTATATGCATGCTTCCTCAGCATGATAGAAACGCAGCTGAATGCGCTGTGACCAGGGGGCGTCTTCCCCACAGTTGACCACTTGTCTGTCTTGTCGTAGTAGCGCTCGATGTCACGCTGACAACTACACGAAGAGAGAGACCAACTGCTTGTCCCTCCTAGAGCGTAGATCTTTTGATCCACCACGACCACGCTAGGAGAGGCGCGCAGCGTGGCCATGGAAGAACAACTGTCCCACTGGTTGGTCTGTGGGTTGTAGCGGTGCACCCCCCTGGCCGAGCGTTTCTCTCTATGATACACACCACCTATAGATAAACAGAAATGAACAGGATGGCGTTCGTTGGTGGGTTTCTGTCATGTGCCCAAACTGCAGCTAATCCATTATGGGACTAAGAGCCACTAAGAATAGGTATGATACCTAAAACGTAGATCTGTCCCTGGAGCGTACAGGCAGCTGAATCAGTACGAAGAAGCCATGGAGGAGCAGTTTCTGTCCATACAGATGTTTGAGGGTTGTACTTGAACATCTGGTTCGAACCTGTGAAAGAACCATCCCACAAAACAGCGACACCAAGGAACCAACAGAACAGTGAGGACAAATGACAAAATATCATTCATTGTCAGTGGGAGAAGGTGTACATGTATGTAATAACAAATGATTTGGCCATTTTCAGTTCAACCTGTTCCATACCAACAGCATAGATCAGTCCGTCGAGTGCAACCACAGCAGAGCCAACGGTGGCCCAATGGTCTGGCAGACCAACAGAGTCCATGAGCTGCCACGTGTTGCTGTTGAAATCATAGCGATCCACTGACTTCCACTTGTCCAACTGGCCTCTAAAGCCCCCCACTGCATACATGGAGCCGTCCAGCATCACCAGGCCTACGGACCATGTGGGTTGTGCAAAGAAAAAACAACATCAACAACTGATTAGAAGAACTGATGACCTTGACCACATCTAGCTTCTCCTTGGGTATCCAAGGCAACAACCCATAGTGGCTTTTCCAAAACAAAGTTTAAACTGATGCCAAAGTCTCACAGTCTTACCAAAGTCCCAGCGAGCCTCGTTCATGGGAGCCATCTTCAACCATGAGTCACAGAAAGTGTCATAGCGCCACATCTCTCTACTGATTGAACCATCGATCAACTTTCCTCCAGCCAAATACAACATGGAGCCTATGGTGAGAGAAGATTTCAATTGTCATAGAATGAATGATGCCAATTGGTTTAACGGTTTAACAGTGTCACAGAATGTACAACACCGTTGTTTAAGCTGCATCACTTATGGCTTACTTGATTTCATAGTTTGCTGTGCGGATTGAACTCAACTCTACTGGGCGCAAAACCCGGATGGGATTACCCACATAACTGGACTGGACTGAACTGTTGATATTTGCTCTCTTCCTTCCAATTTTAAATCAAATTGATATATTTTTTGTACTGAAAAGGATACCCTTGCATAATTGTATTAGTTTAGATTTATTATAAAAGGAAACGTATTCATTTAGATTCATAATAAAAGGAAACTATCTTTAATACTTAATACCTTGTGTCGTGTTATTCACTTTATGCTGGTGTAAAAAGGAGTGCAAACTCAAAGTAGAACAGCTCTCCCAAAAAACATGTTACATTATGACTGAGTTTCCTGCAGGTTGTCAGCAATTCTACGAGTTTAAATACTTTTTTAATGCAATCAAATAATGTAATTATAGATTTAATTCATGTCACTTGTGGTAAATACAAAGCATAACGTATTGTATATGAAGGAAAATCAGAGATCCAGATTTACTTTGGGCTGTTCAGGTTGAGTGTATTAGTGGTTATTAGATTTACGTATCCAGCTGATCAACAATAGCTACTCCTCACCTGAAGCCACCAGACCAGGATACGTGATGCCGCGTACAGCAAACGGCAGACATCCCAGAGTGTTCCACTGATAGGTCGTGGGATCAAGGGTCTGAATGTTGGAACATGGCTTCTGACCTTCTAACCCTCCCAACATCAGGATCACTTCATGTTTTTCTGTACAGAAGCATAGAAGAAAAACACATTAGTCTGTAGAGCATACAATGGGAAACCTTCACTTAATGCGGCCCTCAGCAGGTTAATATCAAAACAATCATATATTATTGATTTCAGCTGTTACAATTCCAAACATGCAAACACGACCCACTTAAATTTACTTAAGTCTATGGTATAGTAGTAGCTTAATGACTATAGTATTAAAGTATTCAAATGTTTGTCTTTTTTCTGTCCAACGTATTTGTATTTACGTTCATAAAGTTTACATAAGTATAACTAAATGCATTTGAAATTAATGTTACATTTCCGGATTCCAATTAAAAAATAACAAAAAAAGTATTCAGGATTCCAATTCAAAAGAAGCAAAAACAGCAGATCTACAAGCTCAAAACGCGTCGCAGTGCCTCAAAACTGTACTTGAGTACAGTACTTGAGTAAATGTACTTTGTTACTTTACACCACTGAGTGCTGGCTTGAAGCACATAGATAGCTGCACTTATGAACTGCAATGACTGCTGTTGAGCAGTGGCGTCAGTTCCTCAAAAACCAGGTAAAGATGGGAGTCCTCATGGGTGAAAAAATATTTGGTCAGCTTTTTCCCCGGGTTTCTACGGTTTCTTGGGCTGGATATGGCAGCCTGGAACGGTTCAAGTGCAGCTAAACTTGGCATGATTGTGTAACCCTCTCTTTCGGGTCTGCTGATCTGAAGAAAACACCCAGTGTTGTCTCTGTTCACCCATTTATTATCAGGAACTGGTGGGGACAGACAGACATCGCATGTCACATACAGTATAGGCTGCTTGCACAACTCAGCTCCGTTGCTCAGATCAAAGCAGGAAGCAACTAAATGTAAACAAAAATAATTACAAAACAAGTATACTGTACACAGTTAACAGTAGTATTTAAAGTATCTATATAACATTGCAAATGTTTTTTATATAGTTTATACAGTTCAGAATACAAAAACCCTCCCAACACACACCTGGTGGGGACAGACAGACATCGCATGTCACATACAGTATAGGCTGCTTGCACAACTCAGCTCCTGTACACAAACACAAACAACATTCACTGATTACAGGCTAACTTCAAACAACTGCAATCAGTTCAACTGATCTAAGCCTGCCTGAATCATTCATCTGCTTAAAAGTGTGCACAGGCTACAATAAATGCAAGATTATGACACTTTATATCATGCAAAGGGAGGAGAGATGTAAACAGCAGCCTACCGTTGCTCAGATCAAAGCAGGAAGAAAGAGCAACGTCACGTGACCGCATATGACTGCGCAAACAATGAATTTCTCTTCCACCAGGGGAGGGTGCTGTTGTTCAGACAATTAGTATAAAGAACACAGCATAGAATGCAATATCTAGGCAGTACATTGTGTTTAGACATTGTTGATTGACTATATTTTGACGAACTTCATTCAAATAAAATAACATTAAATGACTCCTGTTACACTCTCCCCTCTTGAATTCGGCAAAATACGGAGTACCACAGAACACAATTTCTTTTCTTTTCTTCAACAAGAAAATTCACATGTAATCCAAGGTCCCAATCAACATAAGTAACAGTAATACCAAAAGTATCCAGTCAAGCCATAAGGCTGTTCCTGTAGAACACACAAGGGAAAGCACTCCCTGCAGTGATGACATAAAATGTGCCTGTATACACATTATCATACTCAAACCCTGTAAACTGTTACCCGACACTACTGATATTCAGACCCCAAAAAAAAGGTTGTGCAAGTTTTCAACATAATTCTCTGACCTTGTAGCTCATTTAAGCGTCCATCGTAACAATAAGCCTACTCACAGGTTTGACAATGCGGCCTGCTCTGGTTCGGACGGCATGTGTGTTGTCAGGTAAGTGACATATGGGTGCATGTGAGGCTGCAGAGTGAGCAGCGGGGTGACAGGGCGTAGCCACACTCGAGGCCAGCGAAGGAGAAGAGTCCAGCACTGTGCCAGGCCCACTAGGAACAGAGTCCATGCCACTAGAAACTGTTCCACTGCCGGCCACACTGCCCGCCTCCGAACCATCTGTATCCGAAAGATAGCTTGTCTCCACCTCAGGATCTTCATCCACCCCACTTTCGGCAAGCGTCCCGTCAGACCGGGCGGGCGGTATATCAGCTATTGGAAAGTCTTCACCCTCAACCGGAAGCTGCGAGACCCAATGATGGGTCCTAGAAACCTTGTCTGGGCCCCTCACAGAAGCCACAGAATGGTCAGTGACACCATCGCTACCCGGGGTAGGAGTAAGAGGCGAGGCAGAAGAGACAACGGAGGCACTGTCTTCATCATCCTCCGTCACAGGTAGGAAGTTCACACAGAGCAGCAGATTACGATGCACCACCTTGGTGTGACCAGTGACAGAGTTGCGTATCTGGGCGGTGTGGGTCGCAGGATCGCTCTTTACTACTGTGTAAACCACATTTTCCCACCTATCAGCCAACTTCCTCCGACCTCTCTCTCCCTTGTTCGCCACCAGGACCCTGTCCCCAGCTTCGACAGGCACACCCTTTGCCCGCCTGTTGTATATCCTAGCCTGTCGCTTCTGCTCCTCACTAGTGTGCCTCTCGACCAAGATCATGGCCTCCCGGAGATCCCGTTTCAGAACCTCCACATACTTGGGATAAGACACAACATCCTCGTCACGTAGAGCAGACTTGAAGAGCACGTCAACAGGTAGACGAGGCACTCTACCGAACATCAAGTAAAAGGGCGGAAACCCAGTGGTCTCATGAACGGTCGAGTTGTACATAAACGTCAACGTATGTAGCATTTGGGGCCAAGACTGCTTCTCCCGGGGAGGAAGAGCCCTTATCATGCCACCAAGGGTGCGGTTGAACCGCTCAACTGTCCCATTTCCCATGGGGTGGTAAGGCGTTGTGCGGGACTTCTTCACACCCGAGACCTGAAGCAAGGCAGCTATCAGCTCACTCTCAAAATTCGCACCCTGGTCTGAGTGGATACGCTCAGCAAAGCCATAGAAACAAAAGTAGTTGTCCCACAGCTTCCTGGCCACCTGTTTAGCAGTTTGATCAGGACAAAGGAAGGCATGAGCGAGCTTAGTAAAGTGGTCGGTAACCACCAACACATTGACGGGCCTGTTCCTGGAGTCTTCAGCTGTCCAAAAGTCAATGCAGACCAGTTGCAATGGCGCAGTAGTGGTAATACTCTCAAGGGGAGCACGGGCGTGTGGTTCCGGTGTCTTACTCACAACACACCTCTCACAACACCTGACATAGTCCCTCACATCATGTTCCACAGAACTCCAGTAAAACCTCTGCTTGACAAGATGGAGTGTTCTCTCCTGCCCTTGGTGACCAGCATCGTCATGACACCCGCGCAGGGCCTCCTCCCGCAGGGACTGGGGCACCATGTACTGGTGTTTTGTCTTCCTAGTGACCGGGTCTTTACACACCCTGTAAAGGATCCCATCTTCAAGCACAAGTTTATCCCACTGTTTCAAGAGCTTCAAAGCACCGAACGACTCATTTGGCCTCTCACGTCGTGTGGGGCGACGTCGGCGCTCAACGAAGGAGATGACACGGGACAACTCAGGGTCAGCCCATTGCGCAGCTCTAAGCTCCTGCTTCGGAATGGAGGGTAGAGCATCCTGGCCCACATCCGTGACACTTTGTACGTGACTCGCCAAGGCAATGGCCCTGACTCTGGCGGCTGTATCCCAATCATTGTGACCATCAAGGACAGCCGCAACCTCGGCACTCGACATGGAGCAGAAGGTGGGCATGGAGTCGGGGAGAGTGGTTGCCTTCCTGCCTTCCACCCCCTGGCTGTTCTGACGGACGGTAGATAACCTGAAAGCATCCTGAACCTCTCCACCAGACAGCTGCTCAGACTCACGGACCAGACTCTCATACGGCTCACAGAGAAGGCGCTCACCGATGCAGCGACCCGCAAAGGGCTCCCTGCTGAGGGCATCTGCCACTACATTCTTTAATCCAGGCACGTACTTGAGATCAAAGTCATATGATGCAAGCTTGGCCACCCAGCGCTGTTCACAGGCATCCAGCCTCGGCTTAGTCAGGATATGAGTAAGTGGGTTGTTATCAGTCCATGCAGTGAACACATGGCCCTTAAGCCAGTGGCTGAACTTTTCACAAACTGCCCATTTGAGAGCCAGAAATTCAAGACGGTGGGCAGGATACACGCTCTGTGACTTGTTCAACGACTTACTGGCAAAAGCAATAGGACGTGCTCTACCTTCCCCAGGAGCTACTTGTGAGAGCACTGCACCTAGGCCATCGGTCGATGCATCTGTTGACAGGATGAAAGGGCGGGAGAAGTCAGGGTGCGCCAGTACAACATTAGCCAGCAGGGCATCTTTCAAGGCCTGCACCGCCTTCTCACATTCAGAGGTCCAGTCCGCTGGAACCAGCTTCCTGTACTGTTCTCTGCGTCTCCCTTGGGTTTCCCCAACCCACTTCCTTTTCTTCTCCTTTGTGCCAGAGGTCAGTTGGAAAAGAGGCTTCGCGATACTGGAACAGTTGGGAATGTAGCGTTGATACCACATCACGAGGCCAAGGAATGACTGTATCTTCTTTGGAGATGGTGTCCGTCCATCCGGAAGCATCAGGTCCGCCTTCGTGACATTAGCAATGGCCTCAACTTTGCCGGGGTCCGTAGACACACCTCTGCTGTCAATGACATGACCAAGGAAATGGACAGACCGACGCAGCAAGTGACACTTCTTGGGTGCCAATTTTAGGTTGTGTGCACGCAGTCGTTGGAACACCATCTCGAGACGCTCCAAGGCCACGTCCTCACTGGGAGCGAAGACCATTAAGTCGTCGAGGTAGCAGAGTAGAGAAAGGAAGTTCTGGTCCCCGAAGATGCTCATCATCATCCTCATGAAACTGGCGGGGCTATTGCACAAGCCTTGAGGGAGACGATTATACTCGTACAGACCAGTAGGTGAAGAGAAGGCAGTATACTTTTTGTCGTCTTCATGCAGCGGAACATTATAAAAACCAGAAGTAAGGTCCATCGTGCTGAACAGTGCATTTCCCCCCATGGCTGCGAGACAGTCAGCCTGGTGTGGAAGCGGGTAGGCATCCTTGACCGTGCGAGCATTCAGCCAGCGGAAATCAGTGCATATTCTCAGGTCACCATTCTTCTTCCACACGAGGACCAGTGGGGAAGCAAACTCACTTTTGGACTTCCTAATGATTCCTTTCTCCTCCATCTCACTCAATGCAACACGGAGCTTCTGGAAGTGGCCAGGTGGGACCCGTCTGTAGGGTAACCTGAACGGCTTCTCGTCCACCAGGTGGATCCTGTGCACAAAATCAGTTGCTTCCCCACAATCAAGTTTATCCCTGGAGAAGATATCAGCATATTCCAGTGACAACTCACACATCTTGGATTTCCACTGATCAGAAACCTCACAGGAGTCAAGGTTCAGGTCACCAAGACCACATCTCCTCAGAGACTCTGTAATGTCAGAAGGTTGAGAGGACTGGCCAGAGCTGGTACGTTGACTGTTAGAACGGATACAAGCACTATCCGTTGCGTCCATATCCTCCAGAGCCATACATGGAGATACATCAGCCAACTTGGCGTTCCTCCGCAGGGTGATAGGGCTGTCAGTAGGGTTAATGATCTTCATCGGAACCCAACCGTCACCCCACAAGGGAGTGACAACACGACCAACCAAAATGTTGCGGGGCATAGAGTGGGATTTTGTAGGCTCAACCACAACAGTGCAGCCGGGCAGACCACGGGATGCAGCAGGGAGCTTCCCCCATACAAGGTGCTCACGACCAGGAAGTAGAGTTACAGCCTGGTGCAACTTCACAGTTCCCACAACATCAGGGACCTCCTCTCCTACCCATCGATGGACACCAGCAAGCATGGCCAGGAATCGAGTACGGTCCTCTCCGTCATCAGGGTATCCCGGTACAGACATCATTTCCCAGTACTTCTCAGAATCCTTAAGCCTCCGTATGAGGCACTTGATGACATTAGTGCCTATTATCAGGTCATCAGTCTGCCCAGGGACAATCAACGTGGGCACATTCATCTTATGTCCATATACCTCAAGCTCCAAATCACACTGACTCTTTGCAAAGGCTTTCATGCCTCCACATCCAACCAAGACAACATCAGTGCTCTGTAGGTCATCACAGGTCAGGGAGCCAGCCTCAACCATAGCGTCAATGGCGGCTTCGCTTATAGAGCACGCCATGGAGCCCGAATCCAGCAACGCCCTCACGGTTGAACATCCATTCACAACAACCGGGGTGTAGAACAAACTGTCACTGTACTGCAGACGCTGCGTATTCTGAATAATAACTTTGGAGTGGCCGGGAAAAGCTCCACTCACTGTCTCATACACCGACTGGAGATCTGGGACCTCGTCGAGGGGCTTGTCACTAGCGCCCACACTTCCCCCCTCGAAATGCGGGCGAACTAGTTTCCCTGTTGGGGGGAAGCTGAGGCAGTGGCGGCGGTGGCAGACTGAGAATCAGGGGACGAGGAAGCAGGGCATTCCTGCCTCATGTGACCTGGCTGGTGACAGGTAAAGCAGAGGCGATTGAATTGGCAATGGGCAATGGTCGAGTGCGAGTGCTCACCACAGATCCCACATGCACCCCGACCTGAGGATGTCCTCCTCTGCTGTGGCTGTGACCCACCACGGCCACGGGGAAGAGAACCGGGAGGTGAATAGGCATGGGAAGCAAAACCTGGGCGCGGTGCAGGCGCTAAGCTACTCAACACTTGGCTCAGCATCTCTGTCATTTTATCCATGCTGGCCTGGAGCGAGGCAGTCTCCGAGGCCCTCTGAAAAGGCTGGACATTTTGTTTGCATGAAAGTACCAGAGGAGGCTCGCTCACTGGCTCAGATGTGAGAGACTCATCCACGGTAGCAACCATCTGCTGGGCAACGCGGTGTGGCGGTGCCGCCCTCTGCCTGGTCCGCTGTTCCCGCTGGAACTCATCAATCCTCTCCTGTACCTCCTCGGCTGTCCATTGGTCAGTGAGCTTGCTATTGAACTTAATAGAAAGAGACTGGTTGGGGCAGTTCCGCACAAACATCATGGCCACTTCCCTACCAATGTCGTCCATTGCCCTCCCCAAACGTCGAAGACTCTCATCTGCCACATCCGCAGCCCTATTTAGACGTACCCAATAATCAACAGGGGTCTCATGAGGTGCAGGCAAGGTGTTGTAGAAGTCCATTAGAGGCATACAGGAATACGAGAGGTCACTGAAGTGCTGCTTCAGAATGGTATAAATTGAATCAGGCCGGTGGACAACGTCAATCGACGGGTCGCTGCGTAAACCGATCCTGACAACGTCTTTGGCTCTGCCCATAAGCCTAATGAGTATCTCATCTGACTGCTCCGCCGCAACAACACTCTTCTTCCTCAAATATGTAGACATCAGTTCGATCCACTCATGGATAGAACACTTGTCAGCACCATCACCACGGAAGACGGGTGGCTCTCTGGCATCAGACTTCAGGACTAGACTGAGCTGTGAAAGGTCAAGCGTAGCCTGATTGGCAGACTGACCGAGCATCTGTGTTGCATAGTAACCGTCGCCACGTAGCCCTGCAACATGGCCGGAAGATGACCCGTAGCCATGAGGCTGCGCAGCATAAGCGGCAGAAGGGCCATAGGCATGGGGCTGTGCAGCAAGACCGGAAGGAGGGCTGTAAACATGGCCAGAAGCAGGGCTGAAGACAGGGGGCTGCGTGGCATGGCTAGAAGGCGGAACATAGGCATGGGACTGAGTGGCATAGCTGGGAGAAGGGATGTAGCCATAGGACTGAGCAGCATGGCTGGGGGGAGGGATGTAGACATATGGCTGGAATGCATGGTTGGGAGCAGGGACGTGGGCCAGGGGCTGCATGACATGGCTGGAAGCAGGGACATGGGCAGGCTGCTGCATGGCATGGCTGGAAGCAGGGACATGGGCAGGCTGCTGCATGGCACTGCTGGGGGCGGGGCTATGGGCAGGCCGCTGCGTGGCACTGCTGGGGGCGGAGACATGGGCAGGCTGCTGCATGGCACCGCTGGGGGCGGGGCTATGGGCAGGCCGCTGCGTGGCACTGCTGGGGGCGGAGACATGGGCAGGCTGCTGCGTGGCACTGCTGGGGGCGGGGCTATGGACAGGCTGCTGCGTGGCACTGCTGGGGGCGGGGCTATGGGCAGGCTGCTGCGTGGCACTGCTGGGGGCGGGGCTATGGGCAGGCTGCTGCATGGCACTGCTGGGGGCGGGGCTATGGGCAGGCTGCTGCGTGGCACTGCTGGGGGCGGGGCTATGGCCAGGGTACTGCGTGGCACTGCTGGGGGTGGGGCTATGGGCAGGGTACTGAGCAGCATGGCTGGAATGGGGACTGTGTGTCTGCGTTGTGTTGCTATCTGATAAATAAAAAGACTGTGGGTGCTGTGCATGTGTGTTTCCCCTGTCAGACATGGGTCTGGTGGTAATAGAATCACCAATTTCTTTACCTAACTCAGTGGTCAAAGCACCAAATTGTCTAAATGCATCATTTATATTGACATTACCACCATGAAAAGGAGTGGAAAACGGCAGGGCAGGCGGAGGTCTCTCAAACAGAACAATGTCATCACCACCTTCATCAATACCAGTAAATGACATAGGCTCACTACCACGTGAACCAACTGAAATATCAGCCAAAGACCCGCCCCCTTTACTCCCCTCTGACATTATTGATTATGTACACACAATACACACAAAAAATAAATAAAAATAAAATAAATTATGATATACTGTATATCAATTATGATGAGCAATCAAGCTGATCTTCTTGAACTCACGGAGTCACGGCACCAGATGTAACCCTCTCTTTCGGGTCTGCTGATCTGAAGAAAACACCCAGTGTTGTCTCTGTTCACCCATTTATTATCAGGAACTGGTGGGGACAGACAGACATCGCATGTCACATACAGTATAGGCTGCTTGCACAACTCAGCTCCGTTGCTCAGATCAAAGCAGGAAGCAACTAAATGTAAACAAAAATAATTACAAAACAAGTATACTGTACACAGTTAACAGTAGTATTTAAAGTATCTATATAACATTGCAAATGTTTTTTATATAGTTTATACAGTTCAGAATACAAAAACCCTCCCAACACACACCTGGTGGGGACAGACAGACATCGCATGTCACATACAGTATAGGCTGCTTGCACAACTCAGCTCCTGTACACAAACACAAACAACATTCACTGATTACAGGCTAACTTCAAACAACTGCAATCAGTTCAACTGATCTAAGCCTGCCTGAATCATTCATCTGCTTAAAAGTGTGCACAGGCTACAATAAATGCAAGATTATGACACTTTATATCATGCAAAGGGAGGAGAGATGTAAACAGCAGCCTACCGTTGCTCAGATCAAAGCAGGAAGAAAGAGCAACGTCACGTGACCGCATATGACTGCGCAAACAATGAATTTCTCTTCCACCAGGGGAGGGTGCTGTTGTTCAGACAATTAGTATAAAGAACACAGCATAGAATGCAATATCTAGGCAGTACATTGTGTTTAGACATTGTTGATTGACTATATTTTGACGAACTTCATTCAAATAAAATAACATTAAATGACTCCTGTTACAATTGCACCTGCGCAGCTGACCTGCGGAACCTGGGAATTTACCGTTTTGTCAAGATGGGGAGAATACAAGTGTGTGGAGTATAAAAATGTTGCATTTGTAGTTATTTTACTGTAATTTAACAACATAATAACCAGCACAGATAGACAAAGAGACATTCGTGGATTTATATTTAAAAGTAACTTTTATTTTCCCCCCTGGACCCAGGGTATGGCAGCTGCATACCTCAGACATACTCAATTGACGCGCCTGCTGTTGAGTTCCACCTGCAGGGCTTCCATTTCTATGCCTGTTATAGCCTATCTATGCTGACTGAGTTATACTTCAACGCACAGCAATATTGTCGAGCTACAAGCCCACACACTTTGCGGAAGTGACTTGTTGTGAGTTTGTAGATCGCCGATTTTGCTTCACAAGGCCCTGGGGAACTAGTTTGACTGACAGACTCAGCCAAAGCTAGTCCTTCTGAATCTGTGTCCTGACCTATAGTTCCTCTCTGCCTATGGTCCTGCCAATGACAGTGCTAATGCAGAGGAGAATAAATGTTACACACATACTAGGTACCCTCTAAAATGTAGTTACTATGGGTAGGATTTGGATGACAGTATAGTCTTTGCAACATAAATTAATTATTAAAAAATACAAATTAAATAAAAAATTATATATTTTTTAATATTCAATTTATATCCTCAAAATTGATTATTTGAATATTCAATTATTCTAACCAATCCCTAATTACAATTAATTGTATCCATTTCATAAAGGATTTCACTTGATTATTAAAACAAAATGTAATTTTGCTTAATAACTGGTAATTTAATGACTGCTGTATATTAACTATCAAGCCGTGGAATCATGAATTGTTTTCAGCAGAATCAGTATTTTTCTCTGTGGAATCAAGACCTTTTCTCTGCAGATTCATGGGGGACACAGGACAGGAATCACATTACAACCTTTTTCCCAGCATCAGTTACAACATGCATGGCAGGGTACCTGTGGACCTGCGTGGTCTGTGGTTCTGGACCTCAGAGAGCCTCTGGCAGACCTGGGATTCAACCTCACTAAGAGATGCAGTCACTTCCTCAAGATAGGAGGGGTTGATGAAAGCCAGACGGATATGCTCCATCACCTTAAAGGACAAAAGAATAATCATACTAGTCACAACTGCATATTGTCAGAACATTTAAATGTGGTGCAAGTTATTTCTTTTCCATGGTCTGGTGAAACAAACATACCATCTCAAAGCTCTGTGTGCGGGTAGGACAGTGGTTCAGCCACAGCATGGCAGCGTCAAACACCTGCTCCTCCTTGAACACATTTAGATCATCACTGGCAACAATCTCTGTCAGTTTGTCCACAGAGAGAGAGGGGAACTCCTCCTATTAGCATAACACATAGTAGATTATACAATGATAACCGACAGTAGCTGGTTAATATTCACTGTCAAATAATATTAGTCCGATATACTGTATATTCATCTTGTTCTAAAATGTGTGTGTGTATCCTTCAATGTCTGACCTGCTGGCAGACGTCAATGAAGTGTTCCAGAATGTAATCCATGCTGTGTTTCATCAGCATCTGACAGGAGTGGAGCTCAGCAAAGCAGTGAATTCCTACACAGTTCTTCATATCCATCTGACGCTCCATGTAATGACAGCAGGCCTCTTGAACAGCTGTGACACCCAGCAGGTTGGATGCTGCTAAGAGGGCCTACATAACAAATCAACATTATCAAAAAGAAGAAATTAAAGAAAGAAAAGGTATTAAACTGTTAAATGGTCTGTTTCGGCCATTAGACAAAGCCATAAAGGCAAACACATCTATATTCACAATTATTGTATTTCTCCAATTAATCATCAACTACAAGTTCATGATCGGGAAAGTCAATGAAGACAATGGAAACAATGAATATGTTTACGATGACAATACAATTACCTGCACATTGTCTGAGGAGATGATCAGCTGTGAAGTGTAGGCATATCCCACCAACAGGTCAATCTCCTGAGGTTCTACATCCATCATGTCAACCTTCTCCTGTCTGGACTCCATCATGCCAGTTGTAAACATTGCCTGTACAGATTCAACGTGGTCATGCTTTAGGCCTTTATAATTCACATGATGTGTACACAATTAAAAGGTGCTGCAAGTAATATATTTTGGTTCCACATAATATATACTGTATGTTCAGGTGGGACACCAATTTGAAGCTGATCTCTGTCCTGATTGGATCTTTATAATGTATCTATCCTGCATTGGTTATCTCTCTGGACTGGATTCAATTATGATCCTGATATTGCATTTATTTTTTATCTACGAGCTGAAGAGATGGAAAGACCTCTGTTACTGAACACATCCACAGCACTGTTTCATATGGGAATATAGAGCTATTTCACACTTAAACAAATGAATAACATTTAAACCTCCCATTATATTTATCATTATATTCAGTTCACCTTAAAGTCAAGCAGAATGGAATGTTGAGGCTAAAGTTGAGGCTGTGTGTTTACCTCAAAGTAAGAGCTGAAGGAGGCCAGTACAGTACGGTGACAGGGGAACTGCTTTCCTCCACAACACAGAATCACATCACACAAAGTGTTGTTTAGACGAAGCCTGTTGAGCTTCTCTAACATCTGGTTGGGATGTGTCTTCTCCATGAACACAAAGGTGTCACTCTCCACTGAGGATGGAGGGACACTGGTGACGTCCACAGGACAGGGAGCTGGACTGACATCAACTGGAATGCTTTCAGCCATGACTCTCTCTGCTAGACCAGCCTGTATGACAGAGAGCAAGGAATGAATGATCAGTGATCTTTACCCGGATATAAAACAATACCAAAATGCAGAAATAAAATACCCTGTTACAATTCAAAGTCCTGTGTTCAATCAAAATATACTTAAAAGTGCCAAAAGTAAAATGCAGAATGTCCAAAAAGCTAAGCTTGTACAGCAGCTATTTTAAATACATTTTGGGACCAAGAATCACTGCTGGTTCCAACTGGTGCTACATATTTATTAATTTGGTTGTTTTTATTTTCTGCACAATAAAATCACTGGTACAGCAGCATGCATGTTCAATGAATATGGTAAGTCTCACTGACCGTTTCACTTGCAAACACAATTAAATTCCAAAAACCCTAACATAACAGTTACACAATATTCAATAGTCACAAACTAAATCTTCACCTTATAAGAATTCACATCAGTTAACTCAACTTCAAAACTATACCTTTTATGTATTACACAAACTATGATAGTCTACATAAAACATTATAGGTATTGCATATTAAGATCATTATAGTCACAAGTCATAACCCATCACATACCAAATATTCACCACATCAATAAACATGCATCAGTCATCATGGCTTCTACCCCTGCTGCAGCCAGTAGAAACAAGCCTCGAGCTAAATGCTAACTCACTCCACACATGCTTCAAACACACAGTCAAGGCACAACACAAACATACATAATCAATCCCATAATATATTTCCCACAGCAAATGCATTCCCATATAACCATCTCACCTGCCAAATATGAGAAATCACTGGAGTATCCAACACTGTTACTGCAGCATGTGCTTTCAATCAACCTTATTCCTGGCCACGCCCACCGTGTGTGTGGTCAGGTAGTGTAGTATGAGATTCCATTTTCCCCAGGTGTTTCGCCCAGAAGGTTAGATTTAGGGCAGGCCTAATCTCTTGTGAGTTTAGGGTTAGGCATAGTGTTTGTGAGTGAGGCTAGGGTTAAAGTTAGTTTAGGCATGTTGTGAGGTTAAGGTTAGGATAGATTAGGGTTTAGATAGATTTAACAAAGCATAATATATAACCACTCCCACCCATGGGCAAAACACCTGGGAAAGAGCGAGTCCCACAGGAGTACACACATGTTGCTCCCTGGTGATAGTTCCCCATCTACTGGTGACATGCTGGTACTACGGTTAAACTGCTCCAATTCAGGCTTTTGCAAATCCCGCCCCATTCTGCCCTGTTACTATGGTGGGACATTAACCCTGGGCAGATTGTTTTTATAGTGGCAGTGAATGGGATTTTTTTTTTTTCATAGCCTCATTATTGCAATTTAAAGTACCAAAGGAAAAACATCTAGGTGATATTAATAAAAAGGGAAGACAAAGGTACAGTAGTTACATTGCAAAACAGGGGGTTTCCCCGAAAATATATGTTTTAATTTGTTTAATCCCAGTGGGACAGAATCACTATTGCAGATTCTTTTATAGTGGAAGTGGATGGGATTTTTTTTCCTTCATAGCCTCATTACAGCTATATAAAGTACCAAAAAAAACACATCTACGTGATATTAATAAAAGGGAAGAAAAAGGTACAGTAATTACATAGCAAAACAGTAATTTTCCCCCGAAAATATATGTTTTAATTAGTTTAATCCTCTGGATCAGAGAGAGAATAGAAATAGAAGGAGAAAGCGCATTGCATCTTGGGTAGGAAGAGGAGAACTATAATCTGTTCTCCTCACATAATAGGCTGGCTTTTCGTAATTCTGCCCATTTAAAATATATGTACCCAATCGTGACAAGTTAGACCATTGATAAGGTCCATGTGAACTAGTCTGTTGAAGCTTATTCATTACAATGATCGCAAACGCTATGGTCGCGAGCGGCCTGGCCGTGCTCCGCAGTGCGGACAGCCGGTGAAAGACGGCTGCCACTTTCTCCGACTGCAGAACTCCACCCCCGCTTGCAAAAAGTGAATGTATTTTTCTGGTTGGCCAGTCAGGGAGTCTCAGGGACCAATCAGAAGGCTGACAAACGGTGAATTAAAATGAAAACACCACATAAAACATTTTTTCCCCCCCAAACGTCCAACAACAAATGCATAAAACATTGAAAAAAATTCACTACCAGCAGGAATGTGCAAAATTAGTCTTTATTTGTCAGTAACCATCTTCTCACATTATACATATTAAATGGCTTTTTTAGTTTCAGTCTGTTTTGTAATAGTAGGCCTAATCTAAATTAAAAAAATTAACTAGGCCTACTTTCATTCATTCATTTTATGTTTATAAAGTATTGTAAAACATTCAAAAGTAGGCTACACAGCACTTGAGTAAGTAGGCCTAGTAGGCCTACACATGGATGCTGGCCAATGCTATATGTTCTAGTAATGATCATGCAGGTTTCTTTCTTTTTTCTGAAAAACCCCACATGGTGGATCTGATGAATTAGTAGTAGTAGTGTCGATAGCTAGATAGAAATTGCATAATATCATTACTACAAGAGCCACATTGTCAAAACATATGAGGAAATTAGCCAATCTACAAGCTTGCAGATCTTCTATTTTTAAAATATCTGTAGGGAACTGAGTCAAACCAAATTGAATGCCTCATCTCCTATAATCCCAAGTGTTTGTGGGTGATGGAGTTAGATTCTGAGGGGGCATGAGAAAATGATACAACACCTGGATGGCTTGGTTCTATAGGCTAAGTGAAGGTAATTCACAGTTCAAACTAGGAAGGCTTTTTTTTCCAAACGTACTTACAGCACAAATACTGCATGGTCATTTGAAGAGTTCCACTCAGATTACTTCAGATAGCCTAGATTCTTTTGGGGCCACAGTAGCAGCAACTCTACAGACGGTAAAGAATGTTCTTGTTCATCAGACTGTGTGGATATTCACATCATTATAGTTATAGTTATCTTCATTGTCATCATTCTTGGTGTGGATGATGGCCCTACATGAAAAAAGAAAACAACACCAACACAACACTGCTTCATCAAAGTTGGTATGGTGACTGTATACATTGCCAGATACTTGAATGTGTCCTTATATTATCATCACTTTACCCAAATACAGCTGAAATGGAGTTAGGAGATTACCTGACTTTCGCCAGATGGTGGCAGCATTGCGTTGCATTGCTTTACCATCTGGGCTCGGTCCGCCAGCGTTGATAACACTCGTAAAGTCCCGGGCCGGACCAATCAGCGGCAGCTATGGGCGGGCTCTGAGCGGCTCTGAGCCAATAGAGTGACGTTGCCTGAGTGCATGACGTTGCCTGTCTGCAACGTCATGCAGACAGGCCAATATGAGTGGTTGGAGTTGGCACTCCCAGACTGTGATAGAAACGGCCACATCCAATCACCTGCTACAGAAATTCAAAAAATGGCCCGCCCCTTACATAGAGTCTGGCCGAGAGATCCCAGATGTAAGGCAGAGCGTTACGCACTGCTGCAACTATCTGGCGAAAGTCAGGTTAGTTAGGAGATGTTTGACCATTAATGTGGACTTTGTCATTCTAATCAATCATGGACAAAACAACTATCTCCACATGTTGGAAGTATAGATGATAAGAACTAGATGCGCACGCAGGTCGGTACCAAAATTAGCCAATTAAACCAGCGCTCCCCAAAACAACAGGTTTGGGGATTGGTGGGAATTGATTACATGATACAGTCACCTGTGCATTTAGTCTCAATGTTTGTAAACAAGAAACGGGTCTATAGGTGGTTTGACAGACAGTTATGAGGATCCAATGGAGTTAGGAGGTTTAGGGTTCTCAACAGGCCTGAAAATGAAGGCCCGGTCCTAACTGGGCCCCAACTGGGTTGGCCCGGGGCCCGTCCCTGCCAGATTAATTAGCAATACATTTTAGGCCCTAAACGTTGGGTCGGGTCAAGTAGGGTTTGGTTTGGGAAGTATTTGTGTCTCCATGGCATGATTAATCAATAGAAAACAATGTCATTTTGGGGGTTGAACTACTCCTTTTAAAATGCAAGTAAAATGCTCTGTTGCACTGGCCTATAAGTTGTTCCTAAAAACTTATTAAGGACAATAAATGTTGTTCATTAAATCGGCCACCAGATGGTGACCTCGTAAAATATAAATACAGTACATCAAGATCGTTTAAAAGCACAAAAGGCTAGTGAATATTGTGAGGCATATTCACTGTGTGGGGAGTCTGGGGACTGTGCTTGGGAGGTCCAACCAAAGTTACCACATACCTGACAGTCAGTCAAAAGTATCAGACTTGGTCTCAAATATAAATAACACAAAATTAACCAACTTTTAACATTTAAAAGGGTTAATTATAGTGTTTGTGAGGTTAGTGTAAAGGTTAGGTTTAGACATACTGTTTGTGAAGTTAAATGTTTTATGCATAACCTGGGCGACACAGCAATGTAAGAGGGAGTCCCCATGACTAATCAAGTGCATTTGTGCTTAAAGGTGCTGTGTGTGACATGTTTTATACGTTTTAGCTCTACTGTATAATCTGATGCGATAATTATTATACGTTTTAGCTCTACTGTATAATCTGATGCGATAATTATTATACGTTTTAGCTCTACTGTATAATCTGATGCGATATATAGAGTGGTTGTTAACTTACAGGTGTCTCCTCGTCGCTTTAGTAAACATAAAATGTATTTTCAGGTCACAATATCAATTTTACCCAAGCAGGAGAAATAAATCATACAAGATCAGTCAACTAGAAATTGGAACACTTATCAAACTGAAGCTTATAAATGGATTCCATCTCCTCATTGGATCAAATTGGCAACAAACCTGAACAT
The DNA here is from genome assembly GCF_963921795.1 of Nannobrachium achirus. Classification (NCBI taxonomy): domain Eukaryota; kingdom Metazoa; phylum Chordata; class Actinopteri; order Myctophiformes; family Myctophidae; genus Nannobrachium; species Nannobrachium achirus. The sequence goes on from NC_137826.1 coordinate 49,986,981, forward strand.
CTATTTTGTTTATTCAAGAGCTGGATCGATGCAGAGACCCTGGTTACTCTGTAGCCATGATTACTGTCAGAATATAGAAATTTAACAATAAAAAATAAATCATGCCATAAACAAAAACGTCACTAACAGCACATTTGAAGTCACAACCGAACTCCTATTTAATTATATTCATACTGCATAATCACAAAATGCTCAATGCAAAGTTTGCAATGAGCAGATGAGGTAGATCTGCCTGACTACAAGGCAGATCTACGTAAGGTAAGGTAAACTTTATTTGTCCACAAGGGAAATTTGTCTTGGGCTTTCACCCCTGCTACAGCCACACACAAAACATCAGTGACAATACATAATAGAAATACATGACACAACATTACACAAGTGCACATTAATCAATACTCTCAGTCAGTGCTGTTTCAGAGCGTCATTCAATAATTTAGTGGACACGGGTACAAATGATTTTTTAAACCTAATGTACTTCCATTTAGGTTCACTGTACCTTCTTCCAGAAGGTAGAAGTACAAACTTCCCATGTAACACATGGGTAGCATCACCAATTATTTTCTGAGCCTGCCTTAGTGCCGCCTGCTCGTAAATAGACTGCAGAGAGGGGAGTTGTCTTACTCCTATAATGTTCCCTGCAGTCTGAACCAATCTCAACAATTTGGACCTCAGTTGCACTGAGAGATTACCGAACCAAACTGCAATACCAAATCTAACCAGGCTCTCCAAGACTGCCCGGTAGAACACTAACATAAACTTTTGGTCTACACCGTGAACCCTCAGACGGCGGAGGAAGTGTAGTCTTTGCTGTAGTTTACTACAGAGACTGTCCACATGTGTATTCCAAGTTAGTGAATTGTCAATAGAAATGCCCATGTATTTATATGAAGAAACCTGTGAGATGGCCGAGTCATGAATGACCACAGGCCTGTGGTCACCAATGCTCATAGGATCAAATACCATCTCCTGTGTCTTCCCAACATTGAGAACAAGGTAGTTGTCATCACACCAACTGACAAACCTCTGTACCTCTAGAAAATACTCAGCTAAATCCTTATCCTTATCCAGTAGTGCTAAGATAGCAGTATCATCTGAGATTCATGATTCTGAATCCATTGCAAGCATTCGTTTTGCACGAAAAACATTCCTTGGGGTGAAGGTGGCTCCCACAAAACTGTGAAAGGTTTTGTGGGATTCAGAATCATGAAAAACCCCTAGTTTGACCCCTCACATGCTACTTAAAGCATATTTATTTTGGTGTGTTTTATCTTGTAAAGTTAATTTAATGGGACCCCAACTTTCAGCAACTGTCACAGATTCTCCTAGGGAAACTGAATTTCAGTCTTTGTGGGATGTGTTACTAGACACCTTTAGAAACACATTGGTGAAGAAGATTTTTGGTAAGGAATTTATTCCAGGACTTTTTAAGATATTCCCTTCCTAGTTGTTTGGCAATGTTGCATGTCCGTGTGACCTTGCTCAGAAAAGAATACGGGACAGCGTGTACAAACGTGACCAGAACAATGCAACACTGCTGGTAGAATCTATACATTACCAGTAAAATATTTTTTCCCAATCAAACGCTGACAGTGCGTTTATATAGATAGACACACTGATACTGGGGGGAAAAAAGAAATGTCCTCAATAGTTTTCAGAGGCAAAAATGTTCAACATTTAATCATTTATATACAAGACATGAGAAAGTAGTAACAAAGTACGACAGATCAGACAATTTCACTTTTGAACATTTCAAAAATATCAATGCAGTGATGCACTGATAAAAAAAAAAAAAAAAAACATGTACTTATACAATTTGAAAACTTGAGCTTAAACCTAATGAACATTTGACCAAGCAACCTTCTCTTGTAGTTGACTAATACTTGTCCAGGACGTTCTATATGTGGTCACTCTGGGGGTACTGGGGTCGAGTACTTTGTCCAACGCAGAGAAAACACCAGGGTTTAGTATGTGGTTTTGTTGCAGTGTCTGCTGTGGCCTAACATTCCGATTCTTGTGAGGAATTCTCTTCTGCAGTTTGTGCAGGTCACCTGCTTCTTCTCCGCCTACAATAATGTTCAACAGTAAGTTCATTTAGACATTTGTCACTCAGAGTTGAATAAGAGAATTGAATCGCTACACACAGGAATGAAATAGCATATTTAACCAATTAAAACCTGGAGTTATTTTATGCTTAACTATTAAAAATAGCAGATCTATATGCTCGCAGCGCGGCACTCGGTGCAGCGTTGTGAGCTTGTATATCTACTATTTTTGAAAAATCATGATTTTTTTAAATAATATCTTGCATATGTAACCCAAACATTTGCTTCTGGGGGTCCCTGGAACAACACATTTTGAAATGGGAGTCTGTGGCCAATCGGTTTTGGGGGTAATTCACAGGAAAAGGTTTGAGAACCACTGACATACAGTAGAAACATGGCTTTTTCAAAAAACCTTAGAAGGATTTAGAAGACATTTTGTAGAATCGGGTCAAAATATTCAAAGACTTGCACACATTTTCAAAAATAGCATCCTCGACACTAGGTTGAAACACGACTGTTGTATCTGTCCGTGAATACATTGCTGGTACACTTCCAGTGCCCAAAACTAGTTATTTCCCATGCCTAAAACATATTTATGCATGTTACACTCAAATAAAAAAAATGTTGAATAGGAGAAAACAAAACAATCATCGATTAATAACTTGCACAGTATGACTTTAAATCACAAATACAATATGAAACAATTATAGCCTTGCGTAGCCAGACTATATCACTGCGTGGAAATGAGTCTGGTACATCTTCTGCAAGTACATAGAAGGGGCGGATAAAAAATAAAAAGGCTCTTGACACAATTGGTTAAACTGGACCAATAGAGGGTATGCGCATGCATAAAGTGAATGGCAAATCTAGTGGCAAAGTGAGTTTAGTGTTGTTTAATGCAATCAGATAGGACTTTTCTGTTTGGATGTATGGGCAGTCAAGGCCATAAAGTATTTTTTTGCCACTCAGTAGGCGTTCCCGCATAACTTCTGGGTATGATGATGATGTCATGTGCATAGAGACACACAGGCGCCTACAAATTCACGCCCCCTATTGTGACAGCGGCCCCACTTCGGGTAAGGAAGAACGGTGCACTGCAGTTGCCAATGCAAACCCAATGAGAGGCATCCTGAAATATCATAATTTGAGTGGACTACTGAGGCCGTAGCGATTTCTTTTGTGTTCTAATAAAGTGTCCCATGTGTTCAATTTGGCCTTTTAAAGTGGCATATCTGTCATCTTGATACACTACCTACATACAATATACTTTAATATACTTCATCAGTGAGTCAAAAGTGCTAGCATTGTAAATCTTAAGTTTAAGTGGTCGCATGGTACACACGTCATGGACGCATCCATACCCAGATACGCTTGTATTTTTATCTTTGGAAAATTATCGCATTTCGCTTCTTCCAAACGGAGTCTTGCAGTTTACTTTTGGATTAATACTAACAGAATCCACTCTGTAGTTGAAAAAGTCGGGATCTTCAAAGTTGGCGCTCATAAACACACAGCAGTAAAGACAGTGAGGTCACTGAAAAGCGACAGGTTTTCTGTCTGCCGTTTCTACTCTTCTCTGTTAACATTATGGGTAATGTCAAATTAAACGTGACACACATCATTTATTTAGCAAACAAGAAGAAATGTTGGCAGGGTCAGGCCATACGTTTGATTTTCTTTTATTTAAATCAATATAGTCTTCAGTTCGTGTAGGATTATTTTAATATTAGGCTAACCACAGTTGAATTGCAATGACTTTCTATGGACTGGCTTGCAGTACGCCGTTCTCCCTTACCCGAAGTGGGGCCGCTGTCTCAATTGTGGGCGTGAATTTGTAGGCGCCTGTGTGTCTCTATACCCTCTATACTGGGATGGACTGTTGGTGATCGCAATGATATTGCTAACCAGCATCGTTGAGACACATAATTTTACTCACTTTTTTATATGCATGCTTCCTCAGCATGATAGAAGCACAGCTGAATGCGCTGCGACCCTGGGGCGTCTTCCCCACAGTCAACCACGTGTCTGTCTTGTCGTCGTACTGCTCAATGGGACGCTGACAACTACACAAAGAGAGAGACCAACAGCCATGAGAGGAATGCCTGGTTTGAACAGTCAAGCAGACAACTATGCCTTCCTAGACTATCATGGAACATCAACCTACGTGAAGGTCCTGCTTGTCCCTCCTAGTGCGTAGATCTTTTGATCCACCACAACCACGCTAGGAGAGGCACGCAGCGTTTCCATGGAAGAACAACTCTCCCACAGGTTGGTCTGTGGGTTGTAGCGGTGCACCCCCTTGGCCGAGCGTTTCTCTCTATGATACACACCATCTATAGATAAACAGAAATGAACAGAATGGCGTCCGTTGGTGGGTTTCTGTCATGTGCCCAAACTGCAGTTAATCTATTATGGAACCAAGAGCCCCTAAAAATAGGTATGATACCTAAAACATAGATCTGTCCCTGGAGCATACAGGCACTTGTATAAGTATCAGGAAGCCACCAGTCGCAGCGAGCAGTTTCCGTCCATACAGATGTTTGAGGGTTGTACTTGAACATCTGGTTCGCACCTGTGATAGAACAATCCCCCATAACAGCGACACCAAGGGACCAACAGGACACATGAAAACATATAATTGTCAATGGGAGAAGGTGTATAATGTTTATAACAAAGGACATGTTCAGTTCAACTTGTTCCATACCAACAGCATAGATCAGTCCGTCGAGTGCGACCACAGCAGAGCCGTCCCAATGATCTGGCAGACCGACAGAGTCCATGAGCTGCCACGTGTTGGTGTCAGGATTGTAGTGATCCACTGACTTCCACTTGTCCAACTGGCCTCTAAAGCCCCCCACTGCATACATGGAGCCGTCCAGCATCACCAGGCCTATGGACCATGTGGGTTGTGGAAGGACAAAACAACAACAACTGATTGGAATTGATGACCTTGACCACATCTAGCTTCTCCTTGGGTATCCAAGGCAACAACCCATAGTGGCTTTTCCAAAACAATAAAAAATGTAATCGCTGCCTTAGTTTCGGTCTTACCAAAGTCCCAGCGTGCCTCGTTCATGGGAGCCATCTTCAACCATGAGTTATAGCAAGTGTCATAACGCCACATCTCTCTGCTGATTGAACCATCAATCAACTTTCCTCCGGCCAAATACAACATAGAGCCTATGGAGACAGCAGATTTCAAATAAGTTATCGTCATAGAATGAATAATGCCATTTGGTTTAACTGTGTCACAGAATGCACATGTTCAAGGAGCGTGACTTATGGCTTACTTAATTTTATAGTTTGCTGTGAGTGCTTTGATTACTATGTTTTGTGTCTTATCCAAGTTTGATGTGTGCTGTGCGCTGGACCGTGCAGATTGAACTGTACTGTACTGGGCGCCTCGTCACTGCCGTGGCGAGACGCAAAACCCGGATTGGATTCACTGGACTGAACTGCGTTTTCTCTGCCACTGATTCAGTGATTTTCTCCCTTCCTTCCACAGTTTTAAATCAAATTGCTTTCCATTTTATTGTTGATGTATTTTAGTACTGAAAAACATATTGAAAAATAATTATATTCATTAAAAGGAAACTATGTTTATACATAATACCTTGTGTCATGTCATTCACTCTGTACTGGTGTAAAAGGAGTCCAACAAGTAGTAAAAAAACATGTTACATTATGACTTACCGGTAGATTACTGCATTCCGGCTGTACTATTGTGTGTAACTATTCTACAAGTTTAACTACTTTTTAATACAATCACTAATGTAATTTTAGATTTAATTCATGTCAATTATGGTGAATACATAATGTACTGTATATGAAGGAAAATCCGAGAGACAGATTTACTTTGGGATATTCAGGTTGAGTGTATTAGTGGTTATTAGATCTATGTATCCAGTTGATCAAAAGCTACTCCTCACCTGAAGCCACCAGACCAGGACGCCTGATGCAGGGTAAAGCACACGGCAGACATCCCAGAGTCTTCCACTTATAAGTAAAGGGATCAAGGGTCTGAATGCTGGAACATGGCATCTCACCTTCCAATCCCCCCAACATCAGGATCACTTCATGCATTTCTGTACAGAATAATAGAAGACAAACATATTAGTCAGTAGAGTAATGTGAGAATGTGAAATAAGAGTCACAGAATTAGTCAAGGCGACAATTCTATACCATGTTGTATAACACTTGTTTTATAGCTTTAATTGTAAAATAAATATGATTATGAAGCTCAGATAGCAAACAAAACGTTTTTTATTGCAAGGTATGTTTGCATATTTGAGGAATTTGTCTGGGAATCACAACTAGAATTACAACTTTTTCCCAGCATCAGTTACAACATGCATGGCAGGGTACCTGTGGACCTGCGTGGTCTGTGGTTCTGGACCTCAGAGAGCCTCTGGCAGACCTGGGATTCAACCTCACTCAGAGATGCAGTCACATCCTCAAGATAGGAGGGGCTGATGAAAGCCAGACGGATATGCTCCATCACCTTAAAGAACAAATAGAACAATAATCATTTACTAATCAAAACTGCATTTTGTCTGAACATTAAATGTGGTTTAAGTTTCATTTCTTCTCCGTGGTCTTACATCAGGTGAAACACTGAGAAGGAACTGACCTTCTCAAAGCTCTGTGTGCGGGTAGGACAGTGGCTCAGCCACAGCATGGCAGCCTCAAACCCCTGCTCCTCCTTGGACACGTCGAGATCATCACTGGCCAGAATCTCTGTCAGTTTGTCCACAGATAGAGTGAGGAACTCCTCCTATTGGCATAAAACATAGTAGATTAGACAAGGATAAGTGACAGTAGCTGGTTAACACAGTTACTGCCAAACGGGTTTTCAAATCCAACCGTTGGCTACAAAACCCGACTTAAGTCGGGTTATAACGTTTCCTACAATAGCATGTGGTCTGCGACACCCGGAACTGATGCAAAAACTCAAACTCCCATAATCCCTCTGGAGATGAACTTATCAGGAAATTAAAGCATTCATTTACAACAATGGATTGCTGTGAAGGAAAATGGATTTATCTTGTAATCTATCGCCATATCGTGTTCTTGTTTAAAACAAGTCCTTCTCTACAGGCCATAACAAATCCATGGATGACCGCGATTATCATTTTTCTTTACCGGGTGAAAGAAAAGAGAAATTGTTCCGTCTTGGACGGTGGTGCGTTCATCGAGCCTGGGAAATATACATGGCAAATAATATATTGATCTGGTTCTAAAATGCTCAGTAGCGACAGGTGGGAGAGACAATTACAAGTGGCAGTAGCTGGTTAATATTCATAGTCAACTAATGTCAGCCTGATTTATACATCTTTAAAAAGTAACCTTCAATGTCTGACCTGCTGGTAGACGTCACTGAAGTTTTCCAGAATGTAATCCATGCTGTGCATCATCAACATCTGAAAGGAGTGGAGCTCAGCAAAGCAGTGAATTCCTACACAGTTCTTCATATCCAACTGAAGCTCCATGTAATGACAGCAGGCCTCTTGAACAGCTGTGACACCCAGCAGGTTGGATGCTGCTAGCAGGGCCTGCAACAAATCAACATTGTCGGAAAGAAAAAGAATAAACTGTTGAATAAAAGATCTGTTTTGGCCATACATTATTTAGTTTGATTATTAGTACTGGTCATTGTCAGTAGTTTATTTGTATTTCAGTGATATCTGACCTGTTCAATTTGTGAAGACAGTGGACAGTGGACATAATTAATATGTTTTATGATGACAATACAATTACCTGCACGTTGTCTGAGGTGATGATCACCTGTGAAGTGTAGGCATATCCCACCAACAGGTCAATCTCCTGAGGTTCTACATCCATCATGTCAACCTTCTCCTGTCTGGACTCCATCATGCCAGTTGTAAACATTGCCTGTTCAGATTCAAAGTGGTCATGCTTTAGGCCTTTCTAATTTAGAAACAAACTCATTTTAGTTTTTGGTTAAACAGAAACACATATTTTCAGGTGGGACACCAATTTGAAGCTGATTATTCAGTACTCTGTCCTGATTGAATCGTTATGCTGAATTACCGGTAGTCCTCTCTCTGGACCGAATGAAATTATGATCCTGATTGCGAAATTTGCAGACAGTCAGATCATTTGTGAGTGAATGTGAAAGCAGCAGCTCAAGAAGCCACAGGGAGGCAACACAGAGCTATGTGAGTGAACGTGAAAGCAGCAGCTCAAGCCGCCACAGGGAGGCGACACAGAGCTATGTGAGTGAATGTGAAACAGCAACACAAGAAGGAAGTTTTCCCCCGCATTTTCCCTCTGTTCTATTGTGTCAACTGTGACAACTGCAAGTTTGTGCCGTATTTAGAAGCTCTGTCGACCTGTCGGTCGCTCATCGCCATTAGGGCGGTTTACTTGTGTTTTATTTATATAGTACACCTTTCCCAAATTACTTTTTTCTTATCCAATACTGACCCATGGAGACTTGAACCATGGACATGTTTTTGTTTTTGTCGCATTCCAATTTAATGGAAACCGACTGCAGTCTGTCAAATTATTGGCTTAGGAATGTGACAAAAACTAAAAATACCCATGAATTCACGTCTCCATATGGTCAGTAACTGATAAGAAAAGGTTTTTGGGTGAACTATTCCTTTAAGAGCTGGAGAGACTTCTGTCACTGAACACAACTCTACAGCAATGATTCCAATAGACAGAGCAATGAATGATTCCTATGGGAATAGAGAGAAGTAACACCTAGCTAACACATGAATGAAAATGAACACACCTCCTATTATATTTAACATATATTCAGTTAACATGAAAGTCAAGCAGAATGTAATGTCATTCCCTTAATAAAAGTTCACATGTAAAGCAGAGGATGTGTGTTTACCTCAAAGTAGGAGCTGAAGGAGGCCAGTACAGTACGGTGACAGGGGAACTGCTTTCCTCCACAGCACAGAATCACATCACACAAAGTGTTGTTTAGACGAAGCCTGTTGAGCTTCTCTAACATCTGGTTGGGATGTGTCTTCTCCATGAACACAAAGGTGTCACTCTCCACTGAGGATGGAGGGTCACTGGTGACGTCCACAGGACAGGGAGCTGGACTGACATCAACTGGAATGCTTTCAGCCATGACTCTCTCTGCTAGACCAGCCTGTATGACAGAGAGCAAGGGATGAATGGTCTGCTGTCTTTTACACGTTGTTTAATGCAGCCTTTCTAAGACAGCACATGGAGAGAAATTACAGAATTAATTAGTACTAGGATGACTCTAAAAAGCTTGTAAAGTTAGTTTGACTAATGTGTACAGCAGCTAGTTTGAGTATGTGGTTGGAACAAGAACAAATCACTAATGGTTAACTTCCAACACCTTTATTTGTATTTCATTTGTATATATATTTTTTAATGCAACATATATGAGAAATCACTGCAGCATAAACTTTGGCATTATGATTCCTCAGTTGTCAACTATGTACAGCATATATGATATATAAATATATATAGCCTACTAGTATATCACATTGCACATTGCATAAGATCACTACATCACATATTAAACCCATTACATCGCAAAACATCACATATCACACATATCTCACACTCCAATCCAACTTAGTAGCTAAACATGCATCAGTCATCATGGCTTCTACCACTGCTGCAGCCAGTAGAAACAGGCCCCAAGCTAAATGCTAACTTGCTAACTCACTCCACACATTCTTCAACAACCTTACACACAGTCAAGGCACAACACAAACACACATAATCCCATAACATATTTCCCACAGCATATGCATTCCCAGTAGAACCATCTCACCTGGTAAATATATGAGAAATCACTGGAGTATCACACAGCTACACACAGCTACTGCAACATGTGCTTACAGCAAGCTTGCTTTGGGTGTGGTCTGGTCTGGTGTGGTCAGGTAGTGGAGTACACATGTTGCTCCCTGGTGATACTTCCATCTACTGGTGACATACTGGTACTACAGCTATGGTGTGTGTGTGTGTGTGTGTGTGTGTGTGTGTGTGTGTGTGTGTGTGTGTGTGTGTGTGTGTGTTGAAAGTTGAAAGTGTGTTTATTTGACAGGGACAGTACTCATTAATGGACATGTCAGTTTTCACGTCAATGTAAATGAGCCAGAGTTTTCATCTGTAGTCCCTGGACCTTAGTGGTGATCAACCCCACAATCCAACCCTTGATGCTGAGTGCCAAGCAGGGAGGGAGGCATTGGGTCCCATTTTTATAGTCTTTGGTATGACCCGGCCGGGGAATTGAACCCCCGACCTCCCAGTCTCAGGGCGGACACTCTAACCACAAGGCCACTGAGCTGGTTCACTTGAAGATGGGTTGTGCAAGAAAGACAAACCCTGGGCATTACAACTGAGAACCTTGTCCACATGCAGCTTCTCCTTGGGTATCCATAGGCAACAAACACCCCATAGTGCATACATGGGCAACTGGCGGCCCGGGGGCCACATGCGGCCCCCACCTTCACTTAATGTGGCCCACAGGTGTCGTTGTTGCGTCCCAAACTGCCCTAGACCCGGTGGGTCGTAACAACAGGTTAATACCAGAATACTTATATATTATTGATTTCAGCTGTTCCAATTACAACCATGATCTGCTTTAATTCCATCAGTCAATATTAGTAGCTTAATGACTAGTATAGTAGTATTAAAATGTATTTTCTTTATGTCTATAGTTTCTTTTTTTTGTTTTTGGTTCATAAAGTTAACATGAGTATATTACTAAATGCGTTTTAAATTAAATCAAAATGTTACATTTCAGGATTCCAATAAAAAAATAAAAAAAATAATTCAGGTTTCCAATTCAAAAGAAGCAAAAATAGCCGATCTACAAGCTCAAAACGCATCGCGCTTCTTTTGTATGAGATACTACTAGAATGACAAAGTATGACGTAGCAATTGCATTGTGGCCCTCTGGAGTGAAGGTGGAAATATAGTGGCCCTCAACGTCATCAAAGCTGCCCACTCCTGCCATAGTGGTTATTAAAAATAATAAAAAGTTAAACGAAAGCTGTAGTTTTAGTCTTACCAAAGTCCCAGCGTGCCTCATCTTCAACCATGAGTCACAGGAGTGTCATAACACATCTCTCTACTGAATTGATTGAACCATCAATCAACTTTCCTGCAGCCAAATGGACGGGTTTCTTGTTTACAAACATTGAGACTGTATCATGTAATCAATTCCGTCCAATCCCCAAACCTGTTGTTTTGGGGAGCGCTGGTTTCATTGGCTAATTTTGGTACCGACCCTGCGCACGCATCTATTTCTTATCAGTGTAACGTGAACCAGAAACCCGTCCATACAACATAGCAGATTTCAAATGCTACATTCTGGGGGAAAAAATAAATAAATTTGGAAAGTTTATTAAAAACACAACTCAAACTGTGAATGAATTGATTCATGTAGCCTATTATTTGAGTATTTAAGAAGACACAACATACATGGAAATAACTTGTTGTTGTGTGTACTGTACACATTTTTCCCATCTCTCCCTGCTCTCCACCTCTTTATGTAAGAGAAAATACATTTTCAGGTGCATTACTAATTTTGTCCAACCAGGAGAGAGTACCCGCAGCGTCAATTTTATAGTGTTCTAGTATCAAATGTGTTCACTAATTTCTTGTCATCACTTCCAATTTCACTTGTTCATCCTGTATTCTGTATGAATGTTTTGTTTACTAAAATCTGGAGAGTCAGGGAGACTCCTAATACTTAATGAATAGCATTGATTACTGTCAGAATGCAGAGACATTTAACTACTTAAAGGAGTAGTTCACCCCTGCAATGACTTTTTTAAATTGATTATTTACGCCACAGAGACTTGAGTTCGATAATATATATATATATATTGTATTTGTCGCATTCCTAAGACATTTTTTTTTATAGTAGATTTACCCCTATTGATTACCCCTATTAGTCGGGGATCCACATGCCCAAAAGCTCAAGGAATAGGGTTGAACCTGTGATGTTCTGCCGCACTTTTTATTTCTATTTTATCTATTAGTTTGGTCATTAAGGTCCACAGAATGAGAGGCCTGCTCTGCCGGAAACATCGCGAAAAAACGTTATGGCCATTTGTATATTCACTGTCCCATTGACTCCACTACACAGGAAAGGAAATATATTATAAAAACGAAAAAAATCTGCTTTAAGTAGCATGTGAGGGGTCAAACTGGAGGGTTTTCATGATTCTGAATCCATTGCAAGCATTTGTTTTGCACAAAAAACATTCCTTGGGCTAGAAAACGAACCAAGAAAACTGTGAAAAGTGTTGACTCATCACTGTGATGACTGTGAAAAGTGATGACTCATCACTTTTCCCACTTTTGTTGGTTCGTTTTCTAGCCCAAGGAATGTTTTTGTGCAAAACAAATGCTTGCAATGGATTCAGAATCATGAAAACCCTCCAGTTTGACCCCTCTTATGCTACTTGAAGCAGATTTTTTCGTTTTTATAAAATATTTCCTTTCCTGTGTAGTGGATTCAATGGGACAGTGTATACAAATGGCCATAACTTTTTTTCGCGATGTTTCCAGCAGAGCAGGCCTCTCATTCTGTGGACCTTAATGACCAAACTAATAGATAAAACAGAAATAAAAAGTGCGGCAGAACATCACAGGTCCTCTCCCATTTTGAGGGACTGGATCCCCGGCTATATTGATTGGGACCCACATGCATTTGAGTCACCATCCAGAATCAACAGGGATACATTTACTGGTATAACATTTTTTGTCTTAGGAATGCGACAAAAACATACCGGTCTCCATAAGTCTCCATGGCGTGAGTTATCAATAGAAAGTCATTTTGGGGGTGAACTACTCCTTTAAAGGACGACTTCACCACTGTTCAAACCCATCTTCATATAATTGGTCCTCAATAATGATCATGATAAAATAGTAGCACCATTTTTCTACTCAGTCTGTGTCTCATAGGAGGGCTGTGGGGAGTTCAGAAACCTGTCAGTGACATCATCGATGGGGAATCACTATGCACAAGAATCACATGAGTAGTGATTTGGACTGAGCTGGGGTCAAACCCCAGTCTCCCACTCGCCAGACGACCCATGCACCATCGTGCCAATAGGCAGTTAGCCCTATTCACGGCCCGCCCACTCAGCATCCCCCTGGTGCTGAAGTCACGTTTTGAAGGGTAAAACCCTGCCAAAAGCCTATAGAGTTAACACAGAAATCGCTAATTTAATTCAATTTCCGAATAGTAAAGTATAAAATACAGCTAGCATGATCAAGAACTGCAAGATAGTAAAAGGCACAAAGCATTATAATTTACTTTACCGTTCAAAATAATGATTTGTTGGCTTAAAGTCCAGCTATTTCTGTATTAAATTCCTCTTCAAAACTGACATCAGCACCAGGAAGTTGCTGAGAAATTTGCTGAGTGGGCGGGCCGTGAATAGGGCTAGTAGTTGGGGTCTTGGCTGGGGGCTACATATGCACAGACTGTAAGTATATTTTTGTGGACTGTGACAAAGTAAATTGTGTTTGAACACCATCAGTATGCGTGTCCATTAAACATAGTGTGCAAACCATGGCTGACCATGCAGGGGTCATCACTATGCTGCCTTTGTGGTGGACATTATTTGTCAAAGTTCCATTTTTGCCATGGGGACACACACAATTATTGGACATTAATATTACCAGAAGCACATAAAGAGCTAGCCCTGAAGGACCATAACAGGTCTGTAATTCTGAGATTGTAAAAATGGAAGCAAATGGAGCCATACCGGTGCATTTGGTTCCATTTATGCACGCACTCTCAGAGTTATGGTGGTCCTTGTAAATAAAACATTTGAGAATCACTAGTAGGCCTACTATAGTTGGATCCCTAATATGCCATAAATCACTCTCATACATATTCTGAAGAAAACATGGAGACTTGACATTCAGTAATTGGGTCTTATGATAAAAAATAACAACATTATAATAGTTTGTAAATCTAAAATTTGCCACAGACAAGCCACGAACACATTCCTTCTCCTAGACAAGAGGGAGACATGGCTTATTATAAGCAGACATGGCAACATTGGTAACTACCTGGCCACACCCACAGTGACCACCAGGAAATGTTCATTATTGGAAACTCCTGCATGTAGCAGTAGCAGTGTTCTACTTGAGTGATTTCTCGTATATTTAGCAGGTGAGACGGTTATACTGGGAATGCATATGCTGTGGGAAATATGCTATGGGATTATGTATGTTTGTGTTGTGCCTTGACTGTGTGTAAGTCAAAGTGTGTTGAAGAATGTGTGGAGTCAACTTATTGTCAACTTAGCAAGTTAGCATTTAGCTTGGGGCCTGTTTCTACTAGCTGCTGCAGCAGGGGTAGAAGCCATGATGAGTCATGCATTGTTGGCTACTAAGTTTGATTGGAGTGAGATTGATGTGATGCTATTTGATATTCGGCATAATGATTGATTGAATACATGACAAGGTATTTTATTTCTACATTGTGGTATTGTTACTATATCTGTCATTTCTCTCCATGGGCTTTCTGTTCAGTAAACAATGTGTAAAACATAGCAGACCATTCATCCCTTGCTCTCTGTCATACAGGCTGGTCTAGCAGAGAGAGTCATGGCTGAAAGCATTCCAGTTGATGTCAGTCCAGCTCCCTGTCCTGTGGACGTCACCAGTGTCCCTCCATCCTCAGTGGAGAGTGACACCTTTGTGTTCATGGAGAAGACACATCCCAACCAGATGTTAGAGAAGCTCAACAGGCTTCGTCTAAACAACACTTTGTGTGATGTGATTCTGTGCTGTGGAGGAAAGCAGTTCCCCTGTCACCGTACTGTACTGGCCTCCTTCAGCTCCTACTTTGAGGTAAACACACGTCTCAACCAGGCGCGTGCACTGCACACATAGGCTGCATTCCAACCAGCTCTCTTAAAATCTCGTAAAAATAGTACGAATTGACGTTTTTACTTTCGTACATAGAATACTAAAAAGGCCAATTATTCGTACAATTCATACGAAAACGTCCCCCAGTCAAATCTACGGCAGGAGGCACGTTCCGAGGCGAGCCGAAGAAGCACGGAAAAACCCGAGCGGCGCCATCTTGGTTTGAGCCGCTGCTTATAATAAAAATATAAATAATAATAATGGAATTGCATTTTTATAGCGCTTTTCCAAGTGCCTTATAGGGCTTTTCCAAGTGCTCAAAGCACTTTATTATTGTGCTGTAATAGATGTTGACAGAATGTCTTTACACAACCTGATTCACGCTGATATCGCTTTTGTTGTTGTTGTTTTTTTATTATATATATTTAACAAGGAAGTCCCGCCTACTGCAGTGCATCCGGTTTACTCCCGTTGCACTTCCTTTCACTTTCACCCATAGAGTATGCTTACACCACCGTCCCACTTGCAAAAGACGTGCTGTTTCCGTGATCCGCTCTAGACCGGATGGTCAAAGTGTTCACACACACACACACACACACACACAGACTGGCTGGAGGCTCGCGACACGGATTATGTTTTCTTTCTTCAATTGAAAAGTCCATTCAGGTAAGATAATAAATACGTTACATCATATGCACCACCACCACCACTAATGTTAGAATGTGTAGGTACTGTAGCAAAGGGTGTATGCCTGTCTGGTTTGTTGAGAGGGACATATATTCATAACTCTAAAGTAAGCTAAACAAGCTAAGCTAAGCTAGGCTAATTTAGGCTAATTTAGACAAGGCGGTCTGGGGTCTTATACGTTTTCAGGCCAGGGACCCCCTAGCTTATAGAGAGAGGTGAAGCAGGGACCCCTTACCTGAGAGAGAGGGACCCTTAGCTGAGAGATTAAGCAGGCTGCTTTGTCTCTCTCTCTCAGCTAAGGGGTTTGAAGATTGATTGAAGACTTTATTAGAAGTTTGCATAGGAAAAGGTACAGTTTCATGACGGTACAGTTCACTGGTACAAGGTCTACTAAAAAGAGATCCATGAAAAGACTAAGCTTATTTCCACTGGAAACCATTGAAGTATCTCATATAACATTGAATGACAGACAAATAGAACACAGTACTATGCAGTAGATATGTAAAGAAAAATAAAAAAAAATAAAACAGTAAGTCTAAACAAACAGTATATACAAAGAAGGGGCAGGGTAGGGTTGGGCTAGGTTAGTTTTTTTTACCAGTTGCGAACGGCTGCTGCCTGTAAGTGCTGAAGCAGGGACCCCTTAGCTGAGAGAGGGATGAAGCAAGCAGGGACCCCCTTAGCATGCTTTGAATGCTTTGTTGTCAGTATTAAAGTGATTGGTAAAGCCACTGTTCTTTACTTCAACAGGGGGTCCGGGGGTCCCTAGAGTTACTACAGGGGGGTCTTCCAAATCTTTGAGTGATAGACACTTTTGTTTATTAACCACTTGAACCCTAGCGTCCATATTCTGAGAACTCTAGTCAAAAATATCAGATCTCCTATTTATTATCTCCTAGAGCTTTGGGGAAAGAGCAGACTAAGTACAGAGTGAATGGTCAAGTTTATTAATATTGACAGTTCAAGTGGTTAAATATCTGAAAACACAAATTGACATGAAAATACACTGATGGTTGTGCTGTCAAACAATGAAACTATATGGAATCTATGAACAGGTTGTGGAGGTCCCTGCTTCAATCTCTCTCAACTAAGGGGTCCTTGGCCTGAAAACGTTGATTAATCGGTCAATTATTTAAGCAATTAATCAGATTGTGGCATTTGTTTAGGTATTACCTCATACATTCTGATTAAAGAATAGCTACACATTTGTCAGGCTAAAGGGTAACAGTATTCTTTTCAATTAGGTCATTTAAAAATAAATATTCAAGTCATATTTTTAGCAGGGTTCCCACGGTCATGAAATTACTGGAAATATTTTGAAATATTTTGAAAAATATTGCCTGGAAGGTCCTGGAGAAATAGCTATGCGTTCTTTGGTTATTGATTTTGTACCTCTGAAATGACAAATTAAACCTGGGCCAAAAAAACTTCAAATATTAGAGGCAGAATTGTGAAAATAGCCGATCTACATGCTCTCAACATGCGAGGCGTTGTGAGCATGTAGATCTGCTATTTTCACAATAGAACAGTGTTATACAAAATTGCTCAACTCTTAGTGCTCGTCACAGTGCTGGGGTCCCCAGTAAAAATATGATTATTTGGGGGGTCACGGCCTGAAAAGGTTGAGAACCACTGGCATACACTACCTGTCTTTGGGCATTGCGCATAGGAGTAAGCAACATGTTATTGAGCTGAATTATTGTTATATAGTCCTGGATATTGGGTTAAATATTGGAAAATTAATTGGAAAAGATTTGTGGGAACCCTGAGTAATACGTGTGTGTGTGTGTGTGTGTGTGTGTGTGTGTGTGTGTGTGTGTGTGTGTGTGTGTGTGTGTGTGTGTGTGTGTGTGTGTGTGTGTGTGTGTGTGTGTGTGTGTGTGTGTGTGTGTGTGTGTGTGTGTGTGTGTGTGTGTGTGTGTGTGTGTGTGTGTGTGTGTGTGTGTCTATTACTACCAGCGGGGCATCCTGGCCAAGGTGGAAGGGCAGCGACTGGCCTACCAGTTCAAAGAAATTCCCAAGAACATCCGCTTCATCGACGAGGAAGACTGGAGGTGGAGATGGAGGCGGACGGCGGGCAGTCGGACCTCCAACACCTCCACCAGCAGCAGGAAGCCACGGCCCCCCAGCCCCAGCAGACCAGCTACGTCACCGTCGTCCCAGCCAACCCCACCAGCATCAGGTAGGCCTGTCACAATTATTACCAGGGTTCCCACGGTCATGAAATTCCTGGAAATACTTTGAAATTAGAAACATATTTTTCCAGTACTGGAAAAGTTTTGGAATTGATCAAGGGTCCTGGAAGGTCCTGGAAAAAATATCTATGCATTGTCTTTGGTTATTGATTTTGTTAATACCTCTGAAATGACAAATTAAACATGCCAATTTGTCAAATATTAGAGGCAGAAATTGTGAAAATAGCCGATCTTGCGAGGCGTTGTGAGCATGTAGATCAGCTATTTTCACAATAGAACCGTTTTATACAAAATTCCTCAACTCTTAGTGCTCGTCAGGGTGCCGGGTTCCCAGTTAAAACATGATTATTTCGGGGGTCACGGCCTGAAAAGGTTGAGAACCACTGGCATACACTACCTGTCTTTGGGCATTGCGCATAGGATGCAGCGACCTGTTATTGAGCTGAATTATTGCTATATAGTCCTGGAAATTGGGTTAAATATTCTGGAAAAGTTTTGGAAATGAATTGATAAAAAGGTGTGGGAACCCTGTTCTAGTTCTTTAGCACAGTATTAATAGAAATTCCAGCGATTATTTGCCGATTCAATTACGATTATTAAACTAGTAAGACGCCTCAGGGCGACAATTCTTGGCCATCTGGCCAGTGATGTATATCGGACCAGTTACCCATATACTATGGAGATCCATGTACTGTATATAGTACATCCCTTGTATGCCCATACATGGAGATCCCTGTCTGAACCAGCCGCACATATATGGGCTGTCTTCCTCCACATATGGGCAATTCCATTCTGTTAGATATGGGCTTAATCAGGGATCTCCATATATGGGCATAAAAGATTCTGGGGAATACCCATATATGGACTTTTACATAGGTGATGTCACCGGATGTATCAAGGGAACCAACCCATATGTAAAATGTGTACACACACGTCTACACGGAGACAAGCTGTGACATTTCTCATGGTAAACTGCGACCTTCAGTCGCAATGAGTTGGGGCACTCCAAATTTACACAAACTCTGTTTTTCTCCACAGATGAAGGTCAACGTTGCGGCTGTCTGACTGAAGCCTTGTGGATTGCCACGTCTGATCTCCGCAGCATGGACCTTTCTACAGCAGGAGCAGCATTATCACTGCCTGTCCCCCGTTTAGACACCTAACATGTGCTATTCACCACATTGGAACACTTGTGGACTGAACTCTTTACATTCGGATTTGGTGGAAAGATTTGTGGACTGCCTGAGGACAATGAAACAAAATGGACGTCCACACAAGCTGCTCACCACCTTCTACCGGAATGGAGAGCACTCAGCAGCCTCGGTGTCTTTTTTCGCCTTGATGGATTGGTGTCAGGCATAATCGCCTATAACATTTTCGCCAGGTCTTTTCGCGTGGCACTTTCGCCGTGGAGGAGAGCCTTTTCACCAGGCTTGTCTGGTCGATTCAGCACAGTTGAAGAGCCATTTCGCCTACCCTCATGCAGTCTCTCAGAATATCCATGTTTGCCTCACCTGTCTGCTGTCGGTGACCATTACACTATCCTATGCACTCCATAGAAATCAAATTAATACAGATTAGAGCTATTGGAATCAGGTGCCGCTCTGGATGCATTTATTTTAACAAGCGCATGTCATCTCTGGTCGAATCCCCGCACCAATTGACAAATATTAGAGGCAGAAATTGTGAAAATAGCTGATCTACATGCTCACCCCAGTTTAAAATATGCACTGCACCTGCATAGGGCCATAACCATATGGCTAATTAATTCTTTGGACGCACCTGACCTGATTCCAATAACTATATGTATTGATGTGATTACTATGGAGTGTATTAT
This sequence comes from Nannobrachium achirus, assembly GCF_963921795.1. Lineage (NCBI taxonomy): Eukaryota > Metazoa > Chordata > Actinopteri > Myctophiformes > Myctophidae > Nannobrachium > Nannobrachium achirus. The sequence continues at coordinate 50,006,603 of NC_137826.1, forward strand.
GTGCATAGTCGTGTAATGGTCACAGTCACTATAATATTTAAGGGATGCCAGGACAGACTGACAGCATAATTGAGCATAGAGATACAGATTAGAGCTTTGGAATCAGTGTCCAAATAATTAATTAATTGATACGTGCACTGCTGCGCAAGGTCATGAGTCATGATTTCCTCCTGATATACATCAAACATTTGATTTGGAAGAGAGCCTACTACTGCTGCTTTATGGTGAAGAAGGTTTGTGAAATATATAGGATATGCAGCAAAATTGTTCTGGTGGGAGGCGTGCAGATCCCCCGCAAGCATAAACTTTCTGTCTGGTTCTGGTGCGCTCTCCTCTGCTCTGTGCCAGAGAGAGAGAGAGAGAGAGAGAGAGAGCGGCACCTGATTCCAATAGCTCTAATCTGTATCAATTTGATTTCTATGGAGTGCATATGATAGTGTAATGGTCACCCCAGCAGACAGGTGAGGCAAACATGGACATTCTGAGGGACTGCATGAGGGTAGGCGAAATGGCTCTTCAACTGTGGTGAATCGACCAGACAGGCTGTTACGCTGTTGTTGCATCAAGGGCAGACGTTGTTTTGAAAATGGTGCATTATCTTGTGGATGAATACATGGAAAATATATGGAAAGATACAATATCACGATATATTTCCAATCTGTATCACAATACACAATCTCATCACGATTCTTTCTCATGTTGGTTTTTATGTTTATCTTTCAAGTTACTCAACAGTCAACCACCTACAAGATAACAAAAAATAAAAGGAAAAAGGACGTTCCAGGGACGTTTGAGAACTACTGATTTAGACAAAATTGCAAATTCTCTATTAACAATTCAACAGGCTCCCTCATTGTATCACAATATACTGTATACAATATCTCTGAAGAGGCGTATCAACAATATTTATCACCATATCGCCCACCCCTACTGTTAAAGCCAAATTGACATTATTGTGTTTATTTATATTTGATTGAAATGCATGGCCTGGCCTTGTCAATTGTCTTTGTAAGCTTCAGGTGGTTGTTATGGCAATCAAATTGTTCCTGTCATCTGTCAATCACTGTTGGTTTTCGACCGTGTTTATCGTGTTATGCTGTGCAGGTGCTTTTGTTTTAAGATCTTTTGCATATTACTGTTTTTTGAATCAATAAATGGATTGTCATATCCAACTTAATATCTACTCTGTACTTATTAACCACACACTACATGCGTGTATGTTTTATTGGTAAGCCGTGAGTCAGATGATAAACCTTTGTGCTGTATACAGTAAGTCTGCATTACAGTAACGGTATTAGTGTGCTATTACATAGTAATAATGCAGTGATACAACTAAGCAGTTAACATAAGCGCTGTAGAGCAAGGGTCTTCCACAGGGGATCCGGGACCCCTAGGGGGTCTTCAGAATTACTACAAGGGATCCTCCAAATCTTTGAGTAATAGAAACATTTCTTTCTTCTTTTTTATATGAACCACTGTTATGCTGAGAACTTTAGCCAAAAATAGCAGATCTACAAACTCACAACGTCTCGTGCTGCGAGGCCGTGTGAGCTTGTAGATCGGCTATATTCGGCAAGGAGGTTTGGTGTCGTGGAGAAAAAGAGCAGACTAAGTACAGAGTGAAAGGCCAAGTTTATTAAGTATTGACGGTTCAAGTGGTTACAGTAAATACTCTGATGATTGTGCTGTCAAACAATGGAACTATGGAATCTCTGAAAAGGTTATAGGGGTCCCTGCTTCATTTCTCTCTCAACTAAAGGGTCCTTGGCCTGAACACGTTGAAGACCTCTGCTGTAGAGCTCTGTAGACCCTGATATTAGATAGGTGATTGTGGAGGGTTTAGCTAATAACACTGTAGAGCTCTGTAGACCCTGATGCTAGATAGGAGGGTGTGGACTGTGGAGTCTATGGTTATCATTCACTAGATTATCATTCACCATCGTCGGCAGGTTAGCATTCACCAGCCTCGGACTAATGCGACGTCGGACTAATGACATCAAAAACGCTATGTGCCCCATCTATCTGTATAAGAAATCGCACCTGTGTGAAGTGAGTGGTGCAAACATGACATACCGTACTTCTAGGTCATGACACACTTCGAGGTCTGTCATATACTATGACATAACTGTGACATCATTCAATATAAAAGGAGTATCCATTTGATAATTTGTAGTTATATATCCTGGTTATTTAAATGTTAATAACGCAATAATGTACTGGAAGCACAAAAGAAGACTCTTTGCTTTGCAGCACAGTCACAGAGCAAAGGACCAGGTAGGTCATCTTTAATATTCTTATGTGGAGATAACCCTACCCATCAAGCGGAATTAGACTACTCACATTTCCAGATGTTCTGAGTAGGGACACAGGACTGATTGTGAATGAACTTGGTGTGTGTGGCAATGAGCAACAGGTCTGGAGTGCTTGCAATAAGCTACATCCCATATGGCAGTTAGACATCTCAAGAGCTGTAAGCACCTGTTCAAAACCTGTGTGGACAGTATCTCTAACCCTAACCCTAACCCTAGCTGTAAACATGGACAATGAATAAAGAGTTCTCATGCATGTCCAGAACCTTTCATGGAGAAACCATCCCACTAAAGCTCAGATTTATAGAGGCATCCCTCCCATCTCACAGTTGTGATGGCACAAAGAAGACTCTGCTTTGCAGGACACTGTCACAGAGCAAAGGACCAGGTCATCTCAGATGTTCTTCTGTGGAGACTAACCTACCCATCAAGGGGAACTAAACTAAACCACTCACATTTCCAGATGTTCTGATAGGGACACAGGCTGTGAATGAACTTGGTAAGGCAATGAACAACATGCCTGTAGTGCTTGAAATATCTCATATTCATTCACAATCAACGAGCGAGGGAGAGGACAAAGGGAACAGACAAAGAGATGGCCAAGAAAGATAGCCAAGCCAAGAGAGAAATCAGAGACAAAGTAAGTACCTCTCACTTCACACGGGTGCGATTTCTTAATTGACACTTGGCTTTGGCAATGTAAACATATGTTTTCTTATGCCAATAAAGCAAACATCAATACTGTATATTGAACAAATCTGGCCTACCCCTTAAACCCTACCCAGCTACTCCCTCTTCCATAATTGGGCTGATCAAAGCTTTAAAGCCCTTATAAAGAATTAAAATGGACAGCATTGAAGACATGTGTGACAGTGTCCTATATTGTGGGTGACATAATGACAGACAGCTAAACCATAATATAATATCTTCCTCATAGTTATGTTTTACATTGTTGTAAAACTGTATGTATTACAGTGGAAGATAATAACACAGAGATAAAAGAGTGCCATATTGGACCAGTATGCTATAATTAAAACATCAGTATTCTATCAAAATAGTATAAATATAAAGCCATTAGGGTCTACAGAGCTCTACAGCAGAGGTCTTCAACGTGTTCAGGCCAAGGACCCTTTAGTTGAGAGAGAAATGAAGCAGGGACCCCTATAACCTTTTCAGAGATTCCATAGTTCCATTGTTTGACAGCACAATCATCAGAGTATTTACTGTAACCACTTGAACCGTCAATACTTAATAAACTTGGCCTTTCACTCTGTACTTAGTCTGCTCTTTTTCTCCACGACACCAAACCTCCTTGCCGAATATAGCCGATCTACAAGCTCACACGGCCTCGCAGCACGAGACGTTGTGAGTTTGTAGATCTGCTATTTTTGGCTAAAGTTCTCAGCATAACAGTGGTTCATATAAAAAAGAAGAAAGAAATGTTTCTATTACTCAAAGATTTGGAGGATCCCTTGTAGTAATTCTGAAGACCCCCTAGGGGTCCCGGATCCCCTGTGGAAGACCCTTGCTCTACAGCGCTTATGTTAACTGCTTAGTTGTATCACTGCATTATTACTATGTAATAGCACACTAATACCGTTACTGTAATGCAGACTTACTGTATACAGCACAAAGGTTTATCATCTGACTCACGGCTTACCAATAAAACATACACGCATGTAGTGTGTGGTTAATAAGTACAGAGTAGATATTAAGTTGGATATGACAATCCATTTATTGATTCAAAAAACAGTAATATGCAAAAGATCTTAAAACAAAAGCACCTGCACAGCATAACACGATAAACACGGTCGAAAACCAACAGTGATTGACAGATGACAGGAACAATTTGATTGCCATAACAACCACCTGAAGCTTACAAAGACAATTGACAAGGCCAGGCCATGCATTTCAATCAAATATAAATAAACACAATAATGTCAATTTGGCTTTAACAGTAGGGGTGGGCGATATGGTGATAAATATTGTTGATACGCCTCTTCAGAGATATTGTATACAGTATATTGTGATACAATGAGGGAGCCTGTTGAATTGTTAATAGAGAATTTGCAATTTTGTCTAAATCAGTAGTTCTCAAACGTCCCTGGAACGTCCTTTTTCCTTTTATTTTTTGTTATCTTGTAGGTGGTTGACTGTTGAGTAACTTGAAAGATAAACATAAAAACCAACATGAGAAAGAATCGTGATGAGATTGTGTATTGTGATACAGATTGGAAATATATCGTGATATTGTATCTTTCCATATATTTTCCATGTATTCATCCACAAGATAATGCACCATTTTCAAAACAACGTCTGCCCTTGATGCAACAACAGCGTAACAGCCTGTCTGGTCGATTCACCACAGTTGAAGAGCCATTTCGCCTACCCTCATGCAGTCCCTCAGAATGTCCATGTTTGCCTCACCTGTCTGCTGGGGTGACCATTACACTATCATATGCACTCCATAGAAATCAAATTGATACAGATTAGAGCTATTGGAATCAGGTGCCGCTCTCTCTCTCTCTCTCTCTCTCTCTCTGGCACAGAGCAGAGGAGAGCGCACCAGAACCAGACAGAAAGTTTATGCTTGCGGGGGATCTGCACGCCTCCCACCAGAACAATTTTGCTGCATATCCTATATATTTCACAAACCTTCTTCACCATAAAGCAGCAGTAGTAGGCTCTCTTCCAAATCAAATGTTTGATGTATATCAGGAGGAAATCATGACTCATGACCTTGCGCAGCAGTGCACGTATCAATTAATTAATTATTTGGACACTGATTCCAAAGCTCTAATCTGTATCTCTATGCTCAATTATGCTGTCAGTCTGTCCTGGCATCCCTTAAATATTATAGTGACTGTGACCATTACACGACTATGCACATAATACACTCCATAGTAATCACATCAATACATATAGTTATTGGAATCAGGTCAGGTGCGTCCAAAGAATTAATTAGCCATATGGTTATGGCCCTATGCAGGTGCAGTGCATATTTTAAACTGGGGTGAGCATGTAGATCAGCTATTTTCACAATTTCTGCCTCTAATATTTGTCAATTGGTGCGGGGATTCGACCAGAGATGACATGCGCTTGTTAAAATAAATGCATCCAGAGCGGCACCTGATTCCAATAGCTCTAATCTGTATTAATTTGATTTCTATGGAGTGCATAGGATAGTGTAATGGTCACCGACAGCAGACAGGTGAGGCAAACATGGATATTCTGAGAGACTGCATGAGGGTAGGCGAAATGGCTCTTCAACTGTGCTGAATCGACCAGACAAGCCTGGTGAAAAGGCTCTCCTCCACGGCGAAAGTGCCACGCGAAAAGACCTGGCGAAAATGTTATAGGCGATTATGCCTGACACCAATCCATCAAGGCGAAAAAAGACACCGAGGCTGCTGAGTGCTCTCCATTCCGGTAGAAGGTGGTGAGCAGCTTGTGTGGACGTCCATTTTGTTTCATTGTCCTCAGGCAGTCCACAAATCTTTCCACCAAATCCGAATGTAAAGAGTTCAGTCCACAAGTGTTCCAATGTGGTGAATAGCACATGTTAGGTGTCTAAACGGGGGACAGGCAGTGATAATGCTGCTCCTGCTGTAGAAAGGTCCATGCTGCGGAGATCAGACGTGGCAATCCACAAGGCTTCAGTCAGACAGCCGCAACGTTGACCTTCATCTGTGGAGAAAAACAGAGTTTGTGTAAATTTGGAGTGCCCCAACTCATTGCGACTGAAGGTCGCAGTTTACCATGAGAAATGTCACAGCTTGTCTCCGTGTAGACGTGTGTGTACACATTTTACATATGGGTTGGTTCCCTTGATACATCCGGTGACATCACCTATGTAAAAGTCCATATATGGGTATTCCCCAGAATCTTTTATGCCCATATATGGAGATCCCTGATTAAGCCCATATCTAACAGAATGGAATTGCCCATATGTGGAGGAAGACAGCCCATATATGTGCGGCTGGTTCAGACAGGGATCTCCATGTATGGGCATACAAGGGATGTACTATATACAGTACATGGATCTCCATAGTATATGGGTAACTGGTCCGATATACATCACTGGCCAGATGGCCAAGAATTGTCGCCCTGAGGCGTCTTACTAGTTTAATAATCGTAATTGAATCGGCAAATAATCGCTGGAATTTCTATTAATACTGTGCTAAAGAACTAGAACAGGGTTCCCACACCTTTTTATCAATTCATTTCCAAAACTTTTCCAGAATATTTAACCCAATTTCCAGGACTATATAGCAATAATTCAGCTCAATAACAGGTCGCTGCATCCTATGCGCAATGCCCAAAGACAGGTAGTGTATGCCAGTGGTTCTCAACCTTTTCAGGCCGTGACCCCCGAAATAATCATGTTTTAACTGGGAACCCGGCACCCTGACGAGCACTAAGAGTTGAGGAATTTTGTATAAAACGGTTCTATTGTGAAAATAGCTGATCTACATGCTCACAACGCCTCGCAAGATCGGCTATTTTCACAATTTCTGCCTCTAATATTTGACAAATTGGCATGTTTAATTTGTCATTTCAGAGGTATTAACAAAATCAATAACCAAAGACAATGCATAGATATTTTTTCCAGGACCTTCCAGGACCCTTGATCAATTCCAAAACTTTTCCAGTACTGGAAAAATATGTTTCTAATTTCAAAGTATTTCCAGGAATTTCATGACCGTGGGAACCCTGGTAATAATTGTGACAGGCCTACCTGATGCTGGTGGGGTTGGCTGGGACGACGGTGACGTAGCTGGTCTGCTGGGGCTGGGGGGCCGTGGCTTCCTGCTGCTGGTGGAGGTGTTGGAGGTCCGACTGCCCGCCGTCCGCCTCCATCTCCACCTCCAGTCTTCCTCGTCGATGAAGCGGATGTTCTTGGGAATTTCTTTGAACTGGTAGGCCAGTCGCTGCCCTTCCACCTTGGCCAGGATGCCCCGCTGGTAGTAATAGACACACACACACACACACACACACACACACACACACACACACACACACACACACACACACACACACACACACACACACACACACACACACACACACACACACACACACACACACACACACACACACACACACACACGTATTACTCAGGGTTCCCACAAATCTTTTCCAATTAATTTTCCAATATTTAACCCAATATCCAGGACTATATAACAATAATTCAGCTCAATAACATGTTGCTTACTCCTATGCGCAATGCCCAAAGACAGGTAGTGTATGCCAGTGGTTCTCAACCTTTTCAGGCCGTGACCCCCCAAATAATCATATTTTTACTGGGGACCCCAGCACTGTGACGAGCACTAAGAGTTGAGCAATTTTGTATAACACTGTTCTATTGTGAAAATAGCAGATCTACATGCTCACAACGCCTCGCATGTTGAGAGCATGTAGATCGGCTATTTTCACAATTCTGCCTCTAATATTTGAAGTTTTTTTGGCCCAGGTTTAATTTGTCATTTCAGAGGTACAAAATCAATAACCAAAGAACGCATAGCTATTTCTCCAGGACCTTCCAGGCAATATTTTTCAAAATATTTCAAAATATTTCCAGTAATTTCATGACCGTGGGAACCCTGCTAAAAATATGACTTGAATATTTATTTTTAAATGACCTAATTGAAAAGAATACTGTTACCCTTTAGCCTGACAAATGTGTAGCTATTCTTTAATCAGAATGTATGAGGTAATACCTAAACAAATGCCACAATCTGATTAATTGCTTAAATAATTGACCGATTAATCAACGTTTTCAGGCCAAGGACCCCTTAGTTGAGAGAGATTGAAGCAGGGACCTCCACAACCTGTTCATAGATTCCATATAGTTTCATTGTTTGACAGCACAACCATCAGTGTATTTTCATGTCAATTTGTGTTTTCAGATATTTAACCACTTGAACTGTCAATATTAATAAACTTGACCATTCACTCTGTACTTAGTCTGCTCTTTCCCCAAAGCTCTAGGAGATAATAAATAGGAGATCTGATATTTTTGACTAGAGTTCTCAGAATATGGACGCTAGGGTTCAAGTGGTTAATAAACAAAAGTGTCTATCACTCAAAGATTTGGAAGACCCCCCTGTAGTAACTCTAGGGACCCCCGGACCCCCTGTTGAAGTAAAGAACAGTGGCTTTACCAATCACTTTAATACTGACAACAAAGCATTCAAAGCATGCTAAGGGGGTCCCTGCTTGCTTCATCCCTCTCTCAGCTAAGGGGTCCCTGCTTCAGCACTTACAGGCAGCAGCCGTTCGCAACTGGTAAAAAAAACTAACCTAGCCCAACCCTACCCTGCCCCTTCTTTGTATATACTGTTTGTTTAGACTTACTGTTTTATTTTTTTTATTTTTCTTTACATATCTACTGCATAGTACTGTGTTCTATTTGTCTGTCATTCAATGTTATATGAGATACTTCAATGGTTTCCAGTGGAAATAAGCTTAGTCTTTTCATGGATCTCTTTTTAGTAGACCTTGTACCAGTGAACTGTACCGTCATGAAACTGTACCTTTTCCTATGCAAACTTCTAATAAAGTCTTCAATCAATCTTCAAACCCCTTAGCTGAGAGAGAGAGACAAAGCAGCCTGCTTAATCTCTCAGCTAAGGGTCCCTCTCTCTCAGGTAAGGGGTCCCTGCTTCACCTCTCTCTATAAGCTAGGGGGTCCCTGGCCTGAAAACGTATAAGACCCCAGACCGCCTTGTCTAAATTAGCCTAAATTAGCCTAGCTTAGCTTAGCTTGTTTAGCTTACTTTAGAGTTATGAATATATGTCCCTCTCAACAAACCAGACAGGCATACACCCTTTGCTACAGTACCTACACATTCTAACATTAGTGGTGGTGGTGGTGCATATGATGTAACGTATTTATTATCTTACCTGAATGGACTTTTCAATTGAAGAAAGAAAACATAATCCGTGTCGCGAGCCTCCAGCCAGTCTGTGTGTGTGTGTGTGTGTGTGTGTGTGAACACTTTGACCATCCGGTCTAGAGCGGATCACGGAAACAGCACGTCTTTTGCAAGTGGGACGGTGGTGTAAGCATACTCTATGGGTGAAAGTGAAAGGAAGTGCAACGGGAGTAAACCGGATGCACTGCAGTAGGCGGGACTTCCTTGTTAAATATATATAATAAAAAAACAACAACAACAAAAGCGATATCAGCGTGAATCAGGTTGTGTAAAGACATTCTGTCAACATCTATTACAGCACAATAATAAAGTGCTTTGAGCACTTGGAAAAGCCCTATAAGGCACTTGGAAAAGCGCTATAAAAATGCAATTCCATTATTATTATTTATATTTTTATTATAAGCAGCGGCTCAAACCAAGATGGCGCCGCTCGGGTTTTTCCGTGCTTCTTCGGCTCGCCTCGGAACGTGCCTCCTGCCGTAGATTTGACTGGGGGACGTTTTCGTATGAATTGTACGAATAATTGGCCTTTTTAGTATTCTATGTACGAAAGTAAAAACGTCAATTCGTACTATTTTTACGAGATTTTAAGAGAGCTGGTTGTGCATTCACACTAAAGAGTGATATACCCTCTCCTTGTCCTTTACTTACTAAAGGACAAGGAAAGGGTATATCACTCCTTGTCCTTTGAGAATGAAGGGGGGGAGGTTGTCGTCTAATTAATTCTCTATGGAAGTCAAATGGTGTCTTGCCTCTTCCAAGCCTCTTGGCTTGAATCAAGCTTTATTTAATTGATTGATTTTTTTTCTATTTATTTTGTCAATCAGGTACCCAGAATGAGAGGCACTTTTCAATTTTATGGGGCTGTTTTTAGCCCAAGGAATGTTTTTCATGCAAAACAAATGTGTGTCATGGATTCAGAATCATGAAGAACCCCTAGTTTGACCCCTCACATGCTACTTAAAGCAGATCTTTTCTTTTTTTAAATATCTTCTTTTCCTGTATAGAGAAGTCGATGGGTTCAACCCTTTTCTTTGAGCTTTTGGGCTTGTGGCTCCCCGACTATAACATTCTCCGCGCGTCCTTGTCCTCAACTCTACATCAACATTAAGGGAATGACAACATTCTGTCTTGGCTTTCATCTGAATATAATGATAAATATGATGGGAGCTGTAAGTGAATCATTGCCCTATTGTGTGTGGTGTTCAGTAACAGTGGTCTCCCCATCTCTCCAGCTCTAGAATAAAAATAAAATGAGAGGATCATAATTTCATCCAGTCCAGAGAGAGAGAACTAATACAGGATACAATATAAAGGTCCAATCAGGACAGAGAACTGAATTATCAGCTTCAAATTGGTGTCCCACCTAAAAATATGTCTGTCTAACCAAAAAAATATATAATAATACTTAATTACTTGTTTTATTTGTGTACACATTATGTAAATGAGAAAAGCCTAAATCATGACCACTGAAATCCAATATTTCAACTTTTTAACCTGAACAGAAGATGTTTACAACTGGCATGAAGGAGTCCAGACAGGAGAAGGTTGACATGATGGATGTAGAACCTCAGGAGATTGACCTGTTGGTGGGATATGCCTACACTTCACAGCTGATCATCTCCTCAGTCAATGTGAAGGTAATGTATTATCATAAACCTTATTCATTGTGCCCACAGTCCATTGACATCCCGACCATGAACTATGAACTTAAGTTGACATTAATTGTCATACAATAATCGTGATTGATGATTTAATTGCGATTTTGTAATTGAACATTATAGAGCATATACATAGATGTATAGATATGACTATCAATGACCACTACTAAAAATCACAATATACAATTCATGGACAAAACGGCATTTATTTTATAGTGTCATACCCTTTTTTCTTTTTTATTTGGGATAATGTTTTTGATTTGTTGCAGGCCCTGCTAGCAGCATCCAACCTGCTGGGTGTCACAGCTGTTCAAGAGGCCTGCTGTCATTACATGGAGCGTCAGATGGATATAAAGAACTGTGTAGGAATTCACTGCTTTGCTGAGCTCCACTCCTGTCAGATGTTGATGAAACACAGCATGGATTACATTCTGGAACACTTCAGTGACGTCTACCAGCAGGTCAGACATTGAAGGTTACATACGTACATTTTAATCATATATATTATATATATCGGGCTGACATTAAATTGACTGAATATTAACCAGCTACTCTCACTTGTCATTGTCACTCTCACCTTTCACTAGTGAGCACTTGAAAAGAGATTTTTGTATTAGTTTTATTTCAGGAAGCATGGGTTTGAAGCAGAATGGTAACTAATTTATCATCTAATATACTGTATTGTTGTGCCAATAGGAAGAGTTCCTCTCACTCTCTGTGGACAAAATGGCAGAGATCCTTGCCATGGAGCGTCAGATGGATATGAAGAACTGTGTAGGAATTCACTGCTTTGCTGAGCTCCACTCCTGTCAGATGTTGATGAAACACAGCATGGATTACATTCTGGAACACTTCAGTGACGTCTACCAGCAGGTCAGATATTGAAGAATGCACATGTTGTGATGCGCGGAACTGGGGATTGAACCCGGGACTCCACTCGCCAGTCCAACACACAACCCGCTGTGCGCTGCTTCATGGCTGTACTAACTATGGGGACTACACTTACATTTTAGAGCCAGACTGATTAATGGGTCTAGCTGTTCTTTTTTTTCTTTCATTTTTTACACCATCGGGATCTGCAATAAGGCATTTTATGTGTCCAGATTTTGAACATTCTACCTGGTATAATTTTTCCCGTTTTAAATATCTATTTTGTCAAATGTAATTTTATTCGGTGGGCTTTGAGCTGTGACGAGGGGCTTGAGGTTGACGCAGAAACCTTTATCTTTAATTGATCGTCGCGTATAGACATGGATTATTTTCCGATTCTGGGACACCCATTACTTTGACTTGTCCGTGTCACTCTCACCAGTGAGCTCTTGAGAGGAGGACAGGTTAGTTCATGAACTATGAGAACAGACTGGTTATATATCTCATGTACTGTATTTTGTTATTGTAATAGGAAGAGTTCATCTCTCTCACCAAGGACAAACTGACAGAGATTCTTGCCAACGATGATCTCAATGTGTCCAAGGAGGAGCTGGTGTTTGACGCTGCCATGTTGTGGCTGAACCAGATGGACAGCTATCCATACCGCAGGGAGAGCTTTAATCAGGTCTGTTCTTTTTGTGTTTCAACTGATTAAAGATCGTGGAGAATAAATCACTTACACAACCTTTAAATGTTGTTCAGACAATATGCAGTCGGGAGAAAATAATGAGTTATCTGTTTTTCGTTCTTCAAGGTGATGGAGCATATCCGTCTGGCTTTTATCAACCCCTCCTATTTTGAGCTTTATGCATTTCTGGGTGAAACTGAAACCCGAGTGGTCCAGAGGCTCTCTAAGGTCCAGAACCACAGACCACGCAGGTCCACCCTCACAGGTACCCTGCCATGCATGTTGGAACTGGTGCTGGGGAAAGTTGTACATCTAGTGTGATTTCCAGTTCATTCACATGTAAAAACATAGATTGCAATACAAATTGTTATATTTTCTATTTGAGCTTCATATTAGAGCAGGGGTCTTCAACGTTTTCAGGACCCCTTAGCTGAGAGAGAGATGAAACGGGGACCCCCTCTACATAATGTATAAAATTGTGTTGCAGATTCGAAATGTTAATAGATTTCTTAGACAGCATAGACTTGTTTGTTATTATTATTATGTTATATTTATTTTACAATTGAAGCTAGCGTGTTTGGTCTTCTGTTCTTCTGTACAGACTCACGTGAAGTGATCCTGATGTTGGGGGGATGGGAGGGTAAGAAGCCATGTTGCAGCATTCAGACCCTTGACCCTGTGACCTATCAATGGAAGACTCTGGGATATCTGCCGTTTGCTGTATGGAGTCCTGGTCTGGTGGCTTCAGGTGAGAAGTACCTTCAGATCATCTGGAGTAGAAGTCAATCATCTTCCGGACGCTTCTCAGTCTTGCCTCTGAATTGAACTGTAGCAATATTACACTGAAGTTATGAAGCTATTTAAACTGTAACCATGTTTCAAAGTTGCAGTATTCCAACTTCGTAATCAGCATCAGTTAGGTGAGCTATTGTTGCTACAATTATCAATACGTAAAATAAAAAAATGTACTCAAGTACTGTACTTAAAGGGGCACTCCACCACTTTTCAACCTATGTTCATATAATTGACCGATCGCTATGCCCCTCCTAAAGCCGTCCTTGTCCAATGCCAAGTTAGCAACAGGTTACTAACGCAGCTGACTTGGCAAGCTGCCATGGCGGCGCGCATCGGTGTCTGGCTGCTAGATAGAGGTGGGATTTATGGTTCTTTGAAGTGAACCGGATCTCTGAGATCCGTTCCTTTCAAAGAGCCGTTCAAAAGACTGGCTCATTTTAGTTACTGGTTACTTTGTAGATTTTGATTATGATTGTAAATCACTTCCACCCATATAGGCCTATACATTTTGGCCAATACATTTCTGGCATTTGAAAATAGGTGATCTACAAGCTCACAATGTGTCACGTTGCGATGCATTGTGAGCTTGTAGATCGGCTATTTGCAAATGATTTTTCTACATTTTACTCATTGGAAAACCTGTGAAACAGGACATTCTGCATAATGAGTACGTTCTAATATTGGTACTTTAAGTACATTTTGAAACCAATACTATTTTACTTTTACTCTAGTACATTAATAACATTCCAAACTTGATTGAAGTATTGATATGTTTACCTAAGTAAAGACATGTAGTACTTTTCCCACCACTGTTCATTAGAAAGGAACGGCTCCCTACTGTGAACCGAATCATATCGTTCATTTCAAAGAGTCGTTCAACAGACTCGATTCGTTCGCGAACGTCCCACCCACTCGCTTCCGTGTCACAAACACTGAAACAAAAACAGAACGGATTGCACTGACCTAGACAAACCCACGGGAATAATTTAGGAGCACTTCATGAAAAAATATAACTGGTAACACTTGTGTACTGTATGTTAATCTGACTTTAGTATAGGCTATTGTTTTCTTCCTGGACGTGCGTTTGTTTGTGGCAGGTTAGTCTGCAGCTGGGTGCTATTGCTGCACGCCGCCATGGCAGCTTGCCAAGGCACCCGCCTTAGTAACCTGTCGCTAAACGTGGCATTGGGCAAGCACGGCTTTAGGAGGGGCATAGCGATCGGTCAATTGGTCCTCACTCAAAAATAGCTTTTTTTCTTTTTTTTTTTTTTCAGAGGAGGGCTGTGGGAAGGTCAGAAACCCATCGTCTTGTGACATCATCGATTGCCAATCCAGCTTATAGAAACTGCAGGCTTTCTATTCCTGAAAAGTTGCAATTTTAAAGTGGAAGCCATTGTTCTCGTGATAATAAAAATCTAAATATTTTTATCAAAAATATTGATTAAAATTTATTTTTGGAAAATGATGATGTCACAAGACGATGGATTCTGAACTTCCCACAGCTCTCCTAGGAGACGTGGACTGAGTAGATTTTTTTTTTTTATATTTTATCATGAACATTAGTGAGGACCTATTATATGAAGACAGGTTGAAAAGTGGTGAACTACTCCTTTAAATACAATTTTTAGGTATCTGTACTTTACTGGAGTATTTCCAATACTTTTACTCCACTATATCTCTGAAGCAAATACTGTTCTGTACTTTTTAAGTACACTTTGATAACAATACTTTTGTACTTTTACTCATGTGCTTTTGGAATTTCAGACTTTTACTTGTAAGTCTGAAGCCACACCAATGTACCTATGACAGTGGATTCGCCATTCCGCCAATGCATTTCAATGAGAGTGGAGCGTTTTCATGCCAGTAGAGGATTTCTGCAAAAAACGCTCCATTCTCATTGAAATGCTTTGGCGGAAAGGGGAATCCACTCTTATAAGTACTTAAGTGTGGCTTCAGCTTAACAGAATATTTCTGTATTGCATTATTGATTATTTTACTAAGTATAACATTTGAGTATTTTATCCACCACTGGACGTAAGCATGCTGCAACACTTATCTGTGATCTGTTTACAGGCTCCAGAAGCTGCTTTTAATGCCATTGTAAACAAAACAAGGTGCAGCGTTGCACAGAAACCCCAAACCACTACATCCAGGGATGAACGCGATTGACAGGCAGTAAACCCTTCCCCACACTGCAACAGGAGCAGTGATATTTTTTTCATTTTGAGTTACCGATAAAAGCTGCTAGTTGGGCTAAATACATCTACCTCACAGCCATTTTGGTCAATAGAAAAATGTTGCCCATTTTGTATTGATTTTCAAATTGGAGATATCTTCCAGAAACCATCAATATCACAAAAGTAATACAAAGAAAGAAAAGGAAGAAAAAAAAATGTTGCTCTGAATAGTTTTGTCAGGTAATAGAAGGGTTTCCTAATAATTGGAATGAAGTTAATTATTAATTATGAAGTTAACTTTACTTGTATACAGTTGATTTTAACTTCACATTAACTTCAGTCTTGCCAAAGTAAATCTGGGTTTTCCTTCATCCATCATTCAAGATAGGAAATAGCATTCATAATGATCTTATAAGGTATTAAAAAAGTCTACATTAAACTTGCAGACGACCTGCAGGAACTGAAACCATAGGTAATTTGATATCTTCTCTCGCCATAGGCTCCATGTTGTATTTGGCTGGAGGAAAGTTGATTGATGGTTCAATCAGTAGAGAGATGTGGCGTTACGACACTTCCTGTGACTCATGGTTGAAGATGGCTCCCATGAACGAGGCTCGCTGGGACTTTGGTAAGACTGAAACTAAATATAACTTTTTGGAATAACCACTATGGATTGTTGCCTAAGGAGAAGCCACGGTCATCAGTTCTAATATGTTTATTTTTGTCCTTGCACAACCCACATGGTCCATAGGCCTGGTGATGCTGGACGGCTCCATGTATGCAGTGGGGGGCTTTAGAGGCCAGTTGGACAAGTGGAAGTCAGTCGATCGCTACGATTTCAGCAGCAACACGTGGCAGCTCATGGACTCTGTTGGTCTGCCAGACCATTGGGACGGCTCTGCTGTGGTCGCACTCGACGGACTGATCTATGCTTTTGGTATGGAACAGGTTTAACTGAAAATTTCAAAAGCATTTGTCATTACTTATTCGTCCTTCTCCCACTGACAATGAATAATATTTTGTCATGTGTCCTCCTGGTCCCTTCGTGTCGCTGTTATGGGGGATGGCTTTATCACAGGTCATATCATAGGTGGGCCCCAGATGTTCAAGTACAACCCTCACACGAGTGTATGGACAGAAACTGCTCGTCCGTATCTTGACATTGCTGATTCCGCTGCCTGTGCGCTCAAAGGACGGATCTACGTCATAGGTATCATAACTGTTCTCAATGGCTCTTCGTTCCATAATCTACTCTGTTCAAATTCACTGTAGTTTGGGCATATGACTTATGACAATAACAGTTGCCATCCTTTTAAATCCTGTTTAGGTGGTGTTTATTATTTGGGTGAATATGAAGACGATGAAGGCTCGGCATCAGCTGTGATGGTCTACAAACCACAGGACACACGCATATCATGGCATAATCGTGCATCCATGGCAAAGCTGCGCGCCTCTCCTAGCGTGGTCGTAGTGGATCAAAAGATCTACGTGCTAGGAGGGTCAAGCAGGACCATCACGTAGGTCGATGTTCCATGAAAGTGAACGGTTGGCTGCTTGTTTACACATTAATCTCATGGCTGTTTTGTCTCTCTTGATGTAGGAGTCAACATCCCATTGAGCGGTACGACGACAACACAGACTGGTGGACGACTGTGGGGAAGAAGCCCCAGGGTCGCAGCGCATTCAGCTGTGTTTCTGTCATGCTGAGGAAGGATACATCGGAACAGGTGGGTAAAATCCTGAGTTAACTATTAGAGTGTACATATGGATCCAAAATGTACCTATGCAAATGAACTATAACGACAGCGGTAAACAATATCAATGGGATCACTTTCAGAGTGATTTTGATGAATGAGAAAATCACTTTACAGTCAATCAAAAATCCATCCCAATTTACAAATTGTTGCACTCAACGTAACTGATGTTCATTATGTTTATAGAATGTTATTGTTCATCGGTGTGGATATTCACATCATCTTAGTTATAGTTATCTTTCTAGTTATCATTCTAGATGTGGACGTACCGTAACCACTTGAAACTTTGCATCTCTATTCTGTGGCGAAGTTCACAACGTAGTGACCCTGTAGATCGTCTGTTTTCATTCAAGATATTTAGCTAAGAGGAACATAGTAATGCGTCTCATATTGTTTTTTGCATTCCAAAATAATCTCAAGCAACAAGACTTTTCTGCAACACTTCCGTATTAACTCATTCCCCGCCTCCCCCGATAGTCCCGAGAAAATCCCAATGTCGTTCCCCGCCAGGCCCGATAGTCCCGAGAATTTGCTTTTATATAATGTAATGTTTAATTACACTCTCCCCCAGCTCGTGACAAATTTTTATCCTTTTATCTTACAGAGAACCTAAAATATCACACATCAAAGTAAGTGTGTTTGAAAAAAAGACTGTAATAATGTATAAATTGCAATACAAATGCATATAAATCTCCCCATAACCCACAGTGAACTGGCACAGTGACGCATTTTGCGCACACAAGGCTGGCGGAAAAAAAAGAGAAGAAAAAAAAGTGTGAGAACAGCTGTGTGTGTGTGTGTGTGTGTGTGTGTGTGTGTGTGTGTGTGTGTGTGTGTGTGTGTGTGTGTGTGTGTGTGTGTGTGTGTGTGTGTGTGTGTGTGTGTGTGTGTGTGTGTGTGTGTGTGTGTGAACATCTCTTAGCTGGCTGGTGGTCCACGGACCACTGTCTGTTTCAGTGGTCCCCCTGTCCTGATCAGCACAGTGCTATCAGAGTCTCTGATTCAGAGATCTGTCTCTCTCTCTCTCTCTCTCTCTCTAGATACAAAATAATTATCGCCAATTCGCCATATAAATGCTTCTAAAACATACCTGAGAATGATGATGGTTGATTAGAATCCACAGGTTATAATCCATATATCCAGGCTATAATATATTGTTTTGTAATGGTCCACAAGCAGCCAAGCAGGCCATTGGCGCCAGGCGGTCCTTTGCAAAGGGGGGTCCCTGGTCGGCTTTCTAACAGGGGGTCCGCGGGCCCAACGCTTCGCTCCGCAGAGCAGTGGGAACACGATAATCAACTCTTACAAAATCAATCAATAAAACTGCCCGATTACATAAAGTTCACGACGCGATCCAGTTGAGTCAGAGACAAGTGAAGTGGTCCCTGGAAGGGGGTCCGTCCTCTCATTACCCTGCCTGGTCTCCAGCCAACACTTCTCACGGACCACCACCAAAACTCCCACGCTCCCCCACCACGCTCCTCCCAAAAAGCAAGAGATCAACTAGTGTCGTTACTAACGAGCAAAGACGCAGAGGAGCTGTTTAGCAGGGCAGTGCAGAGGATTTTTTTAGGGGCAGGGGGAGACATTTTTCCAACATGTCCTAGAATGTGAAAATAGCAGATCTACAAGCTCGACTTTGATTGATTGATTGAAGACTTTATTAGAAGTTTGCATAGGAAAAGGTACAGTTTCATGACGGTACAGTTCACTGGTACAAGGTCTACTAAAAGGAGATCCATGAAAAGACTAAGCTTATTTCCACTGGAAACCATTGAAGTATCTCATATAAAATTGAATGACAAGCTCTCAATGTGTCACAGTCTCAGAGCGATGTGTTGAGCTTGTAGAGCTTGTAGATCTGCTATTTTCACATTCTAGGACATGTTAGAAAAAAGACTCATGCCCCCTTTTATGTCTATTTGTGTGTGTGCACCTGTACAGAGCAAAAGACAACCAGCAGACACACAGAGACAGAGAGAAAGCGCCCCCAAGTGGGGGCTCACAGAAATACTCACAGAAATACTGCAATATAGTATGTGAGTTTTTTGGTCAGATATAGCCAATAAAAATATTTTTCTCTGCATTTTTCTAAACAGAAAATTCTAAAAATAAATCCTATTACATAATTACATTAGTACACTTATCTGATAATGCCTGAAGCCATAAAGACACATCTCAAGTGAGTTATCCACTTGAAAACAGATCATTCACAAAAAGGTCAATAACTCCAATTATTTTGAATTTCCACCTGGATTTTGAAAAAACAAGGGGTTTGAAATGGCCAAAACTCTAGATTGCTACATCGTACATACAAAAAAATATTTTTTGGAGAGACTAGAGGATGTCCTCTTTTAATCCATGCACTGTATGACATTTTCGTGCAAACAGGGAATTTAGGAAAAATGTCTAAATATGAAGAAAATGCTTAAACAAAATGGCAGGGGAGCCTACAGTGAATGTTAAAATGGCGGTCAATGTGTTAACAAACTAATAAGAAACAAGAAAGAGAAACAAGAAAAGGCAACAGCTCTAATTATTAAAGATAAATAAGTAATTGAAAAACCACAGCCCCCACACACATTAGGAGGGTAATGGGAGTCACCAGAACAAAGGACCAGTGATTTCAGTGAATCTAGCATTGTTAAAATGGATTTGCATAGGAAGGGGGGCATGTCTGATAAAATGAATATCAAAAATACTGTATCAAGCAACTTAAAGAATGACTGGGGTGCTCCGAAAAGCCTGAGTAGATGATAAAATGACATGGTTTTTTAAAGTGAAATATCTCTTTAACGCTGTTTAAATCCATACTTGTATTGCTAGCTTTCCAAAACGACTACTAAGATCAACGTACACAGTATTACTTTAAATCAGGGGTCCTCAAATACAAATCTTGAAGGTCCAGAAATATTATTATATTATAGGTCCGGGTCCGGGGAAAAAATAATATATATATATATATCTTTTTTTTTAAACATATATATTTATTTATATCCGCTTATTTTTATTATGTCGGTCAATCTTAAATAGTAGGCTAAGATACAAAAAAAGTACCAACCAGGGGTTGACACTATGGTCTCAGAGGCACTTGTCCGTCTGGAAAGTACAGGTCATGTACTTGCCCTCAGTCATGGCCACTTGCCCTCATTATTGTTCATCTATCTATAAATGCGACAAATCTCTGTCTGTCTGTCTGTCTGTTTGTTTGTTTGTAATCCGCGTATCTCGAGAACCGTTCGTCCCACCGGCTTCAGATTCGGCACGCGCGTTCCCCGCTGCGGCGCGGAGTGCAGTGCCGGGCCTCGGCCCGACTCGGCATGCGGTTTTCCCGAAGCGGCGCGAAACGTTCGGAATCTCCTTATGCGGAGCTGATTGTTAACATCAGGCTGTTCCTGAGGAAATCGGCACAATCGCTGACTCATTGTGACATCACTTCATAAAAGGCTCTGACATCACGTACGCCAGGAGTCAACAAAAAATCTCTGTGAATGTGTATGTATGTATGTGAATCTCGAGAACCGTTCTTCCCACCGGCACGCGCGTTCTCCAGATATGGGCATAAAATGAATCCCCGAATGCGGAGCTGATGTCTGACATCAGAGTTTTCCGCAACCGGTACTGTGTGTGCAGAGATCTCCATATATTGGGGTTTGCATTAAAGGGTGGGGACAAAGGCTAACAGAAGGCAAACAGATGGTCAAAACGGGTCCTATGACAACATGACAACAGGTATATTGGGGTTTGCATTAAAGGGTGGGGACAAAGGCTAACAGAAGGCAAACAGATGGTCAAAACGGGTCCTATGACAACAGGTATATTGGGGTTTGCATTAAAGGGTGGGGACAAAGGCTAACAGATGGTCAAAACGGGTCCTATGACAACAGGTATATTGGGGTTTGCATTAACTCACTTACTGCCAATTAAAAATGCCCTCGAGTGGCATTAGTGCCAGCCCTCTCCATAGACTTCCATGTAATTTGTAGTGCACAGATCATGCACACCCATGCACAGATCATGCACCATGTTTGTGCAGGCTGTTCACAGCTTTCAAACAAAAAAAAAAGATTGGAAATCCGTTCAGGCATTCTTGAGATAATAGCCATTATGTTTTCCTATAATGTAAACAAAGATGGCTGCCATGTTTGATAGATGGGGTTGCTATGGGGGTTAAACATGCAATTTCGCGATTTCTATCATGCCTACTACATTTTTTGGGGTCCAAAAAATCTTTTTGAAAAAAAAAAATTTTTTGAAAAAAAATTTTTTTTTTTTTTTTTTCTAAGTAAAAGTCGCCCAAAGTCGCTTGGCAGGGAAGCCCATAGTGAGAAAGTCGCCCTAAAAGTCGCCTGGCACTGTATGAGTTAAAGGGTGGGGCAGGCATAAAATGGACGCAAATAGACAGATATCTCCATATATGGGCATATGGGCATAAAATGGACCCAGAACTATATCTGCAGTGATCTCCATATATGGACATAAAATGGACGCCGACAGACAGACAGATACAGATATCTCCATATATGGGCATAAATGGACACAGGCAAACAGATGGTCAAAACGGGTCCTATGACAACAGGTATAATGGGGTTTGCATTAAAGGGCGGGGCATTCATTCTCTATTTACATCGTTCCCGAGTTGGCCAGGTCGCCGACTAGACGCTCAGCTTCTAGTCTTACATAATTAGGGATCCCTTTTTTACATTGGCTAATGTTTTTTTTGTAGTTTGTTGATGCAGTAAATGGTCTTTTTCCGTTTCTTTCTTTATTAAAAGGGTCCTTAAATTATGACTTCAATGTCATCTGGGCTGGGGACTCCGCCAAAATCATTTGGGGGCCTTACTTGATTGAAGAGAAACAACCCATTGGGAGAACAGAATGTAGAAAATCAAAGTGGAGCAGAGATATTTTGCGCTAGTGCTCTTTTTTTTAACAAACTGGGATCATCTTCGATGATAATTTATGCTTGTGTCGCAACGTGAATATCAATATGAAAACAAGTTGTCGCGCGTCAGAGACTTAAGCCTCGAACAGAGTCGGGTGTAGTGCGGTGGAGTCTTTTTGAGTCATAAAACTACAACGTTAACGCTCAAAAAGACTACACCGCAACCGCGGACCCGACTCTGTTCGAGGCTGAAGTCTCACTCACTCTTGTACCGAACTGCGTGGCTGCGTGCGGCTCTCTGCATACCCATGCAGAAAGAGAGAGGCGGCCGTCACGGGCCGTCGGGCCGTGGCACGTCGCGACAAACTCTGGAGAGAAGATTACAATCCTGCAAACGTATTCACGTTGATGATGTTGTGCGTGAATGAAACCCCACTGATTAATAACTAGTTACATTGTTGGAGGCTGCAGTACGGAGCAGCTAACTGCTGCCTTCTGCTCCGAAAACTTCTGTGGTAAGAGCCTGTCAGCGCATCGTTGTCATAGAGATGACAGCCCATAATCAGCAGTGCTTTGGGGGCCGGACGCGACCGGACGCCGTGTGGCCGGAAATATTTCCCCACATGCACGCGCACGGACGGCACCGAACGGTGCACGACCGTGTAAACGCGTGCATACCCCCCCGCGAGAGCCGCGACAACTCCCCACCCCGCGAATGCGCGATAACTACAAGCAATACTTTAATCAGTGGCTACTACTATGCATAACAGGTTTCTAGTGGTGAATGTGTGAGCGTCCTCAAGCCTCTATTCATATGGATATAGCCTACTTAGGTTTCCAGCTGTGACTGCATGTGCATGTGTCGATGTGTGTGTGTCCTCATCCATTACTGTGGTATTTAGTGTTTGAGATTCGTTCAAGGCAAACTTTGTTTCTCTATCCTACTGCAGCGCTGTATTTTCTAAATGAATTTAAAGAAAGTAGAACATAAAATCTTAAGTAACAATGCAAATGTTAAAACTATTGTTTTCCCACCATTAGATCTGCTGACATCCTTTCTATCTAAATAGCCTCTAGAGGCGCGTGCACGTGACGTCAATAAATGACCGTCCGCCCGGAAAAAAAATTCCCAGAGCACCACTGCCCATAATACTAGTTGCCCGGCATCAGCCAATCAGCGCGACGTTGTCTCTCTCTCTCTCTCTCACACACACATTCAGCGCATGCAATGGAGTGAATGAACACACCGAGAAGTGGAAACAAAACGGAGATATTTTTCTCCTTTTTCTTTTTTTTTTACTATAATTCGTCCTGGGTCCGGTCGGCGGTGCCTCGCGGTCCGGACATGGACCGCGGTCCGCCTATTGAGGACCCCTGCTTTAAATGATATACCGTACAATGCATCTGTGTGTAGTGATGTTAACTGTAAATGCCAAAATGAACACTTAACTTACTGTTGAACATTATTGTAGGCGGAGAAGAAGCAGATCACCTGCACAAAGTGCCACAGAGAATTCCGCACAAAAGGCGGACTGAAGAACCACAGCAGACGATGCAACGCTGGACAAAGCACTCAGCCCCAGTATCCCCAGAGTGACAGTGAATATGACAGTGAATGCAGTGAATAGAAAGTCATGTTCATACATGAGTCAACTACGAGAGAAAGTTGCTCTCTGTCAAATGTTGTACTTTTTAAGCTGAAGTTTTCAAAAGTGCAAAGTTACAAAGTACATTCTATTCTTTTTAAATATCAATGTACACTGCATTGAGCTGTAGAAACATTCTAAATGCTCTTATCAGAGTATTTCCGAAATATATAATTGAAAACAAGCTGACAATGTGTCACACGATACGAGTGAGCTTCTAGCTCAGCTATAATTCCCACTATTTTTGTAATGGAGCATTTTGAAGATATACTTGCATGTTTTGTTTTTTGTTTTTGAAATGTAGTGGTCTAAAGTACTTATTTAAGATACTATACTTGCATGTTTTTTTTTTTTTTTTTTTTATGTATTGGTGGAAAGTACTTATGTAAGATATACTTGCATGTTTTGTTTTGAGTTATTTTTTTAATATAATGGTGTAAAGTACTCAATTGCGTTATTACAAATATGTTTGCCTCTCACAATTACTGTGTGGACATTCCTTTATTTCCTCTTGTGTGTTCAGTATCGGTGTATGAGTATATTGTCGTTGTCGGGTGGAAACCTTGTGTGTCCAAGTTTCAAATGTGTACGTTCTTTCGCAAAGTAAAGCCCTGCTTCATCACACAAGGCCGTCACACAAAAGTAGAGAAAACAGCCGATCTACAAGCACACAACGCCACAACGCCTCGCACCGCGAGGCGTTGTGTGCTTGTAGATCGGCTGTTTTCACTAGTTTAAATCATTTTTAAAATGATAAATGCAAAACGAAAGGTTTTGGACAAGGTTTCCGCCCGACAACGACGATATGTTTTTATCTCCTCTTCTACACTTTCCACCTGAGAGGAATCTCTAGTTTGTTGCACTGTTCAACAGGAGTGCTAACTTTACCTGGGCACCAAGCAGGCCTGTGACCGACAGTGAGTTAAGATACTTTACGGTGGAGACCTTATGTATGTCCATAACTGTTACTTTTCAGGAAATGTAAAGAATCTGTTCCAGTGGATCCAATCTAGTTATTTTGTCACATGCTTGTTTCGTTAATTTCTGTCTGAACCTATAAAAAGCACGTTCCTACGGCACATTATGAGCTTGTAGAATGGCACATTTTGCTCCTTGTGTGATCCTGTGTGACAAAGTAGAGCTGTTATGAAAAACAGGAGAAAAATTGAGATATAGGGCTCTGTTTTCATCAATGCCTTCCCCCTTAGGCAGTTCCTTTAAATGACAGTGATTTACTAGTATCTCCTCTTCTAAAGCCTCCCCCACTGCAGTGGAACTAAATGGGAATGACCTTTAACCAAAACATGCCAGGAGACCTAATTTATTGTTTATTATCCTTAAAGGTTTATTTCTACCTTGAAATTGGGCATATTTCCTAAGTTCCCTAAATTATTGAGCTTCCCTTGCATTTACAACCCTAGTCGTTGTGGTTAGGGTTGGGAATGGGGTTAGTAATGAGCCGGTAATACGCTGTAGGAACAATGGCACGCACCCCCTATAGTCACAGTTGGATAATTGTATTGATTTGTCAGATTCTAAATCGTTATTTGAAATGTAATCCTGATTTGGAGTTGGACAAAGCTGGTTTCAGCTTGTTCAGGGAGCTTCATACATTTGACCTGCTAGTTTTAGTCTCATAACGTGATAGCATCCATGTGGACAGTAGTATTAAGTATTTAGTCACATATGTAGGCCCTACTGTCCTTTATGGACAATATCTAAATATTGAATGAAACAAATTAAAAACTGTTCAGGGTGTTCATAAAAGCCTGATTAGACAATAAAATGACAGGTTTTTTGAAAGTGAAATATCTCTTGATGTTTTACAATGCTTTGTTTGCCTGTTTATCGATTTTATACTTGTACTCTGAACCTTTTGTCCTGCAACAATTATTTGAAAAAAAGCAACACAAGATAGTTGCTGACAATTAAAAATACTAATTTTGCAAGTTTCTGCTGGGTAAGAAGTTGTTGTGTTCATTATAATTGAAGCAGTGTAACTGTAGTACCTGTATGTCACCAGTAGATGGGGAAGTATTACCAGGGAACAACATGTGTGCGCTGTGCACTCCACTACCTGGCTACACCCACAGTGGGCGTGACCAGGAAATGTTCATTGGAATCACATGCATGCTGCAGTAGTAAGTTACTGCACTAGTAACAGTGTTGTGATACTTGAGTGATTTCTCATATTTAGCAGGTGAGATGGTTCTACTGGGAATGCATATGCTGTGGGAAATATGTTATGGGATTATATTATGTATGTTTGTGTTGTGCATTGACTGTGTAAGGTTGTTGGAGAATGTGTGGAGTGAGTTAGCAAATTAGCATTTAGCTTGAGGCCTGTTTCTACTGGCTGCAGCAGAGATAGATGCCGTGATGTCAGAGAGATGCATTTAGCTACCAAGTTGGATTGGAGTGAGATTGATGTGGTGATGTAATGTTATGCTATGTGATGGTTATCATTATGTAATGTAGTGATCTTATGCAATGGGGTGTTTTGTGTAATATGTAGCCTAGTGTGTGTGTGATACATACAGTAGGGATACATTTTGAGTTAATTGATGTGAGTTCTTAGGTGAAGGTTTATACTGTGACTGTTGCATATTGTGTTACTGTTATGTCTGGGTTTTTGGAATTGTAACTCCTTGTTTGTATGATATTTGACAATTGTATGTACGGTATGTCCTAATGTCCTTGCAAGTTCAACGGTCAGTGAGACTTTCCATATTCATTGAAAGCAGGAGAAGTGATTGTTAACACCCAAATTAATAAATGTGTGGCACCAGTTGGAACCAGCTGTGATTATTGGTCCCACTGTGTATTCAAAATAGCTGCTGTAAAAGCTCAGCTTTTTTGGGGGGGAAAAAAAGGAAATGAAAATATAATAAATAAACTGCAAAATGGGACATTCTGCATACTAAACACTTCTCCTTTTGGCACTTTGAATTGTAACAGGCTGTTTTATTTTATACATTGTGGCATTGTTACTATTATATCCAAGTAAAATATAATTCTGTAATTTATTTCTCTCCATTAAACAATGTGTAAAAGATAGCAGACCATTCATCGCTTACTCTCTGTCATACAGGCTGGTCTAGCAGAGAGAGTCATGGCTGAAAGCATTCCAGTTGATGTCAGTCCAGCTCCCTGTCCTGTGGACGTCACCAGTGTCCCTCCATCCTCAGTGGAGAGTGACACCTTTGTGTTCATGGAGAAGACACATCCCAACCAGATGTTAGAGAAGCTCAACAGGCTTCGTCTAAACAACACTTTGTGTGATGTGATTCTGTGCTGTGGAGGAAAGCAGTTCCCCTGTCACCGTACTGTACTGGCCTCCTTCAGCTCCTACTTTGAGGTAAAAACACTACACACGTCCTCAACTACTATAGCCTGTCGTCCAAATACATGTCAACGTGTATTAAGGGAATGCCATTACATTCTGTCTTGACTTTAATGTGAACTGAATGTAATTATAAACGTAATGTGAGCTGTAAGTGTCTATTATTTGTTAAATACCTGCATATTTAGGGAGAGTGTTTTTTGCAGGTCGTCCAGTCCGAGTGTATCAATTCGGAAATGCGCACCGGGTGTGTGCTCAGTGTAGTGAGTGCAGTAACCTAGGTAAAACTATGCCTAAACCTAACCCCTAACCCTAACTTTAAGACTAACCCTAACCTCAGTAACCGTGACGCGGGTGATTATCTAACACACCCGGTGGGCATTTCCGAACGCACCCTTTGATACACTCGGACTGAACGACCTGCAAAAAATACTCTCCCGTACATTTACAGCCCCTTAATTCGGCACATATTATGTAAATTAGAAAGGCCTAAACTATGACCACTGAAATCCATTATTTCACCCTTTTGAACCTGAACAGAAGATGTTTACAACTGTCATGATGGAGTCCAAACAGGAGAAGGTTGACATGATGGATGTAGAGCCTCAGGAGATTGACCTGTTGGTGGGATATGCCTACACTTTACAGGTGATCATCTCCTCAGACAATGTGAAGGTAATGTATTATCATCATAAAACATATTTGTTGTGTCCACTGTCCATTTGACTATAGAACTTGTTGTTGACCATTGATGTGACGTCATTACCCTAAAGAAACGTTGGTTGTCAATTACATTTTTTGCTTCGTGGCTGGAGAGCCTCTTTCCTTTTAAACATGTAACTGGTCATTGGAACATATACAGTATACGTGTTTGCCTTTTTGGCAAAAACACAAATTGTCAAATAAGTTATAGCTGAAATACACAAAGAAATGATTCACAATGACCAGTATTATAATCAAAATAAATAATTCATGACCAAAAGAGGCCATAATATTTAACAGTTTCATACCTTTGTTTGCAGGCCCTGCTAGCAGCATCCAACCTGCTGTGTGTCACAGCTGTTCAAGAGGCCTGCTGTCATTACATGGAGCGTCAGTTGGATATGAAGAACTGTGTAGGAATTCACTGCTTTGCTGAGCTCCACTCCTGTAAGATGTTGATGATGCACAGCATGGATTACATTCTGGAAAACTTCAGTGACGTCTACCAGCAGGTCAGACATTGGATGTTACATACTCACATTATAAGATATACATTGATCTGACATTATTTGACTATGGACATAATAACCTCTTGTCTGTCATTGTCGTCAGTGAGCACTTGAGAGGAGAAAAGGCTACTAAACCCATTCAGAACGGGTACACATTAAAGTGTATTATTATTTAATGCTTTAACTATTGAAAAATAGCAGATATACAAGCTCGCGCTGCGAGCTTGTAGATCTGCTATTTTTGAAAAATCGTGAAAATTAGAATTTTGACCAGATTCTATAAGTGTCTTTTGAATCCTTCTAAGATTTTTTGAAAAAACCTATGTTTCTATGTCAGCAATCTGGCCAGCCATCGTCAAAGAAAAGGTCCTTTTCACTTAACTGGAGCTCAGTTAGTCTGTTCTTGAGAGACTACTATGTCAGTGGTTCTCAAACTTTTTCATGTGAAGGACCCCCAAAATGATATGTATTTGGCCACGGACCCCCATCTCAAAATATTTAGTTCCAGGGACCACCCAGAAGCAAAATTTAAGTTACAAACGTTCGCTTTGAAAACACATATATTCAAAGATTTGCACACATTTTCACGACTTTTTCAAAAATAGCAGATCTACAAGCTCGCAGCGCGGCACTCGGTGCCGCGCTGTGAGCTTGTATATCTGCTATTTTTCACTGGTTAAAGCATTCAATAATTCTAGGCCTAAATGGGTTCATCATGGGAACAGAATGGTCATTTATCATCTAATCTACTGTATATTTATGCCAATAGAAAGAGTTCCTCTCTCTCTCTGGGGACAAACTGACAGAGATCGTTACCAGTGATGATCTCAACGTGTCCAAGGAGGAGCTGGTGTTTGAGGCTGCCATGCTGTGGCTGAGCCACTGTCCTACCCGCACACAGAGCTTTGAGAAGGTAAGTTCCTTCTGACTGTTTCACCAGACCATGGAAAAGAAATTACTCACACCTCCTTCAAATGAGGTTCAGACAATACGCAGTTGGACTAGTTAATAACTGTTCTATTTGTTCTTTAAGGTGATGGAGCATATCCGTCTGGCGTTTATCAACCCCTCCTATCTTGAGGAAGTGACTGCATCTCTGGGTGAGGTTGAATCCCAGGTCTGCCAGAGGCTCTCTGAGGTCCAGAACCACAGACCACGCAGGTCCACAGGTACCCTGCCATGCATGTTGTAACTGATGCTGGGAAAAAGGTTGTAATTCTGGTTGTTATTTCCAGTTCATAGACAATATTCCTCAAATGTGCAAACATACCTTGCAACAAACAGTTGTTTGCTATGTGAGCTTAATAATAACTAGTAAGTTGCAATCATGGGAAATTGCAAGTGTGGTTGCACTGACGTGAGTCGCGAGGGATCCACTGGGAACTGAATGCCGTCTTAGCATTTCTGTTATAAATTGTGAAGTGAAGTGAAGCATGACCAATCCTGTCTGATTGGTCATGCTTGAAAATAGATCACTTCAGTTAACTATATTCAACCCAGATAACTTCAGTTAAAAGGTTAACTTTTAGTTATCAATAAGCTTCAAGTGTTATACACGTATACAATTGGCTCCTTGAGTAATAATACATTGACTGTTAATTTTTGTAATCATAACATTCCACATCATCACACATTACTCTACTGACTACTGTGTTTGTCTTCTATTCTTCTCTACAGACTCGCGTGAAGTGATCCTGATGTTGGGGGGAGGGGAACCTATGAATCCATGCCTCAGCATGCAGGTCTTTCATTCCATGGAGTTCCCTTGGAGGACCCTGACAAGTTGTCTGCCACTTGCTGTATGGAGTCCTGGTCTGGTTGGGTCAGGTGAGGAGTAGGCTACAATTGAACTGAAGCAATGCTGTCATGCTTAGCTCTGTTTTCCCCACTGAATCAGAGTCATTGTAAACAAAACAAGGGGCAGCGTTGCACAGCTATTGATGAGTGTGCACATGATTGGCAGGCAGTTGGCACTTACTCACAGCAACATGATTGGTCGAGGTAAACTGTAGCAGTGAGGCATGCTGTCATTAAAGGGGGAAAAAAAGTATTTAACAAACACTAATAAACTCAACCTGAATAGCCCAAAGTAAATTTGGGTTTCTGATTTTCCATCATATCAAAATGTCTTTATTTGCCGGAATGGACATCATAATCTTGCATTCACAATTGCCATAAAAGTTCTAAAAGTCTAAAAAGTTAAATTTAACTTTTTGAAACCTGCAGAAACCCAAGTCATAACTCATCTGAAATCTTCTCTCTCCATAGGCTCTGTGTTGTATTTGGCTGGAGGAAAGTTGATTGATGGTACAATCAGTAGAGAGATGTGGCGTTATGACACTTTCTGTGACTCATGGTTGAAGATGGCTCCCATGAACGAGGCTCGCTGGGACTTTGGTAAGACTGAAACTAAATATAACTTTTTGGAATAACCACTATGGATTGTTGCCTAAGGAGAAGCCACGGTCATCAGTTCTAATCTGTTTATGTTTGTCCTTGCACAACCCACATGGTCCGTAGGCCTGGTGATGCTGGACGGCTCCATGTATGCAGTGGGGGGCTTTAGAGGCCAGTTGGACAAGTGGAAGTCAGTCGATCGCTACGATTTCAACACCAACACGTGGCAGCTCATGGACTCTGTCGGTCTGCCAGACCATTGGGATGGCTTTGCTGTGGTCGCACTCGACGGACTGATCTATGCTGTTGGTATGGGACAGGCTTAACTGAAAATGTCAAAAGCATTTGTCATATAAGAAATATTACAGGATTTGATTAAACCAGTGTGTGGCTCATTGTTCGCACAGGTAGTTACTATCTACTAGACAGCTATTTCAACCAATCAGATTGCTTCATCGGAGCTACCTGTTCTATATACTTATTTATCGTTCTCCCACTCACAATGAATTATATTTTGTCATGTGTCCTCCTGGTCCCTTGGTGTCGCTGTTATGGTGGATGGCTCTATCACAGGTCATATCAACGACTCAAAGAAATATGACATGAGAAAGCTGCCCAGATGCCCAGAGAAAAGTGTCCTGATGTTCAAGTACAACCCTCAAACGTCTGCGTGGACAGAAACTGCTCGTCCGTGTTATCATCGCATTCGTTATTCAGCTGCCTGTGCACTCAGAGGACGGATCTACGTCATAGGTATCATAACTGTTCTCAATGGCTCTTCGTTCCATAATAGACTCACTTCAACTTCACTGTGGTTTGGGAACAGTTGCCATCCTGTTAATTCCTTTTTATCTACAGGTGGTGAATTTGGAGTGGATTGTGGCGCGTCACCACATGTGACGGTCTATGACCCTCAGACCGACCAGTGGAACAGCTGTGCGTCCATGCGGATGATGCGCGTCTCTCCTAGCGTGGTCGTGATGGATAAAAAGATCTACGTACTAGGAGGGTCAAACAGGCCAAACATCACGTAGGTTGATGTTCCATGAACGTCTGGGCAAGATTGACTGCTTGTTCACACATTACACATTAATCTCATGGCGTTTTGTCTCTCTTGATACAGGAGTCACCGTCCCATTGAGCAGTACGACGACAAGAGAGGCTGGTGGGTGACTGTGGGAGAGACGCCCCGTTGTGGTGAATTCAGCTGTGTTTCTCTGTGGCTGAGGAAGGATCCATCTGAACAGGTGGGTAAAATCCTGATTGCCACTTTGAGTTTACATAACATGGAACCAAATGGACACATGAGGTTCTATTTTTACACGCAGAGTTAAAAGTAACTAATACGGTGCTGAACGGTTCCTTTTTTGTGTCACACTTTCGCATAGATAAACTGTAATGACGACAAGTACGAGGGCCGTCGCCAAAACGAACTACTGAATGAAAGAAAAGCAGTCGCTACACACTTTGATTGACAAATGTCTAAACCATTTTTTGCCCCAGACATGAAAGGGTTAATAGGCACAGAGCGGCGGCATTTTCTTCCATAGGCCGCCACTCTTATTTTGAAGGGTTTAAGGGATTGCGCTGATTTATTTATTTATTTTTATTTTACTTTCTTCAACTTTCGCCCGGAACTAGTTCCGGGGTAGTGTGTAAACATATCTGGAAGATGGATGCCTTCATGCTTGTGCTATTTTAGCAAGTAAACATGCCAGCCTTGGCATCAAAATGTATTTTTTTTCGAGTAAATGGACTGCAAGATCAATGGTTTTCTATGGAAGCGCGGCACTTTGCGCGCACGTGAACGTGCAATGTAAACAAATCGCGGACTTCACCAGTGCCAGATGGATAGCCCGGACCGCAAGGTAAGCCCTGCCAACTTTACTGTATATATACAGTATATTTCGCGAGTATACGCGCAAATCAGCACTCCGGACATCGTTTAATATTTTGCGAGTAAACGCGCGATCGGCACTAGATGATTAACACTCAACTTACTGTTTGACTTTATTGTAGGCGGAGAGGAAGCAGCAGAGGAAGCAGATCACCTGCACAAAGTGCAACAGAGAATTCCGCTCCAGAGGCGGACTGAGCAACCACAGCAGACGCTGCAGCACAACACCACACTAAACCCTGGTGCATTCTGAGTGGTGAAAACACCACTCAACCCCAGTACCCGAGTCAACGGGTCTACTGGTCAAATATTAGTCAACGTCAAGTGAAAGTAGACCAGTCAAATTTGTACTTGTACTTCAAAAGTTCATTATAAAAAATAAGGAGGAAAAAAACAAACGTATGCGATACGAATAGTGAAAGATTTGATCTACACGCTGATTGGTAGCTGATCAAATGTATGTTAATAAAGTACAAATACTAAAAAAACGTATGTCATTAGTCACTTTCCAGCACATATTCCATTGTTGTCTTGTGTACCGTCAGATCGATTAAACGTTGAAAATATTTTTCCCTCAGAAAACGAGTGTGGACGTTCCCTTTTTTTTTCCTTACAGTATCGGTGTGTGACTATCATTTCTTCTCTCTTCTAGGCTTTCCGTTTAAACAAAGTGGAATACAGTGTCTATAATTATTTAGATTTTGGGGTTCAAATTGTTCTCAATTGTGTTGTAACTTTACAGTTGTCACCTACATGACTTGCATTTTGACCAACCAATCCTGTAGCTTACAGTAAAGACCCCCTATAGGTTCGCTATGGGGTGGAAACCGTGGTTGTCCAAAACTGTTACATTTCAGGAAATGAGTTGAGTTCCAATGGATCTAATGTAGTTAGTATTGAGTCACAAGCGCTTGACTACTTTTACTTTTCATTGGTTCAATATTTAAAACCCACAGACACACTTAAACACATGCTTTCACACATCACAGAGCATTGTGAGCTTGTAGATCGCTTTATGCAACTTTTGTGTGACGCTGCATGACCAAAGTTGGGCTTTAAGTTATGCAAGAAAACAATCACGAAAAGCTGAAATGGAGATGCACAAACCATGAATAGCAACAAAACAATGCTTAACATTTAACTCGTAGAGCTGTTTATTTGTATTTTAATCTTCACAGTCATTTGGGCTTTAACTCATGAAATCCATGCTGCATAATCCCCAGAAATGTCTGAGTCAAACAATTCTCAATGCAACCAGCAGATGGCGTAGATCTGCACTTCCCCTTCCTTCCTACAAATTGACTTGTGTATCAGGCAGATGAGGGGCCTTTTAAATTGTTTACCTCATGTGTTAAATAAGTATTTCTATAGGCTACTGTGGTACTGCTAGCTTTACCTCAGTAACAAACGTGAGCACCTTTTCCACCACTGACTAATATTGTGTTGTCTCGTTAGCAGTAGCATCAGTACTTAACAGGTACAGCACACCTCATTGATATGCAACAGAGCCATCATGTTAATTAGCCCATACCTTTCAACTTGTTGGCTTTCAAATTCAGATCAGACCATCAAGCCTGAAGGGCGATAGTGTGAATAACGCAGGCAGTTGATGTACACACAAACACAACTTAATTTCACACTTTTTTTACTTCAATACACAAGGGACCCCCGTTACCTGTGAAAACTGTACATGAAGAATTAAGCCCCGTTTCAAATACAGTGAAAGTAGAACACATTGCGAGATAGATCTATTTTCATTAGTTTTGAAAATATATGAAATGTCAACCCATTTAAACCTTTTTACACATTTGAATTAACAACTTTCAGCTGATCTAGGCAGGATGGGGTTCATGTGGTCAAGAACTGAGCTGTAGTATGTTTCTGGGAGTTTATATTGACTGATGAGTTCAGTGTGATGAATAATATTTGATAGAAGTATTTACCCAGATTAGACTTTAGTAAACTTGACCTGAGTTGGCTTTGTATTTGGGCCACTTGTTTTTGTCTGCACCAAATCTTTTTGCCAACAAATATTTTCACCCACTCAAACTAAATCTAATGCCTCGACAACAAGTGCTTATCAAGGTGAGGGTCCCCAGTTCATCATATTTGAACTTCAAATATGATTATTTTTGGGGGGGGGGGGTTGCGGCCTGAAAAGGTTGAGAACCACTGCTCTACGAAAGTGCTCAAAACGCACTGCCCCCAAGACCCCCTGCACTACACCCCTGCATTTGACTCACTGTCCTCTTTCTTTGCTGGGGCAGGCAAGACACACTGGGCCGTGTTGTGATCTAGTTTCAATCATTTGATCATCACATTTATTAGATCTGTTTGACTTCTTTAATCAGTCATGCTTCTCCTCCTAATTCACCTGCTACGATTTGTTTTGGGATGTGTATTTTGCACAATAATGTGGGTAATTTCATTAAGTGTAGAGTCCTTGTCAGCTTTGAAAACACACGCACACACACACCTGACAATAAATAATTGGGCTATTGACATTGTTATGATGTAAATACACTTTGTGAACTCAAATTAAAACAATCCAACACAAGCTTTGTGTTGCTGACTCACAAATGAGGAAAATAAGCTACAATGTGAACATCAGTCCACTGTACCTCCTGCCTGACTTCTACCAATGAGAGCAGAGCAACTTTCACAGATGAGCAATTTGACCAAGTGAAACAATCAGAAGTAGAATCATCTTTATTGTCACAGCACAGGATTCAAATTTCTGGGATGAATAATATAGAACTTAAAAAAAATATTTACAAATAAGAAAATAAACTATGTAAATAAACAGCAGCAGGCACATTAGTTTACATAGGTTGCAGCAATAGAACACTAAATATAAAGTTAATCTTAAAAAAATAAATCTAAAATAATCAGGTGTGAGAAGGAAAGTAGTGCACAGATAGTAGTATATGTAGCCTGTACTTTGACTCAGGTATGGGGTTGAGTACTTTGTCCAGCACACCACCAGGGTTTAGTGTAGTGTTGTGTTGCAGTGGTTGCTGTGTTTCCTCCGTCCGCTTCTGGAGCGGAATTCTCTGTTGCACTTTGTGCAGGTGGCCTCCTGCTTCCTCTCCGCCTACAATGGAGTTCAACAGTAATGAGTTTTCATTTTATATTGCTACACAGAATGAAACATATTTATTTATTCATACAGTGTAACATTCATTTTAGTAGTGTTTTTGGTGATGCCTCTGGTAGCTCCGTTGTGATGGTGTTTGTCTGTACATAGGCACCCATGCTTTTGAGGCAGTTTTGTAATGCAACAAGTTGCCAGAAACTATTCATTAACTGTAAAATACACACGTAAGCGCATTTCTGGTACATTTCCGGTGCCTGCGTCATTTGTCGCACCAGTGTTGGGGGCAGACACTCACGGATAAAAATGTGGTTTTTATATAAAATATAACAAGTTCTGATCTATATGCTAAGTACATTTAGACTTTAATTTAAATACAAAAAGGAAACAAATGTTGCAAAAAATCTAATTAAATCAAAGGTCCATGCTCTCGGGATGCCCTCTTGAACACTTCATTGACCAGAATCCCTCAGTATTTTTCCTTTTTCCTCTCTACAGTAAAACATATTATTCAGTGTCACATATTGACGTGACACGTTGTGATCTTTTTAGATCTTTTAACCATGAGGATTACACTGTGTACTGATATTTACCTCTGCGTGGACATCCTTCCTCAGCCTGAGAGAAGTACAGCTGAACACCTTTCCACTTGAGGGTGTCATCTTTCCCACGATCTTCCACGTGTCCGTCTCCTCGTTGTACTGCTCGATTTCAGGGGGAAACCTACATGGCGAGAGACCAACATCCATGAAAGGAATGTCACCTTCTCTCAGACCTCCATGGAGCATCAGTGACTTCCAGGGGCATCACAAGGAGGAGGAAAGTGGGGCTGAGTTACCAGGGCCCAAGGTGGAGGGGCCTTCATTATTTTATGCTTTAACTATTGAAAAATAGCAGATCTACAAGCTCGCAGCGCTGCACTCGGTGCCGCGCTGCGAGCTTGTAGATCTGCCATTTTTGAAAAGTCGTGAAAATCTTTGAATATATGTATTTTTAAGCGGACATTTGTAACTCAAATTTTGCTTCTGTGGGGTCCCTGGAACTAAATATTTTGAGATGGGGGTCTGTGGCCAAATACATATCTTTTTGAGGGTCGTTCACATGAAAAGGTTTGAGCACCACTGACATAGAAACATAGGTTTTTCAGAAAAAGGATTTGAAATATTAAAGATTTTCACGATTTAAAAAAATAGCAGATCTACAAGCTCGCAGCGTGGCACTCGGTGCCGCGCTGTGAGCTTGTATATCTGCTATTTGTCAATAGTTAAAGCACAGGGGCCCCACAGTGAATCCTTGTACCCAGGGCCCAGAATTTGGTGTGACACCCCTGGTGACTTCCTTACCTGCAGGCTCCTAGGGCGTAGATTTTTCCGTCCATCGCAACCGCACGAGGATTCCAAAATTGATTTTTCATGGGAGCACACTTGCTCCACTGGTTGGTCTCTGGGTTGTAGCACCGAACCTCGTCCCCGCTCCTTACACAACCAGTATAACCACCTATGGATAAACAGGAATTAACAGGCTATAGTGACTGTTATGGGCCTCTGTCATGTGCCCAAATTACAATGAAGTCGAAGTGAGTCTATTGTGGAACTAAGAGCCATTAAGAATATGTTTACATACCTAGGACGTAGAGCTTTCCATTCAGCGTACAGGCAGTGGAACCAACAACACGAGGACCACGCATACGAGCAGCTTCTGTCCATACAGATGTTTTAGGGTTGTATGTGAACATCGGGTTCCGGACAGCCATCTCCCGGCCACTGCAACGATTTCCTATAACAGTGACACCAGAGGGGACCAGGAGGACATACAACAGACTATTATTTATTGTCAACGGGAGAGAGATGAATACTTAACAGCAAAGACTTTGGACACCTTAAATGACAACTCCGCCCTAAATCCCTTCTAGGCTCATTTTCCTACTTATATTCATCCAAAAAGACTTTCCATGGGGTCTATTAGGCAGAAATGCCCCTGTTGTCCAGTTTCCCCAGCAGAACCCAGCCGCCCTGATAGCATAGATTGGAGTCTATAAGCCTATCA
This sequence comes from Nannobrachium achirus, assembly GCF_963921795.1. Lineage (NCBI taxonomy): Eukaryota > Metazoa > Chordata > Actinopteri > Myctophiformes > Myctophidae > Nannobrachium > Nannobrachium achirus. The sequence continues at coordinate 50,044,314 of NC_137826.1, forward strand.
CTGTTACACTATTTGTTGTGGTCAAAAGTGTTTTTATTTTTCATGAATGTGGTACTAGTTGTCATTACAAACACATCCATGTCCCACACAAGCCCTCACACTCTACTAAATAGATGTTAGGCTTTTATGTGTTTTGCCAAGTCCCGGAAAAGATGCCCTGTGATTGGTCAGTGCAGTCACTTTGATTGGCACTTGTGCCGAATGCTCATCCCAAAACATTATTTATGAGATTGTGGTGGCTTGTGTGGGACAACCAAGGCATCGATGTGTTTGTAATGACATCTAGTAACGCATTCATGAAAAAGAAATTCACTTTTGAACACAACAAATAGTGTAAACGTGATAGGCTCTACTCTATGCTGTGAGAGCTGCTGCATTCTGCTGGGGAAACTGGACAACAGGGGCATTTCTGCCTAATAGACCCCATGGACAGTAATTTTGGATCAATATAAGTAAAATGAGCCTAGAAGTGATTTAGGGCAGAGTTGTCCTTTAAGTGAACGATTAGGATTTACACACAAGTAATCACACTAATCCAGGGTCCTTACCAATAGCATAGATCAGTCCATCTAGTGCGACCACAGCAGAGCTGTCCCAATAGTCTGGCAGACCGACAGAGTCCATGAGCTGCCAGGTGTTGGTGTGGGTTTCGTAACGTTCCACTGACTGCTGGCGCGTCTTGTCAGTACCCTGGCCCCCCACTGCAAACACAAAGCCGTCCAGCATCACCAGGCCTATGGACCATGTGGCGGTTTGCAAAGAAAAAAACAGAAAAAAACTCTGATCATTTGAACTTATTTCATTGGCCAAAAAACAAACATAATGGTTATTCCAAAAATACAATTAAAAAGCATAATGTCGTAATTCGAAAGTCTTACCAAAGTCAGTGCGTGCATGATTCATGGGAGCCATCTTCAACCATGAGTCACGGGAGACGTCATAACGCCACACCTCCCTACTGCGTGAATAATCAACCAAAACTCCTCCAGCCAAATACACGTAAGAGCCTATATGGAGAGAGTTATGACTTTAGTTTTAATGAAATAAAGATTTTCAGAGCTCAATATCCACAAGTTTCCGCGGGAGTTTACTGGAGACTATCAGGACCAAACTTCCGGGTTTAACAGCAGACATACAAGTTCACGTCGCGTCGCAGATGCAACCCGTTGTGAGCTTGTAAATCGGCGGCGGAAGATCGGTGCAGACGTCTGCGCAATGCACTATGGGGCGTAGGAAACTCGTGGATAGAATACATTGGCATTACAATGTTAATTTGTGCCTGCTTGTATGCTATAATTACTGTAATGGTTCACATATCAAGCCAAATATGACATAACGATGGCCAAAACACAAAACCGCCTATCTGAAAAATTCACTTTGTTGGGAAAATGACAAAGAAAATGTGTGTTCAACATTAAAACCCATCTACTATTTCTAATCACATGATATTTTTTGGCAAAATGAGGGGCAGAACAATCTTGCAGACAGACTGACCATGCAGCATATCCTGTTGTCTTCATTTCAAGTGAAATCCAAAAATCATAACATTTACAGATAGGTTTTGCATTTTGGCCATCGCTAAGCTGCTAGTTGGGCTGTATAAGCTACCTTTAGCCACTGGCTACAGTTTGCAGAATATTGAGCAATGTTGCTTTAATAATTACTCCCAAGTTGCCTGTAAAACGTGTTTAGTTTTTAATAGATTAATAAATGAACGATCCTAATAATACAGCTCAATTCTCTGGCAAAACAGAATAAGATCCAAATCCAGTTGATCTGAAGGCACTTCTCACCTGAAACAACCAGACCAGCCCCAGATACACCTACGGGCAGACAAGCCAGGTTCTTCTTTTCTTTGGTCAGAGGATCCAAGCTCTTGACAAAGCGAAGTGCCATGCCTTCCCCCACCAGCAGGATCACGTGATCATAAGATCCTGCACAACAGAATAGAAGAAGGTACATAGCAATCAGTGGATGGATGTGTGAGCATGTGAAATGTAGTGAAACCAGTCATTGATTTAATATGACAGAATGTTCTAACATGCATGGCAGCGTACCTGTGAGTGTGGACCTGCATGGTCTTTGGTCCTTGGCCTCAGAGATGAGCCTCTGGCACACCTGGGATTCAACCTCACCCAGGGTTGCAGTCACATGCTGAAGATAGGTGGGGCTGATAAAAGCCAGACGGATCTGCTCCACCACCTTAAAGGACAAATAGAACGCTGATTATTTACTAGTCTGACTGAGTATTGGCATTTAGCATTGCTTTCACGAGGGGGGGCTGACCTTTTCAAAGCTCTGTGTTCGGGTAGGACAGTGGTTCAGCCACAACATGGCAGCGTCAAACACCAGCTCCTCCTTGGACGCATGCAGATCATCACTGGCTAGAATCTCTGTCAGTTTATCCTCAGAGAGAGAGAGGAACTCTTCCTATTGGCATAAGCATACAGTAGATTAGATTGATATATTAACACTGTTCCCATACTTCCTGAAGTAACCCTTTCTCCTCTGAAATGCTCACTGGTGACAGGTGGCTTTGTGGGTGACAAGGACGTGGCAGTAACTGGTTAATATTTATCCAATGACAGAGTAAATAGTTTGCTACACATGTTTGGCTCAGTTGTGGTTTTGACAGGTCAAGTAACCTATATAAATGGCTTTCTTTCTTGAGTGTAACTCGAGCATCCTAAATCAACTTCAAACTTGCTGTGGGCGTCGCAGAGGAATTGAGTGTTGCGCTGAGTGGGAACAGAGTTGAACCAGCGGTTGTCCAGGAACAAATTATCTGTATCTGTCTCTATATGTCTGTGTGTCACATGTATTGCCGTCTTATTCTCCTGGCCTCGAGATAAGCTATGATAACTGCTCTAAGTACGGGTATTCTGACAACGGGTACAATGTTATTGCGTGACTAGAGGGGCATCAGTCGTCAGTCTAGTAGGAGCAGACAAAAACAACTTGGTAAATGTATGCTTCGATGTCTGTTCGACGTAACTGAAGTGTTCCAGAATGTAATCCATGCTGTGTTTCATCAACATCTTACAGGAGTGGAGCTCAGCAAAGCAGTGAATTCCTACACAGTTCTTCATATCCATCTGACGCTCCATGTAATGACAGCAGGCCTCTTGAACAGCTGTGACACCCAGCAGGTTGGATGCTGCCAGCAGGGCCTGCAACAAATCAACAAAATACAGTAGGAATTTAAAACAGCCTATCACCTGATCCCATTTATTTGATTTAATTGCAATTATGTTTGCACATGGAGACAATAGTTTTATGATGAGTTTTATGATGATAATACATTACCTGCACATTGTCTGAGGAGATGACCACCTGTGAAGTGTAGGCATATCCCACCAACAGGTCAATCTCCTGAGGTTCTACATCCATCATGTCAACCTTCTCCTGTCTGGACTCCATCATGCCAGTTGTGAACATTGCCTGTTCAGGTTAAAAAGGGGGATAGTTGGCTTTCAATGGTCATGCTTTAGGCAATTCTAAATTACATTGAGTCAACAAAGATAGTGTAACATGCAGTGAGTAAGTGTGAGAGTACCATGCATTGTGTGAGTAACATAATAGGTGAAGCCGTCCTTTAATAAATGTTGATATAGATTGAAAAAGTTAAGGATGTGTGTTTACCTCAAAGTAGGAGCTGAAGGAGGCCAGTACAGTACGGTGACAGGGGAACTGCTTTCCTCCACAGCACAGAATCACATCACACAAAGTGTTGTTTAGACGAAGCCTGTTGAGCTTCTCTAACATCTGGTTGGGATGTGTCTTCTCCATGAACACAAAGGTGTCACTCTCCACTGAGGATGGAGGGACACTGGTGACTTCCATAGCACAGGGAGCTAAACTGACGTCAACTGGAATGCTAGATCAGCCTGTATGACAGCAGGAGGAGATGGAAGAAATGGTCAATGAGGGTTTGCGCGTTAAAATTTAAATTAACACTTTAATGTAAGTTACAAAAAAACTAAATGAACACGGTGTACTTTTGCTGCCCGTCACATTGGAAAGCTTGTACATCAGATAGTTTTTTTCAAGTAGAGTATGAAATATGGCTTACTTGTTTCATAACTCTAAATCAATGAATCAAGTAGTTCACTACTTTATTTGCACCTGAGATGTAGATGCAGTATGCCCATTTTACTTGTTGTGTTCATTATGCACAAATACGTATCTAAATCTGTAACAAATAACAGATCTACAATGTATGTTGTAAGGTATACAAGCTAGCCTGTATTTTCAAATAAGTGTAACCAGGTAGACCAGTTACTATATGGCAGCACCAGCCAGGTGCTCCTTGTTTCAATTAAGGGTGGGGTGTATTGGCAGACAGGGTTTGAATACTATCCAACATACAATACCGTTACTAGCCTATATACGGGCTGTCGTGACAGAGGAGGAGAAGGAGCACCAGCATGGAATAAGGGCATTACTCTTAGCATAATGTACTAAGTCACCAGGCGGCCAATATGCCGACACACATGCCTTGCTGCTCTTGTCCTCCTCAGACACACCAACTAACAGCAGCTAGGGGATCCCCTGAATGAAAGTAGCACATCCTTTTAAACCCTGTCTGGCAATAAACCCCACCCTTAATTGAAACAAGAAGCACCTGGCTGGTGCTGCCATAGTAAGTGGTCTACCTGGTTACATAAGTATAAAATACATAGGTACGGTCCCTATGGTTAACCTCCATTAGTTTTACTGGGGTTAGGGTTAGGGGTAGGTTTAGGTGGTACGAAAGTGGGGAACATAGAACCTGGGGAACATAAGTATCTCAAAGTTGTAAGAATAAAATAGATAGACCATTATACCTCTTGCAAAGAATAACTTAGTCGTAGGTGAAGAAAATGTCGTCCTCCAAAGAACTGAGTCCAGGTGTCAGCACTTTGAAGATGTCCTTCTGGTCTCTCTGTAGAGACTGAGGCAGGTTGAAGATGTCATTCTGGTCTCTCTGTAGAGACTGAGACAGGTTGAAGATGTCCTTCTGGTCTCTCTGTAGAGACTGAGACAGGTTGAAGATGTCCTTCTGGTCTCTCTGTAGAGACTGGGCAGGTTGAAGATGTCCTTCTGGTCTCTCTGTAGAGACTGGGCAGGTTGAAGATGTCCTTCTGGTCTCTCTGTAGAGACTGAGGCAGGCTGCAGGTATTTATACACCAGGGCTGTTTAGAAGTTTTCATCTCGACACTGATTGGTTCTTAGAGAGGACACCAAGCACCAGTCTTTGTGTCATTGTTATTAACGAGCCAGCCCCTGGCCCATCAGGTAACACATGTTAATGAGGGATTGCACTGGGCATCAATTCATTCAAATCATTTCAAATCTTTACATTTATTTTCCAAGTAAACTATTAAGCTGAGCATGTTCATACAATTTACAATTTAGGCATTTAGCAGACACTATAAATCCAGAGCTGTCATACTTTATACTATCACTTTCTAAAGAGTGCAGTAACTGGCCTCCTTTTGTTAAAAACAGTGTTTGTTCAGTAACAGGAATACCCCCAGTGCTTTAGTAAACAGACACATTTTTGGATACCAATTTTTTCCACAATAAACAAGTGAAATTGGATGGCTGATAATTGAGTAACACACATCTCTGTATTAGATGTTTTTCTTTTTTTTTCCTTTTTTTCCCCCAAAAGATATGGTATGCCATGGTATGCCATGGCATTGAAAAACACTATAGCAATGATTACTATCAGAATCTAGAGCTGTAACCTTAGTTACTCAAACACACACACAGACACACACACACACACACACACACACACACACACACACACACACAATAACAGTTGTGTTTATTATTTGCAATGTAATTGCATTACACTATACTGTCTGCTCTACTCCAATGGGCCCACCGTATCTAGCCTAAGTAATATGAGGAGAAATCTTCAAATGGACATACAGTTTGTATGTTGTATGTATGCTTTATAGTGTAAAGGTATTGATTTAATATTTTATGTTGTATGTATGCTTTATAGTATAAAGGTATTGGTTTAATATTTTATAGACAAACCAGAAAAGTATAAAGTTTATCCCTTTGAAAAACAACCTTATAGTTTAAACTGTGAATTAATTGATTCTTGTATTATTTGAGTATTAAATAATACTATAAATAAGACCCCCCAAAATGCATAGAAATAACATGTTGTTGGGTGCACATTTCAGAGACAAGGCAGGTAGCCTATATTTGACAAAGGGAGATTGTGTGAGAGAATGCTCAGACTGGATGTGATTAGCATTAGTGATCATGGTGATAATTGTCTTTGAACTTAGAGAGCAGATTTTGGTTGGGGGGTGCAGTACTGGGTTGTGTGTTGAATGCCTCAGTGATGCATGCTAATATCCAGGCTCCAACCTGGACATTAGCATGGCCATGTGGGAGGCAACATTCTAATTGGAATGTTCCTTTAGATTGGCACATTAGACAAACTGTGATCAACAAAGGCTCAGTCGACTGTCGAATTATTTCAATCTAAACACTTACACCCTATAGGCTTATACCTGAGTCCCTGGGTGCTCTGTCTACACCACTGTTTCCCAGCGCGTTGTGTGCTTGTAGATCTGCTATTTCGACCTGAAACGTTTGGGACCCACTGCTCTACATGGCCACTAACTGCTCCTACAGCTGGCTTTGTCTGTTTGTATGTGGGCCTACGTACAGTAGGTCCCATACCCTGATCATTGCATGGCCACGCTTTGTGGGAAGCTTATTGAATTGACCTCATAAAAAGCACCGCTACAAGCACACTGCTTGTAGATTCGGTATTTTCACTAGTGTTGTGCGACAGTCTTGTATGATGAAGCAGGGCTTCACTTTACTAAAAAAAATACACATTTTAAACTTGGATACAAGGTTTCTGCCCGACAGTGACGATATGTTCCCACTGAGCAATAGTCGGATATTACACGACTAGTTATTTTTTAGCCATCATTTCAACCAGCTAGAATCCGGTTATATTCACACCGAAAATATACTTTGCAATTTATTCCATAATTCGATAACTATTTATTAAAAAAACAACAGTAAGGTGCTTAACTGATCTCCTAATATTGGACTAACATAATTATAATATCCGTTGATCATTATTAAGTATAGTTTAGATCTAGCCGAGATTTAGCCGACTAAGTATAGTCGGCGTATCTACGTTTATATTTAGACAGAATTTAGACAATTGAAGTTTAAAAAACAACTGCACGTTGCAGAACTGATAGCCAAATATTGGTGTAAAATAGCCATTCATCACTATAAGGTATACGTCTGGACGGTCTGGGTGTAGTCGTTTTAAATACAGCATTTCAACGACTATCTTTAGACCATGTAAAAGTTCTCCTTGGTACTAAGGCGCGGTAAGCCGGTAGAGTGTTAATTAATTACTGTGATTGTGTGTAGTCACTCACTGTAAAGTGGAAACGTCCAGACAGCATGCTACTCTGAATTACATTTCTGACAGCAACACACACACACACACACACACACACACACACACACACACACACACACACACACACACACACGCTAAGGCTGTTAGCTCCTAGTGCTAAACTGCAGCATCACTAGTAGCTCCTTTAAACAAAATAATTGTAATCGCTATAGGCTTATTAGGCACCCAATACATTTAGTTTCCTCAACAATGTGCACTACCCTAAAATGAACACAGGTGGGCAATGTCACCTTTTAATACGGCCAGAAAGTCTATACTATTATATCAGCATTGATGGCCGAGCGGATAGCGTCGCCGACTTGAGTGCCAGAGATTACTGGATCGAATCTCACCGTCGCCCTACTTTTCACTACTTTCGACGGCCGCTAACGGCGAAATGTAGACTTTTTCTATCCGACTAATAGTGGTCTAGTGTAGCAACCCGTGTAAATATAGCCGACTAAACAACTAGCAAAAAATTGCAAATCTAGACCTTTACAACACTGATTTTCAACGCGTGGTGTAGAAGATAAAAACACCACTATTAGGCAACTAATAAACCTCAAAATGCTCAGTGGGTTTAGTTGACCGGAGTCCTACAGGGCTCAATGCTAGGCCCCCCTCCTACCAAACTATGTTCACCCCATAATTGATGCTAGGGTTCATGTAGGGCCATCCACATCAAGAATGAACTGTGAAGATAAACATAACTATACTGATGTGAACATCCACACAGATGAACAATAACATTCTATAACATCTGTAGACACCAGAGGCAGCGCCACAGATCACTTTCAACCCAGAGTCAAAACCAACAAAGGGTCAAACTCTTTTTTCTGCTATACCACCAAAATGTGGAAAGCCTTACCGAAGGTCATAAAGGAGTGTGGATCACTAGCATCCTTTAAAATTGCCCTGAAAAACCACTTACAGGCAGCAGCCGTTCGCAACTGGTAAAAAAAACTAACCTAGCCCAACCCTACCCTCCCCTGCCCCTTCTTTGTATATAGCCTACTGTTTGTTTAGACTTACTGTTTTCTTTTTTGTTTTTCTTTACATATCTACTGCATAGTACTGTGTTCTATTTGTCTGTCATTCAATGTTATATGAGATACTTCAATGGTTTCCAGTGGAAATAAGCTTAGTCTTTTCATGGATCTCCTTTTAGTAGACCTTGTACCAGTGAACTGTACCGTCATGAAACTGTACCTTTTCCTATGCAAACTTCTAATAAATTATTGAATCAATCAAAGAGTTGATGCTGCTGTGGCCCCACGCAATATACCTGAAGTCATTTGAGTGGAACTCTTAAAATGGCCATGCAGTATTTATGCTGTAGGCCTATGTATGCATTTATATATCAGAAAACCATGCCTAGTTCAAATCCATGCATTTGAGATAGTATTATAAAAAGACAAAAAACATACATTGAAACTAGAACAACATTGTATTGGGTGCACAACACACATTACAGAGACAATACTGTCTGTTTTATTCACTGGCTTACCTTACTGGTTTAATTATTTTAAGCCTATAGAACCAAGCCATCCAGACTTAGTTCTAGATTCCATGGTCATTATACACCAGGAGATCGTGACCATGCATCATTTGATTCTGTTTTAGAGAATGCTTTTGCATCTTTTCTCAATTATAAACACATTGTACTTCTATACTGTGGTATTGCTAGTTTTACTTCAGAAATAAATCTAAGTCTTTCCACCACTGACTTTTGTGCTGTGTCTTGTTAGCAGTAGTATCAGTAGTTAACATGGTACTACACCCCTCATTGATATGATTCATCATATGTGAGCCATAATGTTAATCGCTAATTATGTGTAATCACATTCAGACCAATTCATTTTGTATGGGGAACACACATACACTGCATGTGTACATGGATGTTGTTGTCCTGACAGTGGTTCTCAACCTATGGGTCGAGACCCCCAGAGGGATCCCCACATGATTTTTTGGGGGGTCCAGTCCCCAGATGACAGTGACGTGATATTTTAAGGACTATAAGATTTTTTAAATTAACTAACCAAAAGAAATGCTGGAATAAGTAGGTGGTTAAGCAAGGCAGAATGCAAAATGCCAGGATGATTCCCTATGCTTCCTCAGGAATGTAGTCAGGAATGAAGTTTCTTCCATGTTCTGCACCTGAATAGGTGATTAATGACTGCTAATTACCATGCAATGGCTAGCCTAGTCTTTGTAGCCAACGTGCCACTTTTGACCTAAAACCTCAAAAATAAAATAAGGCAGTGTGAAACAGAAGGGACTTTAATTTAAATACTTATTTTTACTGGGTCCCCCATGTGTCTCTACAGTACACCATATAGGTCTCCTCCTGTATTCGCTCTGCACTAAATATCTTTGCCATAAATAGGTGATCTACAACAAGCTCACAAAAACACATTGTGAGCTTGTAGATTGTCTGTTTTGTGTTTTCGCTGTAGATATACAGAACATGGACGATGGAATATGGTTACTTAAGAATGTAGTTAGCAGCAGATGTATGTGAGTTTGTTCCAGTTATAGGCTCTGTGTTTAAAAACAGAACACTGCTTTTCCCAATTAAATAGTATTCACCCTTAAATCCCCCAGAATATGGGTGCTGTTAGGGGTGTAACGATATAGGAACTAAATCTGAACTGAATTTGCAATGATCTACTATATCGATATGCAAAAGGTAAACTGTACCGTTTTGGCTTTGTATCATATCGGTATCGTTTTGCAATGCAGATAATCAGTATCGAATCGTTTTGCAGTGCAAATAATTGATTGCATGGAGACTAAGTATTTGTGCCTTGTATTTAGCAATTTTAAGGAAGGAAAAAGATAAAGAGTGGGTTAATTACTTTTCCATCCATATAGCCACTCTTGGTCTATGTCCAAAATGTTTGAAATATAATGTCCATGTATTTGCTAGAGAATCACAGTGTTTAATTATTTATATCCATAATAATAGATTTTTCCGTTAAAGGACAACTTTGTTTTTGTTTTTTACAAGGGTTCATATTTTAGATTGAGAAAAGAAAAGATTAGTGTTAAAATGTTTTCATTTATTGCTTTCTATTGTTTTAGCGATTTTAGTCTTTTGATTTCAGTGGTTGGGGGCATGCGTACAAAAAACGGTCAATTTCTTTGTTACTATTTACACCAGCCAGGAACACCAGCCGCTAACACCAAGGAGGTCAAGACGGCATCCCGCAGTAGTTCTGACAGACCTGGACTATGCGGACGACATCAGCCTGCTCTCCGACAGCATGGAACAAGCACAAGAACTCCTGAACAGGGTGGAGATAGAGTGTGCCAAAGTTGGTCTCAGGCTAAACGCTAAGAAAACTGAGGTTATCACCTATAACCTACCTGATCACTCACCTCTGACAACAACAGAAGGAGCTGTGTTGAAGGAAGTCAAGGACTTCAAGTACCTGGGCGCATGGGTCGACTCAACTGAGAAAGACCTTAAAGTAAGGAAGGCACTCGCTTGGAGGGCCCTGAACGGCATGAACAGTGTATGGAACTCTAACCTCCCCCGCCAAATCAAACTTAGCTTCTTCTTTGCAACGGTGGAGTCTGTTCTCCTCTATGGCAGTGAATGCTGGACCCTGAAGCCAACCCTGCAGAAGTCTCTAGACGGGTGCTACACTAGAATGTTGCGTGCAGTACTCAACATCAACAGGAGTGCACATGTTACAAACGAGAGCCTGTATGAGGGAATACCAAAGGTAAGCGAGAAAATTGCCACCAGAAGAATGAGACTAGCAGGACACTGCCAAAGACACCAGGAGCTTCCAGCCAGCAAATTGGTACTGTGGGAGCCAACACACGGGCACCGGCCGCGAGGACGTCCCACAAAAACATACGTGGACATACTCAAGGAAGACGTAGGGACACAGAACACCAATGAGCTGGCCAGATGTATGGAGAACCGAGATGACTGGAAACAACGATGGAGGGCTCGTCTGAGGACGACCTAGATAGATAGGAATGGGCTTATTATGTCTAAAAATACATATTTAGCCACTTGCATGCATGCCCCCAGGTTGGGGGCATGCATGCAAGTCGAAATCGTTAAAATCACGAAAACGATAGAAAGAAGTAAATGAAAACATTTTAACACTCATCTTTTCTTTTTTCTAATGACTATCTAAAATATGAACCCTTGTTGTAAAAAAAAAACAAAGTCCTTTAAAATATGCTCTATTGACACATTTCACACAGTTTTAATTTCTTTGCTAAATAGTTGCTATATCGATTTTAAATCATTGAATCATATCGTATTGCCATGAATGAACCAATATCGTCCATGTATCGTATCGTCAACCATGTATGGTTGTTATATTGTTACACCCCTAGGTGTTGTGTTTCAAGTGTTTGAAAAGAAAAGCAATGAATTCAGACAGGTTTCTAACAAATAACACTTAGTTGTCAGATCAATAGATGTACAGTACAATTTAACTGTATAATAATAATCTAATTGAGTGTCATTAACCAGGTGATGTTGACTGTGTTTCCAGAATGCAGCATTCCAAGGGGTGATTCCCTATTCATTTCCAAATGCATTCAGAGGTTCAATTGTTTCCATGTGAATAGGTGATTAATCACTGCTAATCACCACATTATGCAACATTATAGTAGATAGCCTGAGTAACCAATATGGCAATTTCTACAGTATGCTCAATAGCAAAAATCAAACCTTGGTTCGAAGTGAAGCGGTGGATTTTTATTCTATGTGTTCTAGAGCTATGAAATCTGTGTTCTAGATCTATACATTCTGTGTTCTAGATCTATACTTTCAATGTGCTTTAGTTCTATATTTTTATGAATTCTGAATGATTTTATCTGGAGGGCCAAATTGTCATGTGAAGCTTGACCAATCCTCAATTCTGCATGCACGGGACATGTACGGGACAGACAAAGCCTGTTCATTCTGGACTGGAATGACCATATATGGACATGTACGACACACAAAGCCACTCCTTGGAAGCGGCTTTCACCGCTTCAAAAATGAATACAGCCAGGGGAGGGGGGATACGTCAGGATAAACCAGGGGTCAGCAACCTTTTTGGATTGAAGTGCCATGTTTTTATTTTCTAGATAGTCAGTGTGCCAATCTCAACGTTAGGCATTTTGGTCCATACATGGAGAATTGGAGAACCTTTTTGGCCTATATATGGAGCGAACCTGTTTGGCCTAAACATAGAGATTTGGAGAACTCTATAAATGGAGATAGTCCATCATGTCATATAGGACTGCCGTCATAGACGGCAGCCGTTGTTAGGCCGGTGTCAACGGCAACCGAGCATAGACAGCATGCATTGTCAGACTGATGTCATCAATATGACAACAGGCCTTCTGGTCATATCATGTGGAAGAATCCAGTTGAAGCCATATTATCAGCATTCTATAGTCGGCACCCATAGGAGTGCAGACCATAGAATGTCCCAATGGCTTTGGGTGCCCGGGTGCTCGTCGCAGTTACAAGATCGAGAGGAGCACTACTGCTGCTCTCCAGAGACATCTGCCCGTCTCTCTCTTTCAAAGGCTACCCAGCATACATAGAATGCACCACCAGCCATTTATCCTCCTCGTACACAGCCAGGCCCTCCTTGCACCTCAGCCACCCTCACAACCCCTACCACTGGCTCAAGACGCTCCACAGCCCCACCCTGCCAACCCGTTCACTGCACAGCTCCACCGTTTGGTTCCACGATACCAAACCTTCAGGGGTTCAGCCTCCTGAAGGAAAGGAGACCGTTTCACCACCGCCGTCTTCTGCGCCGGAGGATGATCGAGGGCCTCAGGAGGACAGGGAGGAGGCGGCGGTGGCGGAACAGTCTCTTTATCGGAGGGTCGTGGACGAACTAAAGCATTACAAACTCGGCTTTCGGCTCCTGGCCATCGACACCAGGGTGGCCGGGGCGACGGTGTGGCGGCTGCTGCAGGGAGAGACCCTCATGCGCCGGGAGAGGAGGCGGCTGATGAGGACCTGCTCCGACCTCTTACGTCTCATGCCCTTCGTGCCCTTCCTCATCGTCCCCTTCACGGGGTTCCTGCTCCCCGTCTTCATAAAGCTCTTCCCGAACATGCTGCCCTCCAGCTTCGTGAAGGAGTCGGAGAAGGAGCGGAAGCAGATCGCGGCTCAGGCCGTGAAGGAGAAGCTGGCCCAGTTCCTCCAGGAGTCCATCAGCAAGACGGCCGGCAGGAATGGCAACGGGCACACGGGAACGGGCGAGGCGGGCCGCTTCTCCGCACTGATGCAGAGTGCACGGGACAAGGGCGAGCAGCCCGTCACCGGGGACATTGTGGCGTTCTCCAAGCACTTCGAAGAGGTGATGACGCTGGAGCGCCTGGAGCGCCCCCAGCTGCTGGCCCTGTGCCGGCTGCTGGAGATGCTGCCCATCGGCACCAACAACCTGCTGCGCTGGCGGCTGCTGGCGGAGCTGGCGTCCATCAAGGCGGACGACGAGGTGATCGTGGCGGAGGGCGGCGTGGCCACCATGGACACGGTGGAGCTGCAGGAGGCGTGCCAGCACCGCGGGATGCGCTCGCTGGGGCTCACCGCCGAGCAGCTCCGTGAGCAGCTGCAGCAGTGGCTGGACATGCACCTGAATGAGAACCTGCCTCCGTCGCTGATGCTGCTCTCCAGGATCATGTACCTGACGGAGCTCAAGCCCAATGTCCCCGTCACCCCCCATGTGTCCAAGCTGAAGAACCCTCACCCTCCTCCTGCTGCCGGGAGTAGCAGCAGCAGCAAGGAGGCGACGGATGCAGCCCAGAAGAGCAAAACCAACTCCAACGGAGTGTAAAGTATATATACGTATATATAATGTATATATATACTGTATATATCGTGAGAAGGACTGAAATCACGCAACACTCGGAGACAGCAGTACAAGAACGGCCATATAAACTGTCTACCTTCTTTTCTAAACTCGTAACTGACCTCGCCCTTTAGGGCAAGGTCGTACCGATCTTGCCCATCTGGCCGGAGATGTATATCGGACCAGTTACCCATATATGGAGACCCCGCCATGATAGTCAACAATGTTATGTCAAAACATGCCCATATATGGGCATTACCAAATATGGGCATTCCCAGATATGTCCTTAATATTGATGACATTGGGACAGGGACTCTCCATATATACCATTATTTTAAGCCTAGAACCAAGCCATCCAGGATGTCAGTGAATCATGACCATAAAACCTTTGATCCTGTGAAATATGTGACATTTTGAATATTCAATTATTTGATAGACTACATTTAATATATACCTACCCTTTCTTCAGCGATTTTCAAAATGTTCTTTTCACAGAATCCAAAGGTGTCATGGTCATGATTTACTGCATGACATCCTGGATGGCTTATTGGTTCTAGGCTTAAAATAATTGTTATAAATAGCTTATGGGGAAAATGAATGGGAGATAGTTGGCACCAGTAAAACACGTCCACTGCTGTGCCACCCGATCCACATTCAATCACTGCATTATATGGGAAGGAATTACTTGCAAGATTGACAAGAGTCCTTGTGTAGATTGAGGAGAGTCCACTGTTGGCCACTAGAGGGTGCAATTCACCAAGCTCTAGCTATTCTGTGAGACTACAGGTGCTGTCAATGACATGATGGCATGTGTGTGTGTGTGTGTGTGTGTGTGTGTGTGTGTGTGTGTGTGTGTGTGTGTGTGTGTGTGTGTGTGTGTGTGTGTGTGTGTGTGTGTGTGTGTGTGTGTGTGTGTGTGTGTGTGTGTGTGTGAGAGAGAGAGAGAGAGAGAGAGAGAAAGAGGCTCTCATTGACTCATTTTGTAAACACTGGAGCAGCCTGCATTCAACATGAGCTAACTTTACATGGGATTATCGAAACTGGAAAAAAAATCCCCTGATTCTATATGACATGACGCGTTGTGAGCTTGTAGATTTTGGCGAGGAGGTTTGTCCGTCTTACTGGGTTTAAGTGGTTGAACTGAAGTGATATTGATGAATTCCAAATATTATCAAAGTATTTTGAGGCACCCCTGGACTTGCGTCACAGCACTAGGGTGCCACAGCATCCACTGTGAGGACCCTGTAGACCAGGGTTCCCCAATTAGTTTTCGCCATTTAAACTAGTGAAAACAGGCGTTGTGTGCTTGTAGATCTGCTGTTTACACTACTTTTGTGCGACGGCCTTGTATGATTTGCGAAAGAACGTACAAATTTGGAGATACGAGATTTCCAGCCGACAAAGACGATATACTAGTGTTGTTGCTGCTCTTATACCACCATTATTACTGGGGTTGGTGTGGGCCAGACAGTAGCCCCCCACGGGCCGCAAATGGCCCGTGTGCCGCCTATTGGGGAACCCTGCTGTAGATGGAGAGGGACAGTTAACAATACTAGTAAGACACCTCAGGGTGCCAATTCTTTGCCATCTGGCCAGTGATGTATATCGGAGCAGTTACCCATAAATGGAGACCCCTGTTACCCATGTATGGAGATCCATGTACTGTATATGGAGATATGCTGTGAGAGGCCAAACATGTTTACTCAGTTATTCGTCATGTGAAATGAAACGAATTGTGACAAAGCACGGAACTGACTAGGTTTACAGAATGCATTGGAGTCTATGGGGTAATAAATAGTGACATTTCGAGTTACATGAACCACATGACCAGTGCTGTTTCTGGCCCCGCATTAGCAGCACTCTCTAATACAAGGCTTTGGCTCCTCTAGGGCAGGGGTTCTCAACCTGTGTGGGTCCACAAATGACAGTGAAGTGGCAATTATAATAATAACATTAGGCTACTGCATTACGAGTAACCAAGAAATAATACTATAAGGGGCATGAATTGTGAGAATAGCCAATCTACAAGCTCACAAGTTACGTGAGGAGTGAGCTTGTAGATCGTCTATTTTTACAATATTTGTCTGTGGAACCGAGTCAAACTAAATGTAATGCCTCAACTCCTACAATTCCCAGTTCACATATGATTCATGTTGGGGGAGTTTGTGGCCTGAAAAAGTTCAGAACCAATGCTCTAGGCCAGGGACACTTGGAATGACACTGACTGTTGTGTTTCTAACACAAACACAATTTAAATTAGATAAACATGAAGAAATATCAGAGAACACATTGCAAGGCTGGCGTAACACATTTCCATCCACTACTACCTTTCAGGCAGACCACAGTATGTGAGGCTGCAGAGTTGCCGGTCTGATGCTGGTGAGCAATACGGGTGCCCCTCAGGGCACTGTGCTCTCACCTTTTCTGTTCACTCTCTATACATCGGACTTCCGCTTCAACTCCAAGACCTGTCATCTGCAGAACTTCTCAGATGATACCGTGGTGGTCAGCCAGATCTTGGGTGACAACACGGCTGAGCACGATGGTGCAGTGGAGCGAGGCGAACCACCTCAGGCTAAACGCAAGCAAGACCAAGGAGATGGTGGTGGACTTCCGCACTTCCAAGAGAGCTCCCCCGGTGCCAAGCACCATTAATGGATAGGTGGTTGAGTTTGTGGACAACTACAAATTCCTAGGAGTGCACCTGAACAGTTCACTGGACTGGTCGGACAACACAGAGATGATCCACAGCAAGGGGAAAAGCAGGCTGTTCTTCCTGAGAAGACTGAGATCGTTTGGTGTGTGCAATAGGATGCTACAGATGTTCTACCAGTCTGTCATGGCAAGTGTCCTCTTTTTTGGAATAACCTGCTGGGGTGGCAACAACAGAGCAGGTGACACCTTTAACCTAAACAGACTGGTGAGGAAAGCGGGCTCTGTCGTTGGGTCTTCTCTGCAGGGGGTGGAGGAAGTAACCAGGGTGCGAACAGCTAGGAAGCTGGACTCCATCTTGAAGAACTCCTCCCACCCCCTCCATCTGGAGATCTTCAGTTACTGGAGTAAGAGAGGAAACAACCGTTTTGTCTACCCAGGACGGAGATGCTAGAGACTTGGAAAGTCTTTTGTACCGGCTGCTCTTAAACTGTACAATGAAACACACAATGGTCGACTGAGGAGGACTACCTTCCTAAACTAGGATGACGGAATTATAGTTGTACTGACTCTGACCTCTAAGGACCTTCCAGGGAGGGTGCTCATGTGCGTCGGGCTGTGACACCCTTTCTAGTTTCTTTTCCTTTCGAGTTTTTTTTTTTCTCGCACTGACTTTTTTGACACTGCACTATTAGGTTAGTGTTAGTAGTTTTTGGGTATTTTTGCTTGTGTTTGACATGACAGTGAGATACTTGTTGCACTAACTAGCATTGACTGCTATGGTCACTTTTGATTTGGACACTGTACTATTTTGATAGTTGTGCTTAAGGACACTTTATATATATATATATATATATATATATATATATATATATATATATAATTTGTTCCCTCTCTTGATGATTGATTGATTGATTGATTTTATTTGAAAAGCAGTAAATACAATACAGCAAATCGAGGATTACGCAGAAAAGTCGTGAGACTTATCTCCGCTGAGGTCCTCATACAAATAACAGTTAATAAGTTAAAAACAAAACAAACTTTCAGTACATACATACATATACATTACAGACTAACTAACTAAACCCATACTCCCTTGTCTTTCTTAGACTATAGGTGTACCCTTTCTAAAAGACCTGCTTTTATCGTCTGCTTAAAATCCCTTACATTACTTTTTCGTTAATACCCTAGTAGTGAGTGGCACTATTTGCTAGTCAGGTGAAACGCATTTTATTAGATATTAAAGGACAACTTTGTTTTTTTACAACAAGGGTTAGTATTTTAGATAGTCATTTAATAGATAAAAGAAAATGTGTGTGTCAAAATGTTTACATTTACTTCTTTCTATTGTTTTAGCGATTTTAGTATTTTGATTTCAGTGGGTGGGGGCATGCGTACAAGTGGCTAAGTATGTCTTTTTAGACACAATTAGCCGTCTTTTACTATTTACGCTAGCCCCCATAAGTCACATCTGCCCATGAAAGATAGTGGTGCATCTTGGGAATGAGCTTGTGTCTAAAAAGACATATTTAGCCACTTGTACATGCCCTCAACCTGGGGGCATGCATGCAAATCTAAATTGTTAAATTCACTAAAACGATAGAAAGAAGTAAATGAAAACATTTTAACACATCTTTTCTTTTCTCTAATGACTATCTAAAATATGAACCCTTGTTGTAAAAAAACAAAGTTGTCCTTTAATTATCATTTGACACTAAGTGTTTTCAGTGCACTGAAGTCCACTGGTTCAGCAGATGCAGACACCGTCGTACGACACCGTCGTACTACAGAGTATAATACTTTCCTTGTATTTTTACGCGCGCATATGACGGGGTCGGTGGTGCACGCTTTTTACAGGGTCAAGCAATGAAGAATTCACAAATGAACTTGCAAAAGAACAGGTGGCATTCTTAATCCTCTTCACTCATACTTATATAATCGATCAAGGGTGTATAAGATTTTCTGTCACTAGCCATGGCTGCAAGTTCCCACCTGATGTTGTGTGGGAGCCCTGACTTCTCCAGACCGTACTCAATAACTGCTAGCTCGCATAGCGTCTTCAAGGTAGGACTTAAGTGTAATAGCTGTAACATGATAGGTTTTTTATGGGTTGTGTATCCAAAGACGATGAGGCGATCCCCCACCATGCAACTGCACATGTAAGGCTTGTCACACTTCATGGCCGCAGGGCCTTCCCCCAAGGCCTCAACCTTCTTCCAGGTGAAGGTTTCTGGATTGAATTTCCACAGATCACTGTCCATTCTGTATTTGCCACCAAATATGTACAGCCCTCCTTTGTAGGCAAAGGCTGTGGCAGTGTCTGCAAGATCCAGCCCTTGCTGTGCATAAGGCGTGTTTAGCCAGCCGTTGGTCTCGGTGTCAAACACTCTCGGGTCACTATACCCCCCAAATACAAACATCTTTGTCCTGATGATGGTGGCAGAGTGGTATGCCGAGGTAGGTGCAGGGGTGCCTCTGGTGTTAATTAAAGACCAGACCATTGTGGTGACGTCCAACTTGTACACGGCATTAGTGAATAGACCTTGCTTAACACCTCCATGGATAAACATGACCTTTCCTAAGACACAGGCCGAGTGGTGGTGCCTAGCTTCTGGAACAGTACCAGAAACCTTGGGCTGGAACCATTTGTGGGTGTCGACATCAAATGCATACAGAACGCTGTCACAGTAGGCCCCTTTGATGGTACCGCCTTCATAATAACAGCAATCAGTACAGCATATAGCTATCTCACAATTTACTATGCCTCCCCAGATGTAGATGACGTCTTCTACCACTTTTTCTAGTCACGTGTTCAAATACTGGATTCTGATTGGCTAAATTCCGGAGGTTATGACAAAACAACTGCCGCAAAGTTGTATGAGGACTTGTCCGAGATCAATGCACCTCAGTGTACATCCGGGGACTTCAGGAGGTAGTCGGAACACCTTTCCCCCAACCAACAAATGACGGTGGCAACGGTCCTATGTTTACTAACGTGCATGCTATAGTCGCCGATTTATTTGGATCCAATGCAATCCGCCAACTTTAAAGCCCCTTTTCTCTGAACCTATGCCTTTCTGGAAGCGAACAGCCTCTATTTACGGCCGGAACGGTACTTCTAACTGACGTTAGCTTAGCTGTAAGCTAGACGCATGGATTAGTATGGAGTTGGCGCCATCTGTTGGTGAGTAGAAGATGTTGTTTGTGGAACTATCTGCTGTCTCGCGGAAGTTTTATAGGCAATAATGATTGTAACTTAAGATCCTTGCAAGTTACAACTATGTGTTTTCTTTCATGTATACGGGAAAAAGTGGTAGAAAAGCTATTTACCACTCGGGGTCGGACATTATGCTCTCATAATGTCCTGAGTGAGGGTGTTATCGGACTCGGCTGCGCCTCGTCCGATAACACCCTCACTGCGGACATTATGAGAGCATAATGTCCTCTCACTCGGGGTAAATTGCTTACTTCTACCAGTACAGCTGTGGGACCAAAGCGCTTGGAGGGAACCACACTTGGACATTCTCTTCCAGCTGTTTGTTTTGATTTATTGAATACTTTATTAATAAGTTTTACTTTTACTTTATATATAAGTTTTGCCATTGGGGACAACTTCATCCAGCGTAAAGACACAGTGTTGAAGACACTGTGTTTAAGGTTCCTCTTAATGAACCATGCAAAAGTGTGCACCTTGTCCCCCACTGGCACAGCAGCACAATCAACCAAGTCTAGATATATTTTGCTCTGCAGACGCGCTCCTTTCAGGGGAACCGACCAGCGCGACATCCTCTCTCTGACCCGTCTCTGTCTCTGTCTCTGTCTGTCTCTGTCTCTCTCTGTCTCTCTCAATAACTTTTAGATCGTCTTTGTCAGTTCCTCTCAGTCTCTCTCAATAACTTTTAGATCGTCTTTGTCAGTCTTTCTTGATCGAACCTCTGAAGTCTCTCTCGTACTCGTTCAATAACGTCTAGACCTTCTCTGAATCACTCTCTAAATATCTCTATGATGTCGGCAACATGTTATATAGGCTCACCCGAAGCTCTGGTCTGCTGTCACTTCACAATGCAAACTGTTGTCGCGTATGCATGACAACACCGACTTTTGCAAGCGTTCTTATCCTCCAGTGACGGTAGAAGGTTGTTCCCAAAGGTAAAGTAGTAATTCTGCAATATAAACATGTAAAAGTAAAAGGCCTGGCTAATAGGCCAGGGGGAGAAGACGACAGCCAGCCCCATGGCCTCCCCTAAGTAACAAGAAATCTTGTGAAATAGAATGTTGTCAACCAATCATCAAGAACGATGATACACGAAAGAAGAAGAATAAGCCATATCCTGTATATGCCTTAATACATGACTAGTCCTTACCAGTAGGCCACCCTTAATAAAGGACAACTCTGTTTTTTTTCTTCCAAGGAGTGGCTTTGTGTGTCCCATGTGTGTCCCCCACGTCCATATATGGTAATTTCAGTCCAGAATGAACAGGTTCTATCTGTCCGTAAATGTGTGTCCCATGTGTGTCCCCCACGTACATATATGGTCATTTCAGTCCAGAATGAACAGGTTTTATCTGTCCGTAAATGTGTGTCCCATGTGTGTCCCCCACGTCCATATATGGTCATTTCAGTCCAGAATGAACAGGTTTTATCTGTCCCGTACGTCCAGAATATGTGTGTAGTGTCCGTCCCGGTCTGATGATTGGATGATTAAAAATGTCCAATACTTTGAGGATTGGTCAAGCTTCACATGACAATTCGGCCCTCCAGATAAAATCAATCATTCATTCAGAATTCAGAATTCTGAAGCTCTAGAACACATACCGCTTCACTTCGAACCGAATGCATACAGTATACAGAGTTCATAGCTCTAGAACACATAGAATAAAAGTTCACCGCTTCACTTCGAACCGAGGTTTGATTTTTACAACAAGGGTTCATATTTTAGATGAGTCATTAGAGAAAAGAAAAGGTGAGTGTTAAAATGTTTTCATTTACTTCATTCTATTGTTTTGGGGATTTTAACAATTTTGATTTGCATTTCCCAAGATGCACCGCAATCTTGCGGGGGCAGATGTGACCTATGGGGGCTGGTGTAAATAGTAACAAAGACATTGCAGGCTTATTGTGTCTAAAAATACATATTTAGCCACTTGTATGCATGCCCCCACACACTGAAATCAAATACTAACATTGCTAAAACAATAGAAAGCAGTAAATGAAAACATTTTAACTCTCAATCTTTTCTTTTCTCTAATTACAATCTAATAATAATAATAAAATATAATAAACAATTGTTGTAAAAAAAAAAAGAAAAAAAAAAGGAAAGAGTTGTCCTTTAACCATGTTGCCTATTTATGGTTTGGATATCCTATGCAAAGTATTCTGTTCTATCCGTTTGTTTTTTGAGCGGTGCAAACCGCTCCTATAAGTGGCTGTGCGTGTGTCTGTAGCCTTTTTCCTCAGCATTTGCCATAGAAAAATTGTGTGTACGTAGCATCATGTTTGTCTAGTGATTTCATTATGTCGTATGTCTGTAGCCTTTTCCCTCAGCGTTCTGCCATAGCAAAACGTGTGTGTGTGGCATAGCCTGTACATCCTAGACTCAAATCCTAGTCTGAAGACGTTATGCAAGCATGACCACCGCTCACTTCACATTGAGTGTGATTTTTCAATGTTATATGAGATACATGAAGTGGTTCCTGTGTAAATAAGCTGTAAAGTTTCCTTTTAGTTAGTGTGGTTGCCCAACAGGGCAACACATTATAGTCCTGGGGAAACTTTATTTATTACTAGAGTAACTTTTCCGCTGCCATTGGAAATGGCAGGGATAGGGAATCAATAGGGAATCAATGGGGGTGGGAATCAATAGGGGATCAATTGGTTGAGCTTCACATGACAGTTAGCTTACTGTAGAATATAGTCAGCAACGGTCAGAAACCACACTCGCAATTTCCAATTGCATCTTTCAAGTACAGTAGGAAAAAGTACAGTAGTTAGCAAAAAGTACAGTAGTTAGCACGCTGCAGAATATAGCCACGAGCGAGCCCACACTGTACTGTACTGCACAGGTGATTAGCCATGCATGTTTTACCAGAGCCCTGTTAGTCAGCATTACCTGCTTCCACCTCTCACGGCGAGGACGTAGGGTTGGATTTTGAGGGGCAACTTCTAATAAACTCTTCAATTCAATTCATATTGGATAACCAAAATGTAATGTGAGGTGTGACCATTCCTCAAGCTTGCATACTGGCTGGCGCTCACTTCAGTGAAGTGAGCTTCACACTTGGCGGACAGAGAGACATTTGCTCAATTAGAAGATAATAATAATAAACTAGACCAGGTCAACCTGGTTGTGCCAGACCCCCTATCTGTCATCATCATTTATGACATCATGCCTTTTGTAGGCATGTCATCATCATGTCATCATCATATATACCCTTTATATAGAAAACCCGGACCGACATTTGCTTATGTAGGCCTACCCATTTCATGGGTCTGGCAAATACAGCAGCAAAGTCCTGACGTCACACCCACTATTCCTGGCTGTCTTTGTACTGGATTTCAAGGCTGTGTATGCCCCAGCCCATGCCCTCCATTACATAATGCAGTGTGTACCAGGATGAGGGCCTTTCATTGGTCACAGGCTGTGCCAGTCTGCAGACGATACAGCCATGGCAGGTGTGATATTTATTCACAGTTTACCTGGTAAGGTTTCTAAAAGGATTCACATGTGAATGGATAAGTAAATATGATATTGTTAACCAAAAATCTGCCAATCACGCTAACAAGCTTGGCCAATGGGACTTACAACGACGTCTTACATCGCACTTTGTGCCAAAATGTAGTCCTTATCTAGGCCAGATAAGCCACACTTCAGTTTACTTAAGCCCCGCTCCATTTGACATTTTACACAACCTACTTGAGCCGTTTGTGCCAAGAAGTAGGCCAGATGTAGGCCACGCTTCAGTTTACTTAAAGACCCAATGAAATGACTATTTGGGGTATTTTATTTTGAAGTTTCAGTTTGAAAAGGAAGCCTGTGTGTTTCTGAACCTATCCGAGGGGACCAGCCCTTCAGGCGATGGGATTTAAAATCGGAGTAATGGGAGTAATGGGAGCCAGCAATGGGAAACAAACGGGTGAATGTAATCAAAGGTTCATTTATATTCAAAAGCTCTATCTATGTCATCACTTTTTGAATTTCTGTTCACAGGAAGTAATTAAGAATGGCCTATTTAGGGACCTTTGATATAAATATACACAAAAATTGTTTATTTTCTATTTTGTTTGGCATCTAGTGTTAGGTATGGCCATATTATCACTACAGATATGCTCTAAAAGTGTGAAAAACATGTTTTTGATTTCACCCCGTCTTTAAGCCCTGGACATTTCTGAACAGTCTTTCCCATTGGTTTTTGACCGGACAAAGCCAAATGTTGAATTAAGCTATAGCTCCTGTTCCAGGAGCACCGCTCAAAATAACGGTATTGTTACATTTCATATAGTGATGACCACATAATGGCCACTTTTGAGCGGTGGTAAACCGCTCCATAGAGTGGCTGGGTGTGTGTCTGTAGCCACTTTTTCCTCAGCGTTTTGCCATAGCAAAACGTGTGTGTAGCATAGCCTGTACTACATCCTAGACCTAAATCCTAGTCTGAAGATGTTATGCAAGCACGACCACCGCTCACTTCACATTGGGTGTGATTTTTTTCTAATGGTTGGATTGTAAGCTCCCCTGTTATTAATGCCCGGAAAGTAAGTAATCTATCATTTTTTTAGTTTGTTTTCTTCATTTCTTCATTTTCTTCATACATGTTCATACAAAGCTCACAACGCGTTGCATCATAATGAGTTGTGAGCTTGTGTAGCTCAGCTGTTTACTGGTGCCAGCAGAGCGTGCAAGTACTGTGTTCGCTGCTGTCTGTATCCGGCCGACAGTACAAAGGCAGGGCCTTTAGCCAATGAGGAAGCAGCGTTCTCGCCAACTTCTTGGTGACGTCACCACCAAAAAGTGCAACCTGTTATAAATAACAAGGCGCAAGTTGGCACCTCGACAGAGTGCCACCCACATGCATACAGACAGCACTCATCACTCAAATTGTGCCCTCTGCTGATTGCACTTTCTTCACACTCATAGTCGCTTTCTTCAATAGGGTACCCTGTGTGTAGAACCAGCCACACGGATATGGGCTGTCTTGGCCATAATATGGATTATTTTAGTGTGGTTTGTCTATGTGGCCTCCATATATGAGCATTCCCATATGAAGTCCTGTTAGATATGGGCTCAATATTGATGACATCGGGGAACTCCATATATGGGCATGAAAGGGATTCTGTTAGTGTGCCATCACAGTGAAGCCAGAGCGTGATGTCAGAGCGGCAAACCCATTCTGTTAAGAGTGGTTCCCCTGACATCACTGTGATGTCGGAGCATGACGTCACAGCGACAAACACATAGACCTGTGATGTCCCAGTGATGTGTCAGGGGAGCGTGATTATGGATCCCACTGGGAAAGATGGATGGAAACGGCATAGAGCGCTTGTTTTCACAGTTATTGTCCACGACACTGCAAGCGGCGCGAAGGCCAGCGGAGCGCCGCGCGAGTTACGAAGCCGTGGTGAATGCAATCGTTCTATTTATGCCCAGGCCGTAAGGCCTGGGCAAGCGCACAATAAACGCAATGATAATTGGGGTTTGGTGCACCTCGCGCGGTCCAAGAGACTACAACGGAGCGCTCCCTACGTCCGGTTCAGCCAATCACAAGCTTCAAAATGAGTCCAGGGCGTGGTTATCCATCTTTCCCAGTGGGATCCATAATCACGCGTCAGGGGAACCACAGTGTCAGGCGTGACCTACAGACAGACAGACAGAGATACACAGACAAGATGTGACGGTTTTTCATAGTTAACTGCGACCTATGGTCGCAAAAAATACAATTCTTGATATAAATTCTTGATAAAATAACTGAAATGTTGGTATATAAAAATCGAAATAAACATATGTGTCTTTTGAGACACACATATGGGCCGCCATTTCTTATACAGGTGAAAACAACTTTCCCCACTGGATTGCATTTTCTTTTTTTGTCATAGCACAACATATGTGACGAAAAAAAGGATCGTACTGAAGGTAATGGCAACAACCAACGATCTTGTGCAAAATTAAAACGGGACCGCCAAATATTCTAAACTTTCTGTGCCACTGAGACACGTTTGCCGGGACAAACAATGATTCATGTGAAGTTGATCCCCTCCCCCTTTTGCTCCTTCTAGGTCTAGGACATGACGTATGTGCATAATGGCCAGTGGGTTTCCTGTATTAAGGACAGTGTACAATCAGTAGCATCCAATTTAATTAATATATTAATTATCTCTGGGGGCCTTGGAAATTAATTATCCTCCAAGATTGCACCTGTGTCGAACTGCTATTTCATCACCCCTGGGCCAGATGTCATCAGTGGTAAACACACCCCTGCCCAGTTTCTTGCCCAGAGTCACGTTTAATTTGATCCCACCTGGGTCTCTTGAAGCCAGGCGATCGGTAAAAAAAAGAACTTCTGGGAACTCAGATTAGGCGATGGACACTTCTGAATGCAAGGCAGATGCGAGGACTCCAGTGAGAACACAAAGCTACGCCCACCCTCGCTTTAGACACCAATCATACCACTGTCTCAATGTGAAGGACCGCCCTGAAGACTTCGGATTGGTCCTGCAGGTTTACATTGTTTCCAACCAGTTTTAGCAAAGAAAACCGAGAGATTGCGTCATTCTCTAGTTCAGTGGTTCTCAACCTGTGGGTAGTGGGGGGGTCCCCAAATTATTTTGGGGAGGTCCCCAGATGATTAATTTAATGTGCATCCTTGTTTTTCTCACTCAACAGTAAACAAACCATCGTAAAGTTTAATTGTATAGAAGGTATAGGCACATTTCCAAAGTGACAATTTAAGGACTATAATGACTCTAAAATGACAAATTAAACATTGGCCAAATTGTCAAACATTAGATGCAGAAAAAAATTGCCTATCTACATGCTCACAACGCCGTGCAGTGCGAGGCGTTGTGATCATGTAGATACAGAAAGTCTGTGTTATACAAAATGTAATGCCTCAACTTTAGTGCTCGTCAGGGTGGGGGGTCCCCAGTTAAAATATGATTATTTTGGGGGTCGTGGCCTGAAAGGTTGAGAACCACTGCCTAGGTTGAGTGACTCACTGGTAATCTTCCATGTGCTGGAGCCGACAAACCTTTTCCTCTCAGAGCCTTTCAAGGAGCGCTGCGTCATCTCCGTTCACTTCATGGGGCCAGATCTTCTACATACACATCTATTGGCGAATAGTGACAAAGCACTGAACCCGACGTTTACGGAATGCATTGGAGTCTATGGGGTAATAAATAGTGACATTTGGAGTTGCATGAACCACATGGCCGGTGCTGTTTCTGACCCCGCATTGGCAGCACTCTCTAATACAGGGATTCTCAAACTTTTTTGTCTCAGGGCACCCCATGAATATATTTTTTTTTAATCCGAGGCACCCCAACATTATAATTTTCACTCCCAGCACCTTATATTTATAGCATATCATCGTTGTCGGGTGGAAACCTTGTATGTCCAAAACCGTACGTTTTGTATATATCATCTATAAAAATGTACTAAACTAGTGAAAACAGCAGATCTTCTACAAGCACAATCGCGAGGCGCTGTGTGCTTGTAAATCGGCTGTTTTCAGACGTACACATTTGAAATTTGGAGATTCGAGGAGTCTGCCCGACAGTGACGATATTTTAGTGATTATGTTGAGAGAAAAACGTTGAGATAATATCCATTTTGGTTAGAACTGACTGAAAATAACTTTGTACGTCAACTTTAAAATTATACTGAATGATATTTTTTCAAGTGTCCATTCCAAATATCAAATTATCTCGCGGCACCCCTGGACTGCCATCGCGGCACCCCAGGGTGCCCCGTCACCCACTTTGAAAACCCCTGCTCTAATACAAGGCTCTGGTTCCTCAAGGGCAGGGGTTCTCAACCTGTGTGGGTCCACAAATGAAGTGAAGTGGGTTAGGGTAAAGTGTGACATGTGACGTGTGACAGACGGACAGACGGACGGACGGACAGCCGGTGGAGGTTTTGATAGTAAATGCGACCTATGGTCGCAATAATACTTTCCTCGTCTTTTTAACACGCGCACATGACCGGGTCGGTGGTGCACACTTTTTACAGGGTCAAGCAATGA
Organism: Nannobrachium achirus; assembly: GCF_963921795.1. NCBI lineage: Eukaryota > Metazoa > Chordata > Actinopteri > Myctophiformes > Myctophidae > Nannobrachium > Nannobrachium achirus. The sequence continues at coordinate 50,072,472 of NC_137826.1, forward strand.
AGAATTCACAAATGAACTTGCAAAAGAACAGGTGGTATTCTTAATCCTCTTCACTCATATGTATATAACGGATCAAGGGTGTATAAGATTTTCTGTCACTAGCCATGGCTGCAAGTTCCCACCTGATGTTGTGTGGGAGCCCTGACTTCTCCAGACCGTACTCAATAACTGCTAGCTCGCATAGCGTCTTCAAGGTAGGACTTAAGTGTAATAGCTGTAACATGATAGGTTTTTTATGGGTTGTGTATCCAAAGACGATGAGGCGATCTCCCACCATGCAACTGCACATGTAAGGCTTGTCACACTTCATGGCCGCAGGGCCTTCCCCCAAGGCCTCAACCTTCTTCCAGGAGAAGGTTTCTGGATTGAATTTCCACAGATCACTGTCCATACTGTATTTGCCACCAAATATGTACAGCCCTCCTTTGTAGGCAAAGGCTGTGGCAGAGTCTGCAAGATCCAGCCCTTGCTGTGCATAAGGCGTGTTTAGCCAGCAGTTGGTCTCTGTGTCAAACACTCTCAGGTCACTATGTCCTTTAAATACAAACATCTTTGTCCCGATGGTGGTGGCAGAGTGGTATGCCGAGGCAGGTGCTGGGGTGCCTCTGGTGTTAATTAAAGACCAGACCATTGTGGTGACGTCCAACTTGTACATGTGATTAGTCGATAGACCTTGCTTAACACCTCCATGGATAAACATGACCTTTCCTAAGACACAGGCCGAGTGGTGGTGCCTAGCTTCTGGAACAGTACCAGAAACCTTGGGCTGGAACCATTTGTGGGTGTCGACATCAAATGCATACAGAACGCTGTCACAGTAGGCCCCTTTGATGGTACCGTCATCATAATAAAACCAATCTGTACAGCATATAGCTACCTCACAATTTACTATGCCTCCCCAGATGTAGATGACGTCTTCTATCAGTACAGCTGTGGGACCATAGCGCTTGGAGGGAACCAGTGACCACACATGGACATTCTCTTCCAGCTGTTTGTTTTAATTTATTGAATACTTTATTAATAAGTTTTGTCATTGGGGACAACTTCATCCAGCGTAAAGACACAGTGTTGAAGACACTGTGTTTAAGGTTCCTCTTAGTGAACCATGCAAAAGTGTGCACCTTGTCCCCCACTGGCACAGCAGCACAATCAAGCAAGTGTGGATATATTTTTCTCTGCAGACGCGCTCCTTTCAGGGGAACCGACCAGCGCGACATCCTCTCTCTGACCCGTCTCTGTCTCTGTCTGTCTCTGTCTGTCTCTGGCAGTCTCTCGGTCTCTCTCAATAACTTTTAGATCGTCTCTGTCAGTCTCTCTCAATAACTTTTAGATCGTCTCTGTCAGTCTCTCTCAATAACTTTTAGATCGTCTCTGTCAGTCTCTCTCAATAACTTTTAGAAGTTCGTCTCTCTCAGTCTCTCTCAATAACTTTTAGATCGTCTCTGTCAGTCTCTCTCAATAACTTTTAGAAGTTCGTCTCTCTCAGTCTCTCTCAATAACTTTTAGATCGTCTCTGTCAGTCTCTCTCAATAACTTTTAGAAGTTCGTCTCTCTCAGTCTCTCTCAATAACTTTTAGATCGTCTCTGTCAGTCTCTCTCAATAACTTTTAGAAGTTCGTCTCTCTCAGTCTCTCTCAATAACTTTTAGATCGTCTCTGTCAGTCTCTCTCAATAACTTTTAGAAGTTCGTCTCTCTCAGGCTCTCTCAATAACTTTTCGATCGTCTCTGTCAGTCTCTCTCAATAACTTTTAGATCGTCTCTGTCAGTCTCTCTCAATAACTTTTAGATCGTCTCTCTCAGTCTCTCTCAATAACTTTTAGATCGTCTCTCTCAGTCTCTCTCAATAACTTTTAGATCGTCTCTCTCAGTCTCTCTCATTAACTTTTAGATCGTCTCTGTCAGTCTCTCTCAATAACTTTTAGTTCGTCTCTCTCAGTCTCTCTCATTAACTTTTAGATCGTCTCTCTCAGTCTCTCTCAATAACTTTTAGATCGTCTCTCTCAGTCTCTCTCAATAACTTTTAGTTCGTCTCTCTCAGTCTCTCTCAATAACTTTTAGTTCGTCTCTCTCAGTCTCTCTCAATAACTTTTAGAAGTTTGTCTCTGTCAGTCTCTCTCAATAACTTCTAAATCGTCTCTGTCAGTCCCTCTCGGTCACGTTCAATAACTCTTAGATGGCCTCTGTCACACTCTCTAAATATCTCTATATCGATGTCTGCAACACGTTATATAGGCTGACCTGAAGCTCTGGTCTGCTGTCACTTCACAACGCAAAGTGTTGCATAACAACGCCGACTTTTGCAAGTGTTCTTATCTGCCAGTGACGGTAGAAGTAGGCTACTCAGATTGTTCCCAAAGATAAAGTAAAATGTAAAATATAAAAATGTAAAAGTAAAAGGCCTGTATTTACACTTTAGTAGTAAAAATGTTTCAGAAACTAGATTGGCTATACTCTATTTTCGACCGAAGGCTTAAAGGGGTCCGTATATGCCTTAATACATGACTAGTCCTTACCATTAGGCCACCCTTTGCCATGTGGTTGCCTATTTATGGTCTGGATATCCTATACAAAGTATTCTGTTCTATCCGTCTGTCTTTCAATGTTATATGAGATACATAAAGTGGTTCCTGTGTAAATAAGCCGTAAAGCTTACTAGGACCTCCTTTTAGTTGAACTTGTACCAGTGATTTGTGCTGTCATGAAACTGCACTTCTCCTACTGCAAACCTCTAATAAACTCTTCAATTCAATTCATATTGGATAACCAAAATGTCATGTGAGGCTTGACCATTCCTCAAGTTTGCATACTGGCGCTCACTTCGGTGAAGTGAGCTTCACACTTGAGAGACATTTGCTCAATTAGAAGATAATAATAATAAACTAGACCAGGTCAACCTGGTTGTGCCAGACCCCCTGTCTGTCATCATCATTTATGACATCATGCCTTTTATAGGCATGTCATCATCATGTCATCATCATATATACCCTTTATATAGAAAACCCGGACAGACCGACATTTGCTTATGTAGGCCTACCCATTTCATGGGTCTGGCAAATACAGCAGCAAAGTCCTGACGTCACTTCCACTATTCCTGGGCTGGCTGCTTCTTTTTATTGGATTTCAAGGCTGTGTATGCTCCGGCCCATGCCCTCCTTTAGGCTACATATTGCAGTGTGTGCCATGGGATCATTGGTCACTGGCTGTGCCAGTCTGCAGACGATACAGCCATGGCAGGTGTAATATTTATTGAAATAAAAGATTCACATGTGAATGGATAAGTAAATATGATATTGTTAACAGAAAATCTGCCAATCACGCTAACAAGCTTGGTCAATGGGACTTACAACGCACTTTGTGCCAAAATGTAGTCCATATCTAGACCAGATGTACAGTAGGCCACACTTCAGTTTGCCCCGCTCAATTTTACATTTTACACAACAAACTTGAGCCGTTTGTGCCAAGATGTAGGCCATATCTAGGCCGGATGTAGGCCACGCTTCAGTTTACTTAAGCCCTGGACATTTTTGAACAGTTCTTTTTCCCATCGTTTTTTTGACCGGACAAAGCCAAATGTTGAAGCTATAGCTCCTGTTGCAGGAGCACCGCTCAAATAAACGTTATTGTTACATTTCATATAATGATGACCACATAATGTCCACTTTTTCTAATGGTCGGATTGTAAGCACCCCTGTTATTAATGCCCGGAAAGTAAGTACCGTAATTTATAATTGTTTTAGTTTGTTTTCTTCATTTCTTCATTTTCTTCATAAATGTTCATACAAAGCTCACAACACGTTGCATCATAATGAGTTGTGAGCTTGTGTAGCTCAGCTGTTTACTGGTGCCAGCAGAGCGTGCAAGTACTGTGTTCGCTGCTGTCTGTATCCGGCCGACAGTACAAAGGCAGGGCCTTTAGCCAATGAGGAAGCAGCGTTCTCACTAGGGCTGTCACGATATGACATTTTACATAACGATTAATTGTCACTCAAATAATTGCGATTAACGATTTAATTGTGTATTTGTCGTTGACAATTACATTTCTGTTTGGCTTTTTGGCTTTGAAGTTGCACATGGCAGATATGACACATAACCTAAATATACAAAGAAATGACTGACATATTTATCAACTTTCTACTTAAAAAATAACATTGATAGTGGAAATAGCCGATCTACAAGCTCACAACGCGTCCCGATGCGACGCATTGTGAGCTTGAAGATCTGCTATTTCCACTATTTCTGAAAATGTTTGTCAATGTATGAACATTTTTCAACATTCACGATTATGACGATTATGACAAAATATTTGCGATTATGTCAAATAATTACGATTAGACGATTATTATGTAATAATTGTGACAGCCCTAGTTCTCGCCGACTTCTTGGTGACGTCGCCACCAAAAAGTGCAACCTGTTATAAATAACAAGGAGCAAGTTGGCACCTCTCACCCACATTATGTACATACAGACAGCACTCATCACTCAAACTGTGCTCTCTGCTGATTGAACTTTCTTCACACTCATAGTCGCTTTCTTCAAAAAGTGACAAAATGCAAGTTGGCACCTTGACAGTGACGTCAGTGGTTCTCAACCTGTGGGTCGGGACCCCCAGTGGGGTCCCCAAATTATTTTGGGGGGTCCCCAGATGATTAGCTTAATGTGCAACATTGTTTTCTCACTCAACAGTAAACAAACCAACATAAAGTTTAAGTGTATAGAGGATATCTGCACATTTCTAAGTGACAAGTAAAGGACTTTTAAGACTTTTTAATAACTCTAAAATTAAAAATATGTCAAATATTAGAGGCACAAATTGTGAAAATAGCCGCTCTACATGCTAACAACGCCTCGCAATGCGAGGCGTTGTGAGCATGTAGATCCAAGACTACCTGGCTGCAGACACTAGGGTCCTGTTGATGTCCACGGGAGACAGGAACATCAACAAGTCTATGTTCACAATAGAATCGGGTTAAACAAAATGTAATGCTTCAACTCCTCCAACTCCATGTAGTTCTCGTCAGGGTGGGGGGGTCCCCAGTTCAAATATGATTATTTTGGGGGTCGCGGCCTAAAAAGGTTGAGAAACACTGGAGTAAGTCACTGCACGCCCGCACGCACACTAACCCCAACCTGAATCTTTCTGTAATTGTAAATGTAAACCTAAATATTGCCTACATATTCCGTTTATCCTTCAGACAGGAAACCCAATGGCAGTGGCCATTACAAATAATACTGTATTTCATTTTGATATACCTACATTTGGGTTATTTTGTAGCAAGAATTGTGATGCATTGTTGCCCCTCCCTCTCTGTATTATGGACAGTGTACAACAGACATCAGTAGCATCCATGTGTCCATGTTCATTCATTCTAGCATGTTTTGAAACAATCTCTGGGGCCTTGGAAATTAATTATCTTCCAAGTGTGCACCTGTGTCGAGCTGCTATTTCATCACCCCTGGGCCAGATGTCATCAGTGGTATGTGGTAAACACTTTGCTTGCCCAGCTCACGTTTAATTTGTATCCACTTGTGTATAGTCCGATGTTCATCAAGATGTCCGCCTAGTCGCATACTGATGTCTGGACACTTCTGAATGCAAGGCAGTTGCGATGACAGTGACGTGACAGTTTAAGCCTTTTAATACCTCAAAATAATACCATTACTGCATCAAGAGTAATCAAGAAATTATAATATAAACTGGTCAAACATTGGCCAAATATTCAATTAATATTAATAAAAAAGGCAACAATTGTGAGAATTGTCAATCTACAAGCTCACAATGCCTTGCAATATTTATATGTGGAACCGAGTCAAACTGAATGTAAAGCCTTTTTTCTACCACAAAGTTGAATTGAGATAAACATGAAGAAATATCAAAATAATTTATGAAAGAACATAAGATTATTAGATTATATAAAATAAGACGCATTACAAGGCTGGCGTAATACATTTCCATCCACTACTCTCATGTGATTATTAGTAGATGGGTCATGAGCAGGCCCGTCGTAGAGATTTTTGGGAGGGGGGTCAAGATCAAAGACATGGGCCCCCTCCACGTGGGCTCCCTTCGTGGGCACGAACAAGCCAACGAGCGCCGTTCATGAACGCCAGAATGAGCACATTCAACAACAACAACAGCAATAATAATAATAACAATCATTATTATTATTACCCGTATATATTTTTTATTATAAATATAGTTGCAAGCAGCAATATATGGGGCCAATCCCGATGTGCAATAAGCCATAGCAACAGAATGTGGTCAGTCGGGTTCATAATCCTATACCCAGTGAACGCGTTGAACTTGTACCAGTGATTTGTGCTGTCATGAAACTGCACTTCTCCTACTGCAAACCTCTAATAAACTCTTCAATTCAATTCATATTGGACAACCAAAATGTCATGTGAGGCTTGACCATTCCTCAAGTTTGCATACTACCCAGTGAACGCGTTCAATGAACGATCGTTCGATCGTTCATTGAACGCGTTCACTGGGTACAGGTACTCCCTTGATCTGTTGTGAATACTGTCACATGACGGCAGAGATAAACGGAGGCTTTACCTCCATTATCAACCTGTGACAAAATCATTTCACTAAATAGATCATTTCATATTTTAGGCCTGAAGGCAATGCCTATCTTCACCTCAAACTTCTTACAGTGGTAACAGAGCCTATAGGATTATGAACCCGACTGACCACATTCTGTTGCTATGGCTTATTGCACATCGGGATTGGCCCCATATATTGCTGCTTGCAACTATATTTATAATAAAAAATATATACGGGTAATAATAATAATGATTGTTATTATTATTATTGCTGTTGTTGTTGTTGTTGATGATGTTAATCATGCATGCATGTAGAGGATTTTTGGCAGAGTAGCCCTGGTGAGATGATAACATTATTACAGGACAAATACATTATTTTCATATGACTGGATTTCTAATGTATGTTTAAGCCCTGCCTCTACTTCTGCCTCAGATGGGCTGTTGTTGTGAGAGATTACGTAGTGGCATGTATCCACACAGGGGATGCCCTGGCACTGGGTATAAAACATAGCAACTGGACTCGGGAGTGGTCAGACAGAGGAGGGGAGTCATGAGGGCTTCTCTAGACACACTCCTGCTTTCGTATGTGCACTTGACCTCCATGGTGTTCTCTGCATTCTCTGCTTTGTCTTCCTCACCGTCCTCTTCTTGTGAGTTACAGGCACGGTTTAATCTCAGCAGAATGTATAAGGCCGGAGAGATTGTACTGGGTGGCATGTTTCCTATCTACTACCGGCCTGTCCTCCCTGACCTGTCTTTCACCTCCAAGCCACAGCAACACGCTTGCAAAGGGTGAGTATCAGAGACACAATAGCAAGCATAGGAAAACAGGGAACTTGTTTCGATAGATCGTACCATATTACTAGTTGATATGTATTTAAAGGACAACTTTAGTTTTTTACAACAAGGGTTCATATTTTAGATTGTAATTAAATAATATAAAAGATGAGTGTTAAAATGATTTAATTTACTTCTTTCTGTTGTTTTAGAGATTCTTATTTCAGTGTTTGGGGGCAGTGGCTAAATACGTCATTTTACACAGAATAAGCCCATTCCCAAGATACAACGCAACCTTTCATGGTTGGATGTGACTTGGGGGCTAGAAGTGTTACTGTAAATAGCAATAAATAAACTGCTGGCTTATTGTGTCTAAAAATACATATGTTGCCACTTGTACGCATGCCCCCATGCGTACGCTTGCCCCACATTTTAGCACGGTAAATGCGATAAAACAATAGAACTAAGCAAATGAAATTTTTTTAACACTCACTTTTCTTTTCTCTAATTACAATCTAAAATATGAACCCTTGTTGTAAAAAAACAAAGTTGTCCTTTAAAAGTGTTCCACACAGTAATGTTTTGCGTGTTATAGTTTTCTCATAACAGGGTGGTGGTGGTCCCAGACCATGGCTTTTGCCATTAATGAAATCAACAGAAACGCCAACCTTCTACCCAACGTGACTCTGGGATATAGGATCTATGACAGCTGTGTCCCGTTTGGAGGTGTCCTTGCAGCGATGGCATTGGTCAGTGGGAGAGAGAAGGTGTTTAGATTGGATGACAGCTGCTCTGGGTCCCCTCCAGTGCTGGGAACTGTGGCTGCAGCTACCTCGAGCACTATTCATGTCTCTAGACTATTAGGTTTGTACAGAGTGCCCATGGTAAGTTATACTTGAATCCCACTTTACCATCACTCATGTATATCTGATTCATTTAGGCTATACATAATTAATTATAAATCTAAAATACAGAGGTGGAAAGTACATTTACTCAAGTCCTGTACTGAAGTACAATCTTTAGGTATTTGTACTGTACTGTATTTCCAATGTCCAATACCTTTAGGCCTACTTTTACTCCACTACATCTTGGATCCAAATATTGTACTTTTACTCCAGTATTAACCACTTCAGCCTACATTTCGGCCATTTGAAAAAAGACAATCTACAGGCTGGTATTTTCAAAGGATTTGTATACATTTCAAATGTGAAATGGGACATTCTATATTGCAGTATTGATTATTTTACTTAAAATTGAGTGAGTACCTTTTCCACCACCACTAAAATTTCACAGGACAGAAACCTTGTATCTCCATTGATAGTTCATCTTCATATGTTGCTTTTTCATAAATTAATGCCCTATCATATTTGGACCATTGTGATTCACCCCTTTTGAGCTTGTAGATGATCCATTTTCACAATGTGTTGAATGTTCATGTTTGAGAATCTTCACCTATATATGACCAAAAAAAGGGAGGCCAGGTTGAACTACTGAGAAATATTAACAAGAGCTTGTGACTATATAATAATTACATTTATCACAGCATTTATTTCCCGAAAAGGTTTCCACCCTCCACTGATATGCCTAATTTTGTTATTTGACCATTTACAAATCTAAAATATGATAGGGAATGGAAATTGTATTGTATTGTTTACAGCCTGAAATGCTGGGTCCCCTCCAGTGCTGTTGCAGCCATTTTGGACAGTTTGATTAATTTAACTGACAAATCTTGTTTGAGTTTTAACATAAAAGGTTGCCTACCCCTGTCCTAGCACTTCATTATCCCTGTAACCCTTCTTGCGAATTGATGCTAGTGATTGAACAAGGTATGGCTGTACAGACATCTTGGCACTCATTTTTTGTTTTTGTTTTCTAAGGTCTGCTTTGTGGTCATTTGTGCATTCTTAACTTTAAGAATGCAATAGACCTAATTAGATTTAGATGGATTGTTTTACCTGGTATCCTGTAGTTTCAGTGCTCATAATGTCGTCAGCCATCTTCGCAAGTGAAGGACGAACATGATAGATACATTATCCTATGTATGTGATCATTGACCTTGCTTATTGTAAGTCTACAACATTTTAAGTTTAGGGGACATCTCTCAAAACATGTGGTGTAATATTTTATTCAAAAATAGCAGATCTACAAGCTTGCGGCGCTTCACCGAGCTTGTATATTTACTATTTTTCAATAGCTAAAGTATAAAATAATTAAGGCCCTAGTAACTCAGTCCCACTTTTCCCCCCGGCTATGTGTCTTTGCCCAGGTCGGTATCATAGCCACCTGCACCTGTCTCAGTGAGAGGACCCAGTTCCCCTCTTTCTTCAGAACAATGCCAAGTGACTCCTTCCAGGTGAATATCTCTGCACACACAATATGTTGTCAATTATAGTTCATGTTTCACACGCTTAGCAAATATCTTCTATTACAGGGGTCAGCAACCTCTTTGACATGAAGTGCAAGGTTTTCATTTTTCTCGATTCTTTGTTTGTCATTTATTAAGTGAAATCAATATTACTTTCTCTGATTTCCCATGATGAATAGTCTAGCCCCGGGGTCTTCAACAGGGGGTCCGGGACACCTAGGGGGTCCACAGAGTTAGAGGTTGTAGATCTAAGCCGTTGTGAGCTTGTAGATCTGCTATTTTCGGTGAAGTTGTTTGGTGTATAGGGAGGGAAAAAAGAGCAGACCCAGTTCAAAGCCAAAGGTCAAGTCTACTTAGCATTGATGGTTTAAGTGGTTAAATGTCTTAAAATACACATGTATCGTGATGCGTATCGTATCGCTATTAAATGTATCGTTACACCCCTACTAGCTCTGGTCCATCGCGTCACCTCCCGGTGACGCTCTGACAGACCCGTCGGCAAATGGCTAGACCCCAGTATCTCAGCCCCTCCAAGCGCTCAACTTCAGTCAAAATAAACAAAACTATTTCACAACTCACCAACCAAAGGTAGTTTTGCGCTGTTGAATGTCTATTCTCCGCGGTGGTGAACCCCTCAGCACCCCACACCCCAAAATACATTATTTTTGTCATGAAATAAAACGCACCCACCTCGAGCCACCTAGCGGCCACCGCAGATACAATGGTTAACAACCCGGAAATAGGCGGCGGTCGAGTTGGATGCACTTTATTTCATTTCATTTGCTTAGGGGTTCACCACCGCGGAGAATAGACTTTCAACAACGCAAAACTACCTTTGGTTTGGTGAGTAGTGAAGTACTTTTGTTTATTTTGACTGAAGTTGAGCGCTCGGAGGGGCTGAGATACTGGGGTCTAGCCATTTGCAGACGGGTCTGTCAGAGCGGCACCGGGAGGTGACGCGATGGACCAGAGCTACACCCCTACTATCCATGAATCTCTCTCAGCTAAGGGGTCCTTGGCCCGAAAGGACATTGAAGACCCCTATAAGCACTTATCCATTATTGATCCATTCCTTCATCAAACCAGGTGCGAGCCTTGCTCCAGATCATGAGGCGGTTCGGATGGACCTGGGTAGGACTGCTGTTTGTCGACGACGACTTTAGCCGTGAACCCGCCCAGTCCTTCCAGTCTGAGCTGGCCCGGTCCGGTCTGGGTTGCCTGGCGTATGCAGAGGTTCTGCCATATGACCTGGGACGCAGCGACCCGGCTATACTGACGAGGATCGTCACTGTGGTGAAGAGATCCACAGCTCGCGTGGTCATTGCGTTGGTATACGGGAACCATATGGTTAAGCTCGCGGAAGAGGTTGGTGCCATACAGTATGATTCATGTTCATTAAAGGACAAATTAGTTTTTTTTACAACAAGGGTTCATATTTTAGATTGTAATGAGAGAAAAGAAAAGGTGAGTGTTAAAATGTTTTCATGTACTTCTTTCTATTGTTTTAGCAATTTTAATTACTTTGATTTCAGTGCATGGGGGCATGCGTGCAAGTGCCCAAATGTGTCTTTTTATACAACATAAGCTAGCCGGCAATTTCTTTATTACTATTTAGAGTAAAACTACTAGCCCCCATAAGTCACATCTGCCCATGAAAGATTGTGGTGCATCTTGGGATTTGGGAATGGGCTTATTGTATTTAAAAATACAAATTCCACTTGCACGCATGCCCCAAACCACTGAAATCAATGTCATTAAAATCGCTAAACCAATAAATGAAAATGTTTTAACACTCTTTAGCAATCTTGTCTGTTCTATGATTACAATCTAAAATATTAATCCTTGTTGTAAAAAAAACTAAGTTGTCCTTCATAGTTACATTTGGACGTAAAGATGCAGTTTGGTTGAAATGTAACTGCGAGCACATTTTACAGGTGGTAAAGCAGAATGTGACAGGTCTGCAGTGGATAGCCACGTGGCACTGGGCAGTCTATACTGTGCTCCAGTCTCCTCACTTCATGCCGTACTTAGGAGGCACCCTGGGTTTGGCCATCCGTCGAGGAGAGATACCAGGGCTCCATGACTACGCCTTAAACATCCACCCGAACAACGACCCTGACTACAGACATGAACACAGCATGGTATGTACGCATATGTATGCATATGGAGTCTTCAGACTCCACCTTAGCCCATTGCGCTAGACCAGGGGTGGGCAACTTTGATGATGGCCTTCACTCCAGAGGGCCACATGCATATTGCTACGTCCTACTTTGTCATTCTAGTAACTCATACAAAAGAAGCAAAAATAGCAGATCTACAAGCTCAAAACGCATCGTGCTGTGATGTGTTTTGAGCTTGTAGATCTGCTATTTTTGCTTCTTTTGTATTGGAATCCTGAATTATTTTTTGTTATTTTTTAATTGGAATCCTGAAATGTAACAATTTGATTTAATTTCAAACACATTTAGTTATATATTCATGTTAACTTTATGAATCTAAATACAAATACATTGGACATAAAAAGACATTTTAATACTACTATGCTAGTCATTAAGCTACTAATATAGACTGACGGAATTAAAGCAGGTCATGTTTAGAATTGTAACAGCTGAAATCAATAATATATCATTATTCCAGTATTAACCTGCGGGCCGCATTAAGTGAAGGTGGGGGCCGCATGTGGCCCCCGGGCCGCCAGTTGCCCATGTATGCGCTAGAACTTGACTACCGCCCAGTCTTTTGCAAAGGTTAAATGCAATTTATATAGCATGTTATTTAGACAGGTGTCAGGTCCATAAAACTGAAAACCGTCAAGACGTCGACCTACCACGCCCTGCTCCCCATTCCGTTTTCCTCTCTTGTACTGCAACATATAGCCTATCTCCAGTCTTGATGGTGTTTCTTCTTCAGGTGAAGCAGTTTTGGGAGCACACATTTCAGTGTAAACTTGCTCCCCTTCCGCCAGAGTGGGTGGATGCTGGTGGACGGGTGTGTACTGGACAGGAGGACCTGGCAACAGCAGAGACCTCCATGTTGGACGTGTCTGCGCTCAGAATCGTGTATGATGTGTACAAGGCTGTGTATTCCCTGGCCCACGCCCTCCATGACATGTTGCAATGTGTGCCAGGAAGAGGGCCTTTCATCGGGCACAGCTGTGCCAGTCTGCAGACGATACAGCCATGGCAGGTGTTAATTAGTTCACAGTTTGCCCTGTTAATGTTTCTAGTTGGATTCAAATTGAATAAGTACATGATATTGGTAACAATAAACAGGTATTATAACATTTCATATAACTAGAAGTTCGCGGCCCTTCGGGCCGCTCACATCTAGAGATCATGTCTGCTTTGCAGGCGCTCACAGCTACGTTGCAGCAGTGATCCAACTGATATGGCCATAGCTGTATCTGTCAGTCCTTGCCCACATGTCCCTAGTATCCAGTTGTCCAGGTGCCCACCTCTCCAAGTGCCCACATGTCCCTAGTGCCCAGTATTCCAAGTGCCCACGTGTCCCAAGTGCCTAGTTGTCGAGGTGCCCACCTCTCCAATGCCCACCTCTCCAAGTGTCCACATGTCCCAAGTGCCCAGTTGTCCAGGTGGCCACCTCTGCAAGTGCCCACATGTCCCTAGTGCTGTGTTGTCCAGGTGGTCACCTCTCCAAGCACCACCTACTGGCCAAAAAGGCCCTGACTGTGTAGGGCCCCAGGCAGCCACCTAGGCCCGGCCCTGCACCTTCTACTGTGTGGTGGCCCAGTCCGGCCCTGCACCGCCTATTGTGTGGTGCCCGAGTCCGGCCCTGCTCTGCTTACTATGTGGTGCCCCAGTCCGGCCCTGCACCGCCTACTGTGTGCTATTTTCCTATGGATTTTGACTTGCATTGGTATGCCTTGAGCAAAACATGTTTGAAAACCTCTGTAATACAACAGTCCCTGACTTTTTTACCCTTTCTAGCTTTTGTATTATCTGGAAAAGGTCAACTTCACCACATCATTTGGTGATGATGTAACATTTGATGAGAACGGTGATGCTTTACCAATCTATGATGTCATCAACTTGGCCTGGCTCCCTGACGGAAGCACAAAGGCTCAGAATGTAGGCGTGTTCAAGAAGTCAGCCTCCGCAGGAGAAGAACTCATCCTTGATGAAGACAGAATCTTCTGGAACTTTGAATCCAAAAAGGTCACATTCACTTTCTACAATAGCTAATGTTGAGCTAATGGTGTGAATATAATCTAAAATAATTGCCCAGACATGGGTGTACGCCAACGTGTAAGTGATATTTATCAAGCCGATCATCAGCTGTATAGGATCATGGCTGCTGATCCTAGTGTTCATTTGATCTGTCCTTTGTTAAATCTCATGGCTGAAACCGACCGTCATTTAAATAACACTGCCTTAAATATTCTTGAAACACACAGATTTTACGACATGAACAAGCGGAATACGACCAAACAACATATGGAAAGCCAATAGGAAAGAGTTCCATGTCCGCAGTGTACACACACACACACACACACACGCACGCACGCATACACATGCACATGCACATACTTGCAAGGCCGACTGAGCAGCATTTTATTACACTGTGGAAACAGCAGTCTTTGACAGTGAGATTACCATTTATTCCGTAACGGTACAATATGTCAATGACACCAGTCACATCGTCATGAATGGAACACGTTTGTATATTCATTTAACTCATCACCAACAAGCGTTCGAGTTCGAGTTAGGTTACACTAAAATAAAGCAATCGAGACGGCAGCCTGTGAGCCACGGGCTGCCGTGACACAACGTTAATGAGAGTGGCAGTCTGAACGTGATTGGGGTGATTGATGACTGAATGCATAAATATTAATGGATGAGGACTGGTGTGTGGGCCACTCTCCCGGTGGCCCAAATAGATTATTACCTGCACTGGACACAGGTTTGGAGCGTCAGGTTTCTATCCTCAACACAGGTTGCACATAACTCCAGAGGATGTAGCTACTGCTAGTTTGTAGATGAAAAGATTCAGATCCAGATCTGCAATCAGCAAACCAGGCCTGGTGGAGATATGTGCTCCGAGGAGAACACCTTCCCACGTTTAGACTGAAATTGATTACTGTTGCTTTCCTGTGTAGCCTCCTCGGTCAGTGTGCAGTGAGAGCTGTTCCCCTGGAACCCGTCTGGCCAGAAGGAAAGGGGAACCTGTCTGCTGCTTTGACTGCATTGCTTGTTCTGAGGGAGAGATCAGCAATGAGACTGGTAGGTTCACATTTTGTATCTATGTATAGTAGTAGAGCATCATTAGGACAATACTGTCTATCTAACCTCGCCCTCTTTGTCAGATTCTACAGAGTGCACCGGTTGTCCAGAGGACTTCTGGTCCAATCCCCGGCATGACCACTGTGTCCACAAGAGCGTGGAGTTCCTCTCCTTCCACGAGCCCCTGGGTATCTCCTTGACCACCATCTCGTTGCTGGGCACACTTCTGTGCGCCGTCGTCCTGGGAATCTTCATCCATCATCGAGACACGCCCATGGTGCGCGCCAACAACTCAGAACTCAGCTTCCAGCTTTTGCTGTCACTCAAACTGTGTTTCCTGTGCTCCCTGCTGTTCATTGGACGTCCCAGAATGTGGACCTGCCAGCTGAGACACGCAGTGTTTGGGATCAGTTTCGTCCTCTGTGTTTCCTGTATATTGGTAAAGACTATGGTTAGTACAGCTAGTTAGTACAGTTAGTACAGTACTATGGTTAGTACAGCGGCTAACAGGGTAAAGACTATGGTTAGTACAGCGGCTAACAGGATGAAACAGCATGAAATTTGGTTCATGTACTCTTCAGATGGTAACCGGTCTTCTCGCCAACAATCCAACTTGCCAAATTGTCCACACTCATTGGGCAGGCTCAGTGGCGAAATTAGACCTTATTCCCCATGGGTTTTCAGATCAAAGGGGCCCTGGGCTCAGGGGCCCAGGGACCAATGTGAGCGGGTCAGTCCGACGGCTAAGACCCACAATTGTCGGGTCTTGTCTAGCACAGATTGACAGCCATACACTACAATGATTAATTCAGAGTGGAAATCATAGGCTAACAATAACTGCTGTGAATAGCCTAATGAACAACTACATGGCAGAGTTCTGTGCATTCGTCTATATTATTTAATTTTAGACAATAGAAGGAGCCAACAAGCCAAAAAGGTGAAGCAGAAGAATCAACCATGAGTGATTGGCATGACAAGCATTCTTATATTGCCAAAGCATTACATACAGTATGATACAAAATAAAATAATCTCTCCATCTCTCTCCCTTTCCATATCACTGCTTTAAAGTGACTCCTCTCTCTCTCTCTCTCTCTCTCTCTCTCTCTCTCTCTCTCTCTCTCACACACACTCACACACACACACACACACACACACACACACACACACACACACTCCTTGTCTCCCTCTCTTTCATGTGCAGTGCCACTGTGCCACGCACCCAGGCACCGACACCACGAATCAAACATACACGCGACAACCGAAGCACCGAAATGAAGTGCAAGCGCAAACACACGCGAACACTGGAACACCACCACCAACACAATCAAAACAAACACACGCAGGCACGCGGTCACGTTGTTACACAAAAAGACAGACAGCTTAATGGCCCATTGGCTGCACATCAGTGGATTACACTGATTACAGCAAGATAAATTCAGATAGACCTACCTTTGCTTTAGGTCCAGAGTCTCCTCCAAAAAGCAAAGCAAGCATCCACACCAACAAAATATACGATTTTGTGGTCTTTCCATTTGTTATTTTATATCCTTTGGACGTGCACCCAGTATCTTGACTTCCACGTTTTCTCCCGCGAACATGAGCGTTTGTTTCCCTTCCCCAGCTTTCACTTGTTGACAAGTTGGCTGACAAGTTTGAATAGCACATTACCGGATGTTTATGATTGGCGCTTCCTCACGATAATGCGAAAATAAAAGCTTTTGTACTTTTATGAGGGGGCCCACAGATTAGGAGAGTAGAGACTCCTAATATATCGGAAATGACAATAGCCTATGAATTTATTATATGTAGGACTATATAATATGGAGCGCATTGGGCGTCTATTGAAAACAAATTTTATGTTGACACTAGGGGGGGCCCTTGGGTTTATAAAACCCAAAAACCCGTCCAAATTACGCTTGTGGGCAGGCTTGTCAATGCTCCTGGATTTGCCAGTATGATTGGCAATTACATCTACTATGTTAAATATTTTCTGGGGGAGGACCCCCAGATGAGAAGTCATTATTAAGGATGTCTTACTTTGCTTCAGTCATCAAATCTGTACACCTACATTTGGCATTTTAAGGCTGAAATTGTACCCATGCTAGTAAAGCAAGCCTGATAAAAGTATCAAACATGCACAAAATTCAACAGAACACAGGAAAATATATCTGTTAAGAAGTTTTGGGGGAAGGACCACCAGACCCCTGTTGGGGAGTTCCGTGCACCCCCTAAAAAATAAATCTCCTGGATTCTCCTGGACTGACAGTCCAATGTTGACAACCCTGCTCATTGGCGAGATGTCCTAGCAAGTTGATTTGGCGAGTTGGAAATTTGGCGAGTGGACCTGTATTCCTTCAGATCACACTCTTTTCAACAATACCGCTGGCCATGCGAAATTCCAAAGATGGCGGCCTCCGAAATCCAATATGTCTGTCTGAAGACGGGATGGTGTTTTCCTCTGGTGTTTCAGTCCGAGTGTATCAAAGGGTGCGTTCGGAAAAAAATGCGCACCGGGTGTGTGCTCAGTGTAATGAGTGCCTAAACCCAACCCTAATCCTAACCCTAACCTCAGTAAAACTATGCCTAACCCTAACCCTAACCCTAACCTTAACCTCAGTAAAACTATGCCTAAACCTAACCATAACCCCTAACCCTAACCACAAACAGGGCACATTTACGAACGCACCCTTTGATACTCTCGGACTGAATCACCAGCAGAAAACACTCTCTCGTCCGAAGACATGTCTTTTCCCTTATAACTCTAAATGCATTGATTTGAAGACCATATTAAAGTTGAATATAAAGTTTGGCATTGCGGATATTTTGGTACCAAGTATGTGTCTGTGTCTATTACAGTTCTTGAGATACAGAATATATGTACTTTTACAGACTCAGGTGTACCTATATGCTGTATCTCAAGAACTGAAATAGATAGAGACACAGACACATACCAAAATGTCCGCAATGCCCAACTTTATATTCAACTTTCATACATTTATGGGTCTTAAAATCAATGCATTTGGAGTTATAAAGGAAAAAACACGTTTTTGGACGGACATCTTGGATTTCGGGGGCCGCCATCTTTGATTTTCAAGTGGCTCGGTTTCTTAAATCGAAGAGTGGCCTCCAAAGATGATGTGTACCAATTTTCACGCTTGTATCACCGAGTGAACGATTGCTCTCATTATCTTCTGTACTATAGGTGGTGTTGGTGGTGTTCAAGGCCTCCAAGCCCGGCGCTGTGGACGTATTGAGGTTCTTCGGTGCCGTGCAGCAGAGAGGAACAGTTCTGGTTCTCACTTTTATCCAGGGAATTATCTGCATAGCTTGGCTCGTGTGTGCCTCACCAACTCCTCATAAAAACACTCAATACCGCAGTGATAAGATAGTCTATGAGTGTAACGTGGGATCGACGGTTGGTTTCGCAGTGTTGCTGGGTTATATTGGTCTACTAGCGCTCCTCAGTTTCCTTCTTGCATTCATGGCGAGGAATCTTCCAGACAACTTCAACGAAGCCAAGTTGATCACGTTCAGCATGTTGATCTTCTGTTCCGTGTGGATCGCCTTCGTCCCGGCGTACGTCAGCTCGCCGGGCAAATATGCGGATGTGGTGGAGGTGTTTGCTATTCTAGCGTCTAGTTTTGGTCTGTTGTTGGCGTTGTTTGGCCCAAAGTGTTATATAATCCTTTTGAAACCTGAGAGAAACACTAAGAAGTCCATCATGGGTCGAGACTCCACCAAGTAGCAGCAGCATACCAACGCCAAAAGATTTAATAAAACAATCTTATAATGTAATAAACCCAGAATCAAACTGTGCGTGTGTGCACGTGCGTGCGTGCGTACGTGTGTGTGTGTGTATTACATGCACCTCATTGGTATTTGGAATGGACACCCATTTCATCCACAATGCATCTTCATCAGATATGAACAATTATACTCAGCTCTAAATGTGTCAAATAAAATCTCAACTGTTTGTGCGATTGAAACTTGACACATGACACACGTGCAGATCTCATCGTATGTGGTGAATGAGGAGGAGTTGGATATGTTGTAGACTTGGCTGGGATGTGAGTCATTAATGTGTATGGGAAAAAATACATAAAAAATATATAATTATAAGTGATGCATATTTGTATGGCGTTCGATTGGTCTGTTCTGTTTGCTTAACACATGACATCATGATCAGAACAGCTTTTGATTGGTCTGGGCTAATGCTAGGGTAACACGGAAGTGAAACATAGGAGCGGTTCCGCTCAAAAACTGGACACAGTTGAGATTAAATGTGCTAGGTCAGGATGCTATAATTAGTAGTAATAATCTTTCACTTTTTTGTAATGTTTTCTTTGTTATGTTCTTCAAAGGGTATAGGATATCGTTTTCATAGCATTGGGAGGATACCTCATCCAAAAAGGCTACTTTCAAGCATTCAAATTCAAAAGCTGCCAATATTGCTACTTTTGTATGAAACTAAAAAGAAGTAAAATAACACACACACACACACACACACACACACACACACACACACACACACACACACACACACACACACACACACACACACACACACACACACACACACACACACACACAAATATTCAATTAATATAAAATAAAAAAGGCAACAATTGTGAGAATTGTCAATCTACAAGCTCACAACGCCTTGCAATATTTATCTGTGGAACCGAGTCAAACTGAATGTAAAGCCTTTTTTCTACCACAAACAAATTTTAATTGAGATAAACATGAACATCTCAAACTTCTTACTGTGGTAAAAGAGCCGGGAATATGAACCCTACTGACCGCATTCTGTTGCTATGGCTTATTGCACATCCTGATTGGCCCCATATATTGCTGCTTGCAACTATATTTATAATAAAAAATGTTATAATGAAAATAATAATAATAATTATTATTATTACTATTATTATTGCTGTTGCTGTTGTTGTTGATGTTAATCATACATGCATGTAGACGATTTTTGGCAGAGTAGCCCTGGTGAGATGATAACATTATTACAGGACAAATACATTATTTTCATATGACTGGATTTCTAATGTATGTTTAAGCCCTGCCTCTACTTCTGCCTCAGATGGGCTGTTGTTGTGAGAGATTACGTAGTGGCATGTATCCACACAGGGGATGCCCTGGCACTGGGTATAAAACATAGCAACTGGACTCGGGAGTGGTCAGACAGAGGAGGGGAGTCATGAGGGCTTCTCTAGACACACTCCTGCTTTCGTATGTGCACTTGACCTCCATGGTGTTCTCTGCATTCTCTGCTTTGTCTTCCTCACCGTCCACTTCTTGTGAGTTACAGGCACGGTTTAATCTCAGCAGAATGTATAAAGCCGGAGAGATTGTACTGGGTGGCATGTTTCCTATCTACTACCGGCCTGTCCTCCCTGACCTGTCTTTCACCTCCAAGCCACAGCAACACGCTTGCAAAGGGTGAGTATCAGAGACACAATAGCAAGCATAGGAAAACAGGGAACTTGTTTCGATAGATCGTACCATATTACTAGTTGATATGTATTTAAAGGACAACTTTAGTTTTTTACAACAAGGGTTCATATTTTAGATTGTAATTAAATAATATAAAAGATGAGTGTTAAAATGATTTAATTTACTTCTTTCTGTTGTTTTAGAGATTCTTATTTCAGTGTTTGGGGGCAGTGGCTAAATACGTCATTTTACACAGAATAAGCCCATTCCCAAGATACAACGCAACCTTTCATGGTTGGATGTGACTTGGGGGCTAGAAGTGTTACTGTAAATAGCAATAAAGAAACTGCTGGCTTATTGTGTCTAAAAATACATATGTTGCCACTTGTACGCATGCCCCCATGCGTACGCTTGCCCCACATTTTAGCACGGTAAATGCGATAAAACAATAGAACGAAGCAAATGAAATTTTTTTAACACTCACTTTTCTTTTCTCTAATTACAATCTAAAATATCAACCCTTGTTGTAAAAAAACAAAGTTGTCCTTTAAAAGTGTTCCACACAGTAATGTTTTGCGTGTTATAGTTTTCTCATAACAGGGTGGTGGTGGTCCCAGACCATGGCTTTTGCCATTAATGAAATCAACAGAAACGCCAACCTTCTACCCAACGTGACTCTGGGATATAGGATCTATGACAGTCCCCCGTTTGGAGGTGTCCCTGCAGCGATGGCATTGGTCAGTGGGAGAGAGAAGGTGTTTCGATTGGATGACAGCTGCGCTGGGTCCCCTCCAGTGCTGGGAACTGTGGCTGCAGCTACCTCGAGCACTATTCATGTCTCTAGACTATTAGGTTTGTACAGAGTGCCCATGGTAAGTTATACTTGAATCCCACTTTACCATCACTCATGTATATCTGATTCATTTAGGCTATACATAATTATTTATAAATCTAAAATACAGAGGTGGAAAGTACATTTACTCAAGTCCTGTACTGAAGTACAATCTTTAGGTATTTGTACTGTACTGTATTTCCAATGTCCAATACCTTTAGGCCTACTTTTACTCCACTACATCTTGGATCCAAATATTGTACTTTTACTCCAGTATTAACCACTTCAGCCTACATTTCGGCCATTTGAAAAAAGACAATCTACAGGCTGGTATTTTCAAAGGATTTGTATACATTTCAAATGTGAAATGGGACATTCTATATTGCAGTATTGATTATTTTACTTAAAATTGAGTGAGTACCTTTTCCACCACCACTAAAATTTCACAGGACAGAAACCTTGTATCTCCATTGATAGTTCATCTTCATATGTTGCTTTTTCATAAATTAATGCCCTATCATATTTGGACCATTGTGATTCACCCCTTTTGAGCTTGTCCATTCCATTTTCACAATGTGTTGAATGTTCATGTTTGAGAATCTTCACCTATATATGACCAAAAAAAGGGAGGCCAGGTTGAACTACTGAGAAATATTAACAAGAGCTTGTGACTATATAATAATTACATTTATCACAGCATTTATTTCCCGAAAAGGTTTCCACCCTCCACTGATATGCCTAATTTTGTTATTTGACCATTTACAAATCTAAAATATGATAGGGAATGGAAATTGTATTGTATTGTTTACAGCCTGAAATGCTGGGTCCCCTCCAGTGCTGTTGCAGCCATTTTGGACAGTTTGATTAATTTAACTGACAAATCTTGTTTGAGTTTTAACATAAAAGGTTGCCTACCCCTGTCCTAGCACTTCATTATCCCTGTAACCCTTCTTGCGAATTGATGCTGTTGATTGAACAAGGTATGGCTGTACAGACATCTTGGCACTCATTTTTTGTTTTTGTTTTCTAAGGTCTGCTTTGTGGTCATTTGTGCATTCTTAACTTGTAATGTTAAGAATGCAATAGACCTAATTAGATTTAGATGGATTGTTTTACCTGGTATCCTGTAGTTTCAGTGCTCATAATGTCGTCAGCCATCTTCGCAAGTGAAGGACGAACATGATAGATACATTATTCTATGTATGTGATCATTGACCTTGCTTATTGTAAGTCTACAACATTTTAAGTTTAGGGGACATCTCTCAAAACATGTGGTGTAATATTTTATTCAAAAATAGCAGATCTACAAGCTTGCGGCGCTTCACCGAGCTTGTATATTTACTATTTTTCAATAGCTAAAGTATAAAATAATTAAGGCCCTAGTAACTCAGTCCCACTTTTCCCCCCGGCTATGTGTCTTTGCCCAGGTCGGTATCATAGCCACCTGCACCTGTCTCAGTGAGAGGACCCAGTTCCCCTCTTTCTTCAGAACAATGCCAAGTGACTCCTTCCAGGTGAATATCTCTGCACACACAATATGTTGTCAATTATAGTTCATGTTTCACACGCTTAGCAAATATCTTCTATTACAGGGGTCAGCAACCTCTTTGACATGAAGTGCAAGGTTTTCATTTTTCTCGATTCTTTGTTTGTCATTTATTAAGTGAAATCAATATTACTTTCTCTGATTTCCCATGATGAATAGTCTAGCCCCGGGGTCTTCAACAGGGGGTCCGGGACACCTAGGGGGTCCACAAGAGTTAGAGGTTGTAGATCTAAGCCGTTGTGAGCTTGTAGATCTGCTATTTTCGGTGAAGTTGTTTGGTGTATAGGGAGGGAAAAAAGAGCAGACCCAGTTCAAAGCCAAAGGTCAAGTCTACTTAGCATTGATGGTTTAAGTGGTTAAATGTCTTAAAATACACATGTATCGTGATGCGTATCGTATCGCTATTAAATGTATCGTTACACCCCTACTAGCTCTGGTCCATCGCGTCACCTCCCGGTGACGCTCTGACAGACCCGTCGGCAAATGGCTAGACCCCAGTATCTCAGCCCCTCCAAGCGCTCAACTTCAGTCAAAATAAACAAAACTATTTCACAACTCACCAACCAAAGGTAGTTTTGCGCTGTTGAATGTCTATTCTCCGCGGTGGTGAACCCCTCAGCACCCCACCCACTCTGTAAAATACATTATTTTTGTCATGAAATAAAACGCACCCACCTCGAGCCACCTAGCGGCCACCGCAGATACAATGGTTAACAACCCGGAAATAAGCGGCGGTCGAGTTGGATGCACTTTATTTCATTTCATTTGCTTAGGGGTTCACCACCGCGGAGAATAGACTTTCAACAACGCAAAACTACCTTTGGTTTGGTGAGTAGTGAAGTACTTTTGTTTATTTTGACTGAAGTTGAGCGCTCTGAGGGGCTGAGATACTGGGGTCTAGCCATTTGCAGACGGGTCTGTCAGAGCGGCACCGGGAGGTGACGCGATGGACCAGAGCTACACCCCTACTATCCATGAATCTCTCTCAGCTAAGGGGTCCTTGGCCCGAAAGGACATTGAAGACCCCTATAAGCACTTATCCATTATTGATCCATTCCTTCATCAAACCAGGTGCGAGCCTTGCTCCAGATCATGAGGCGGTTCGGATGGACCTGGGTAGGACTGCTGTTTGTCGACGACGACTTTAGCCGTGAACCCGCCCAGTCCTTCCAGTCTGAGCTGGCCCGGTCCGGTCTGGGTTGCCTGGCGTATGCAGAGGTTCTGCCATATGACCTGGGACGCAGCGACCCGGCTATACTGACGAGGATCGTCACTGTGGTGAAGAGATCCACAGCTCGCGTGGTCATTGCGTTGGTATACGGGAACCATATGGTTAAGCTCGCGGAAGAGGTTGGTGCCATACAGTATGATTCATGTTCATTAAAGGACAAATTAGTTTTTTTTACAACAAGGGTTCATATTTTAGATTGTAATGAGAGAAAAGAAAAGGTGAGTGTTAAAATGTTTTCATGTACTTCTTTCTATTGTTTTAGCAATTTTAATTACTTTGATTTCAGTGCATGGGGGCATGCGTGCAAGTGCCCAAATGTGTCTTTTTATACAACATAAGCTAGCCGGCAATTTCTTTATTACTATTTAGAGTAAAACTACTAGCCCCCATAAGTCACATCTGCCCATGAAAGATTGTGGTGCATCTTGGGATTTGGGAATGGGCTTATTGTATTTAAAAATACATATTCCACTTGCACGCATGCCCCAAACCACTGAAATCAATGTCATTAAAATCGCTAAACCAATAAATGAAAATGTTTTAACACTCTTTAGGAATCTTGTCTGTTCTATGATTACAATCTAAAATATTAATCCTTGTTGTAAAAAAAACTAAGTTGTCCTTCATAGTTACATTTGGACGTAAAGATGCAGTTTGGTTGAAATGTAACTGCGAGCACATTTTACAGGTGGTAAAGCAGAATGTGACAGGTCTGCAGTGGATAGCCACGTGGCACTGGGCAGTCTATACTGTGCTCCAGTCTCCTCACTTCATGCCGTACTTAGGAGGCACCCTGGGTTTGGCCATCCGTCGAGGAGAGATACCAGGGCTCCATGACTACGCCTTAAACATCCACCCGAACAACGACCCTGACTACAGACATGAACACAGCATGGTATGTACGCATATGTATGCATATGGAGTCTCCAGACTCCACCGTAGCCCATTGCACTTGACCTTGAATACCGCCTAGTCCATACATGGGCAACTGGTGGCCCAGGGGCCACATGCAGCCCCCACCTTCACTTAATGCGGCCCACAGGTTAATACCGGAATACTGATATACAGCTCTTCAGCTCTTACAATTCCAAAAATTACCAACTTTAATTCCGTCAGTATATATATATATATATTATTATTTTTTATGTTCAATGTATTTGGGTTCATAAAGTTAACATGAGTGTATAACTAAATGCGTTTGAAATTAAATCAAGATGTTACATTTCAGGATTACAATTAAAAAATAACAAAAAATAATTCAGGATTCCAATTCAAAAGATCTGCGATGCGTTTTGAGCTTGTAGATCTGCTATTTTTGCTTCTTTTGTATGAGATACTAGAATGACAAAGTAGGACGTAGCAATATGCATTGTGGCCCTCTGGAGTGAAGGTGGAAATATAGTGGCCCTCTCAATCATCAAAGTTGCCCACCCCTGGCCTAGTCTTATGCAAAGGTTAAATGCAATTTAGATAGCATGTTATTTAGACAGGTGCCAGGTCCATAAAACTAAAAACCGTCAAGACCCCAGCCTACCACACCAGAAAAATAGTTTGCTCCCCGTTCCGTTTTTCTCATAGTGCAACATATATCCTACATTGATCTCCAGTCTTGATGGTGTTTCTTCTTCAGGTGAAGCAGTTTTGGGAGCACACATTTCAGTGTAAATTTGCACCCCTTCCGCCAGAGTGGGTGGATGCTGGTGGACGGGTGTGTACTGGACAGGAGGACCTGGCAACAGCAGAGACCTCCATGTTGGACGTGTCTGCGCTCAGAATCGTGTATGATGTGTACAAGGCTGTGTATGCCCTGGCCCACGCCCTCCATGACATGTTACAATGTGTGCCAGGAAGAGGGCCTTTCATCGGGCACAGCTGTGCCAGTCTGCAGACGATACAGCCATGGCAGGTGTTAATTAGTTCACAGTTTGCCCTGTTAATGTTTCTAGTCAAATTGAATAAGTTCATGATATTGGTAACAATAAACAGGTATTATAACATTTCATATAACTAGAAGTTTGCGGCCCTTTGGGCCGCTCACATCTAGAGATCGTGTCCGATTTGCAGGCGCTCACAGCTATGTTGCAGCAGTGATCCAACTGATATGGCCATAGCTGTATCTGTCAGTCCTTGCACACTTTCCCACATGTCCCTAGTATCCAGTTGTCCAGGTGCCCACCTCTCCAAGTGCCCACATGTCCCTAGTGCCCAGTATTCCAGGTGCCCACCTCTGCAAGTGCCCACACGTCCCAAGTGCCCAGTTTTCCAGGTGCCCAACTCTCCAAGTGCCCACATGTCCCTAGTGCTGTGTTGTCCAGGTGGTCACCTCTCCAAGCACCACCTACAGGCCAAAAAGGCCCTGACTGTGTAGGGCCCTAGGCAGCCACCTAGGCCCGGCCCTGCACCGCCTACTGTGTGATGCACAGTCCGGCCCTGCACCACCTACTGTGTGATGCCCCAGTCTGGCCTTGCACCGCTTACTGTGTGGGGGCCCAGTCCGGCCCTGCACCGCCTACTGTGTGGTGCCCGAGTCCGGCCCTGCACCGCCTACTGTATGGGGGCCCAGTCCGGCCCTGCACCGCCTACTGTGTGGGGGCCCAGTCCGGCCCTGCACCGCCTACTGTGTGGGGGCCCAGTCCGGCCCTGCACCGCCTACTGTGTGGGGGCCCAGTCCGGCCCTGCACCGCCTACTGTGTGGGGGCCCAGTCCGGCCCTGCACCGCCTACTGTGTGGGGGCCCAGTCCGGCCCTGCACCGCTTACTGTGTGGGGGCCCAGTCCGGCCCTGCACCGCCTACTGTGTGGGGGCCCAGTCCGGCCCTGCACCGCCTACTGTGTGGGGGCCCAGTCTGGCCCTGCACCGCTTACTGTGTGTGGGCCCAGTCCAGCCCTGCACCGCCTACTGTGTGCTATTTTCCTATGGATTTTGACTTGCATTGGTATGCCTTGAGCAAAACATGTTTGAAAACCTCTGTAATTCAACAGTCCCTTACTTTTTTACCCATTCTAGCTTTTGTATTACCTGGAAAAGGTCAACTTCACCACATCATTTGGTGATGATGTAACATTTGATGAGAATGGTGATGCTTTACCAATCTATGATGTCATCAACTTGGCGTGGCTCCCTGACGGAAGCACAAAGGCTCAGAATGTAGGCGTGTTCAAGAAGTCAGCCTCCACAGGAGAAGAACTCATCCTTGATGAAAACAGAATCTTCTGGAACTTTGAATCCAAAAAGGTCACATTCACTTTCTACAATAGCTAATGTTGAGCTAATGGTGTGAATATAATCTAAAATGATTGCCCAGACATGGGTGTACGCCAACGTGTAAGTGATATTTATCAAGCCGATCATCAGCTGTATAGGATCACGGCTGCTGATCCTTGTGTTCATCTGGTCTGTCCTTAAATATGGTCTGGTCTGTCCTTAAATATTCTTGAAACACCCAGATTTTACGACATGAACAAGCGGAATACGACCAAACAACATATGGAAAGCCAATAGGAAACAGTTCCATGTCCGCAGTGTACACACACACACACACACATACACACACACACGCACACGCACACGCACACGCACATGCACATACTTGCAAGGCCAACTGAGCAGCATTTTTGCGACCGTAGGTCGCATTTACTATCAAACCCTGCACAAACTGTGAGTGAGTCCGTCAGTCCGTCAGTCTGTCCGTCACACCTCACACGTCACACTCTTGCCCTGCTCATATCTCCGCAACCGTTGCCCCGATCCATGCCAAATTTTGCACACACGTTCCTTACCTGCCAAACTACAACCTCCAAGGACCCCCGGAGCTCCAGGGACCCCCAGCTCCCTGGGGGACCCCCAGATGTAAAAAATGACCAAATGTGCTAAACTGACCAAATGACCACCCCGACGGGGCTGCTCATGGGGAATTCCCGGGGACCACCCACTCCTGGTGCTCCAGAACGGATGCAAAAGTGGTGGCGCCCCCAGTGGAGGACCCCCTACACTGCAGCTCACATAAAATGCCGTAACTCCGGCTAGGAGCGACCGGGACAGCCGGGGCCGGTACCTATTCGTCCGCCTTGCCGGCGCGGAGACCCCACCCCTCATTTCTCACATGGCCCTCTTCTAGCGCCACCATGAGGCCGATTCTTGCAAAACACATTTTTGGACACTGCTCCTACAATTTTTGCCCTAAAATCACGCAAATCGGTACACAGTGTCTACACTCATCCCATCAACATGAATCTCTCCCATATAGCGCCACCTCCAGGCCGATTTTTAAAAACACATTTTTGGACACTGCTCCTACAGATTTTGCCCTAAAATCACGAAAATCACTACACAGTATGTCTACACTCATGTCATCAACATGGATCAGGAAGATTTTGGCAAAACACATTTTTGCCCTATTTGTGGAGATATGTCACCTACGGTCGCTTATCTCCCGATTAGGGAGCCTTACTGGTATTACACTGTGGAAACAGCAGTCTTTGACAGTGAGATTACCATTTATTCCGTAACGGTACAATATGTCAATGACACCAGTCACATCGTCATGAATGGAACACGTTTGTATATTCATTTAACTCATCACCAACAAGCGTTCGAGTTCGAGTTAGGTTACACTAAAATAAAGCAATCGAGACATGGGCTGCCGTGACACCACGTTAATGAGAGTGGCAGTCATAATCTGAACGTGATTGGGGTGATTGATGACTGAATGCATAAATATTAATGGATGAGGACTGGTGTGTGGTGGGATGGTTATATCGCCGATCTCCTGGTGGCCCAAATAAAACCGGCACAAACTGTCAGTCAGTCTGTCTGTCTGTCTGTCTGTCTGTCTGTCTGTCTGTCTGTCTGTCTGTCTGTCTGTCTGTCCGTCTGTCTGTCACACCTCACACGTCACACTATTGCCCTGCTCATATCTCCGCAACCGTTGCCCCGATCCATGCCAAATTTTGCACACACGCTCCTTGGCTGCCAAACTACAACCTCCAAGGACCCCCGGAGCTCCAGGGATCCCCAGGTCCCTGGGGGACCCCCAGATGTAAAAAATGACCAAATGTGCAAAAATGACCAAATGACCACCCCAACGGGGCTGCTCACGGGGAATTCCCGGGGACCACCGACTCCTGGTGCTCCAGAACGGATGCAGAAGTGGTGGCGCCCCCAGTGGAGGACCCCCTCCACTGCAGCTCACATAAAATGCCGTAACTCGGGCTAGGAGGGTCCGGGAGAGCCGGGGACGGTACCTATTCGTCCGCCAAGGCAACGCGGACACCCCACCCCTCATTTCTCACATGGCCCTGTTCTAGCGCCACCATGAGGCCGATTTTTAAAACACATTTTTGGACACTGCTCCTACAGTTTTTGCCCTAAAATCACGCAAATCGCTACACAGTATGTCTACACTCATCCCATCACCATGAATCTGTCCCATATAACGCCACCTTCAGGCCGATTTTTAAAAACACATTTTTGGACACTGCTCCTACAGATTTTGCCCTAAAATCACGAAGATCACTACACAGCATGTCTACACTCATGTCATCAACATGGATCAGGAAGATTTTGGAAAAACAAATTTTTGCCCTATTTGTGGAGATAAGCGACCTACGGTCGCTTATCTCCCGATTAGGGAGTCTTACTGGTTACCTGCACTGGACACAGGTTTGGAGCGTCAGGTTTCTATCCTCAACACAGGTTGCACATAACTCCAGAGGATGTAGCTACTGCTAGTTTGTAGATGAAAAGATTCAGATCCAGATCTGCAATCAGCAAACCAGGCCTGGTGGAGATATGTGCTCCGAGGAGAACACCTTCCCACGTTTAGACTGAAATTGATCACTGTTGCTTTCCTGTGTAGCCTCCTCGGTCAGTATGCAGTGAGAGCTGTTCCCCTGGAACCCGTCTGGCCAGAAGGAAAGGGGAACCTGTCTGCTGCTTTGACTGCATTGCTTGTTCTGAGGGAGAGATCAGCAATGAGACTGGTAGGTTCACATTTTGTATCTATGTATAGTAGTAGAGCATCATTAGGACAATACTGTCTATCTAACCTCGCCCTCTTTGTCAGATTCTACAGAGTGCACCGGTTGTCCAGAGGACTTCTGGTCCAATCCCCGGCATGACCACTGTGTCCACAAGAGCGTGGAGTTCCTCTCCTTCCACGAGCCCCTGGGTATCTCCTTGATCACCATCTCGTTGCTGGGCACACTTCTGTGCGCCGTCGTCCTGGGAATCTTCATCCATCACCGAGACACGCCCATGGTGCGCGCCAACAACTCAGAACTCAGCTTCCAACTGTTGCTTTCGCTCAAACTGTGTTTCCTGTGCTCCCTGCTGTTCATTGGTCGTCCCAGAATGTGGACCTGCCAGCTGAGACACGCAGTGTTTGGGATCAGTTTTGTTCTGTGTGTTTCCTGTATCTTGGTAAAGACTATGGTGGTGTTGGTGGTGTTCAAGGCCTCCAAGCCCGGGGCTGTGGACGTATTGAGGTTCTTCGGTGCCGTGCAGCAGAGAGGAACAGTTCTGGTTCTCACTTTTATCCAGGGAATTATCTGCATAGCTTGGCTCGTCTGTGCTTCACCAACGCCTCATAAAAACACACAATACCGCAGCGATAAGATAGTCTATGAGTGTGACGTGGGATCAACGGTTGGGTTTGCAGTGCTACTGGGTTATATTGGTCTACTGGCGCTCCTCAGTTTCCTTCTTGCATTCATGGCGAGGAATCTTCCAGACAACTTCAACGAAGCCAAGTTGATAACGTTCAGCATGTTGATCTTCTGTGCCGTGTGGATCGCCTTCGTCCCGGCGTACGTCAGCTCCCCGGGCAAATATGCGGATGTGGTGGAGGTGTTTGCTATTCTGGCGTCTAGTTTTGGTCTGTTGTTGGCGTTGTTTGGACCAAAGTGTTATATAATCCTTTTGAAACCTGAGAGAAACACTAAGAAGTCCATCATGGGTCGTGGTGCCACCAAGACGTAGTACAGTGGTTCATCCACGGTTCTATTGTGAAAATAGCAGATCTACATGCTCAAACGCCTCGCAACGCGAGGCGTTGTGAGCATGTAGATGGGCTATTTTCACAATTTCTGCCCCTAATATTTGACAAGTTTAATTTGTCATTTTTGGATAGCCTTCGTCCCGGCGTACGTCAGCTCCCCGGGCAAATATGCGGATGTGGTGGAGGTGTTTGCTATTCTAGCGTCAAGTGTGTGTGTGTGTGTGTGTGTGTGTGTGTGTGTGTGTGTGTGTGTGTATAACATGCACCTCATTGGTATTTGGAATGGACACCCATTTCATCCAGAATGCATATTCATCAGATGATACGACCTTAAATACTCAGCTCTAAATGTGTCAAATAAAATCACACCTGTGCGAAGTGAGCATGCAAACACCCGTGCAGATCTCATTGTTTGTGGTGAATGAGGAGGAGTTGGATATGTTGTAGACTTGGCTGCAATGTGAGTCTTTTAATGTGTATGAGAAAAAAAGACATGAAAAAACATGAATAAAAAGATACAATTATAAGTGATGTATGTATAGTTGTTGTGACCGAAGGTCGCAGTTTACCATGAGAAATGTCACAGCTTGTCTCCGTGTAGAAGTGTAGACGTGTATACGGTCTATGGGCAAACCCGTAGAATGTGTCATCATGATGTCATCATGCTCTGATGTCACAGTGATGTCAGGAGAACCACTCTTCCAGAACTGTGCAGAGAGGACTGCATTGAATTCAAAAGAACCGATCACATTACAAGATCAAAGCTATGACAAAACTATGACATCACAATATAACAAACTAAGACACTATCCAGAATGCAATGAAACAGGTAACACATAGCAGAGAACAGAACAGCTTTTGATTGAAACATAGGAAGTGAAGTGAAACATAGTAGGAGCGGTTTGCACCGGACACAAATGTGCTCAGTCAGGATGCTATAATTTGAAGTCTTTCACAGGATAGGTTATCGTTCATTCATCGGGAGGATACCTCATCCAAAAAGGCTTTCAGGATTCAAATTCAAAAGTAGCAAAAATAGCCGATCTACAAGCTCAAAACGGGTTGTATTTTGAGCTCTTGGATCTGCCGCCCCTCCCCCCTTAGTAGGCCTACCTTTATTCAAGTATTTACATGTTTAATAATAATAATTCTCCAGCATTACATCTCATCTCAGATGCAAATATTAATTTATTATTATTTAGATTATTGATACAAAACATAGGCTACAGTAGGCTATTGATTGAGTGATAAATGATGGTTATTATCATTAGGTCTATCATTGGCCTATAGGGTAATCTGCTCAACAGGCACAGCACATATAAAGATTCGGTTTTTTGCTTTTTTTAAATGACAAAATGTTTCATGTTCAAGTCATAGAGTTTATTATTATTTTAGGCGAACAGATGAGCACTTTGATCAGCGGTCTCTTCTGCGTGACATATGTGACTGCTCCTTGTTTAACTATCCCCCTGTTGTGGTTTCTCGTGACGTATGCCACCACTCCGTCTTTGCAACCCTCGTCAGCAACCAGTGTGCAGTGTTGCCATGGCTGCACTGTTATAAGTGACTTTGGACCATGTTCTTTCTGTGAAGTTGCTTGTAAAAATGTGTAGTTGCAGTTTGTGGGGCTTGTTTCTCAATGTTGTTTAACCCAGTGGTTCCCAAATTAAAATGTATTAAAATATAATTTTGTGTACCACATATTTTGATAATAGCAGATCTAGCTCTCTCACAACGCGTCCACGCTGTGAGAGCTTGTAGATCGTCTATTTTTAAATAGCCAATGTAGTTTAAAGCATTGGTTCTCAAAGTGGGGTCTGGGGACTCCCAGGGGTCCTTGAGGGTGTTCAGGGGCCCAAATGAAAGTTAGGAACCAAATGGACTTTATGGGTCTGTAACTCTCAGAAAGAGTACAAATGGAACCACATGGCCAAAACGGGTCCATTTGTATGTTAAATTATACGTTAGATTTTACATTATAAATTGGGGTCTCAGAGATAGAAATGCCATTAAATGAGGGTCCGTAGCTTTAGCCTAATGCATGTCAAACTGGGGGTCCTTGAAATTCAAATTCACTGCTAGCTGTAAAAATCTTCTCTTTGGGGGTCCCTGGCATATCTTTTCAAATGCGGGTCCGGTCCGTGGGCTAATAATTTTCATTTTGGGGGCCATTGACATATAGTTTGAGAACCACTCTTTGCTCATTTGGCCTACTACAGCAGTGGCTCCCAAATGTTTTAGCCCAATTAAGGCCTAAAAGAGAAATTAGACATTTGCCTGGACCCAAACTATAGTGAAAATCTCAACTTCTTAAACATTTGTTTTCTAATTTAAGTAATGTTGATGATTTGCCTTTGATTTATTTGTGAAATTACTGAAGAAAAAAAAAACATTGAATTTGTTAAATACGTAAAAGAAAATAGGCTTTTTAAAATGCCTTTTTAAAATGTATTATAGTCTAATAATTAAAAAAACTAAATGTAGCAAAGAAAAAAATTAAGGGACCCACACAAATATGTCGGTGGCCCACAAATGGGTCCCGACCCAGTGTTTGGCAACCAGTTTGCTTCCTTTGGGGTGGTTTTATTTTCATAGACTCTCGTTGCTTATTTCTCTCATCTCACAAAATCTGGCAACACGGCCGGTACGTGTGTCACTTCCATTCTCTTCCGGGTCGTCGGTCAGTTCATCACACACGTTTCATTCAGAAGCAGAGACGCACACAGTCAGACAGCAGAGTTTTATTAATATTAATAAACAAAACGCCTGTAATTCCAGCACCATGATGGACGAGCAGGTGTGTGAATACACGAGCAGGCTGCAGGAGCAGGTGAGACGTTCTACTGTAAAACATGCTAAACGATGCTAACACGGTCTGTTTGTGTTTGGAAACGTGTGCTGCTTGGATGCTGAAGATGATGTAACCTCTGTGTGGTCA
This sequence comes from Nannobrachium achirus, assembly GCF_963921795.1. Lineage (NCBI taxonomy): Eukaryota > Metazoa > Chordata > Actinopteri > Myctophiformes > Myctophidae > Nannobrachium > Nannobrachium achirus. Next base: position 50,106,387 of record NC_137826.1, read on the forward strand.
CTAGTTATACTGGCACACAGTATGTTATATTTTAAACAGTGGTGGGAAAAGTGTTCACATTCTTTAGATGTACTCTGTTACAAGTAAAAGACTGGAATTCAATGTGTACCTGAATACAAGTATGAAAGTATTGGCATCAAAAAGTACCAAAAATAAAAGTACAAAATGTTTGGAAATAGCAGATCTACAAGCTTGTAGATTGACTATTTTCAAATAGACATGGTATACAAGGCTAAAGTGGTTCATGTATGTTTTATAATTGTATAATGTATATCTGCAAAATAACTAGTAACTAAAGTTTTCAAATAAATGTAGTGGAGTAGAAATGTAGTGGAGATATTTGGATCTCAGACTCAGATCCAAATATCCAGTATTTGGATCTGAGATGTAGTGGAGAAGAAGTAAAAGTATTGGAAATACTCAACTAAAGTACAAATACCTCAAAATTGTACTTATATAAGTACAGTACTTAAGTAAATGTACTTAGTTTCTTTACACCACTGAATATGTTATATTTTAAATGGCTAATTATGTTTGTTTAGTATTAATAATCTGACTATTAAAGTAACTATGGAGCTGTTAAGTATGACATCATTTTGTAGGCAGAGGAGAATTTCTGCCCCCAGTTTCCGTGAATCTTTTTACTATTTTTACTACTAACACATTTTTCTTCTCTTTGTTGTTGAAAGGAAAGTGTTAGAATTATACTTTAGTCGTTATTTTTGTCTCGGATCTGTTGAAATAGCGAGGGACAGAAAATGCTCTGGGTACAGAGTTCTCCTCTGCCTACAAAATGATGTCACGGCGTAAAAGCCCCATAGTAACAAAGGCTTCGTAATTGAATATAAAAGTACAACATTTAGCCTCTGAGATGTCTATAAACTATATAAACTCTTGTGAGAGACCTAAGCCATCCAAATCATAAGCCAAATCTTGCCAGAGCCAATTCTCTCCAAAAACATCTCTCATTGGCATGTAGCCGCAAATTGCAACACTAGATTTTTTTTTTATCGGATAAATCTAGGGTTGCAATACCTCCCATAGGCAGCCAATGCATCAAAACAGTTTTTTTGCCATCTGATTGTATTAAACAACGTCAAACTCACCAATATTGGGGCTGTATGGAAAGCTTGGAGTATCCTCTTTCTATCTGCAAAGTGTTTGTTTCAGAAGACATGTTTTTTTTAAGTGTTGAACTTCGGAAGCGCTCGTCTTTTATAACACCATGTTCCGCTGCCTCCTGCATTAGGCTATGTGACATTTAGAACCAGCTGGTACACAGGACCTCTGAGTGACTTCCCACGAGCGCTTCCAAACTCCAGCACCTGGAAAAAATAATCACCTGAACTGGATTTCTTGATAGAAAGTAGGGATGGTCCGATCAGGTTTTTTGGAACCGATCACCGAGCACCGATCACAAAAGTTTGATCACCCGATACCGATCAATCACCGATCCGATCAAGTTTTTATTTATATATTATTTATATTTTCTAAATGTTAATGTTTTAACTTTAATTAATTAATTCACTCATGAATTCATTTATATATTTGCCTTATAGTTATTTACCAGCATTACTAAGTATTTATTATCATTAGCAGTAACTAATTATTCCTTCAGCACTGTGGAAATCAATACCCCAAAATGGCCTCAAGTGGGCATACTGAACGGCTGGTTGATCGGATGCACCGATCGGATCGGATCGGTGAATTTACCTTTTGATCTAAACCACCGATTATCGCCGATCACGCTTTGATCGGCCCGATCCGATCCATTGCCGATTGATCGGTAACATCTCTAATAGAAAGTAGCTCATAACATGTCTACGGCTACGCTGGGTTTTTCTGAAACAAACACTTTGCAGATATAAAGAGGTTTCCATACAGCCCCAATATTGGTGAGTTTGACGTTGTTTAATACAATTAGATAGCAAAAAAAAAACAAAAAAACGTTTTGATGCATTGGCTGCCTATGGGAGGTATTGCAACCCTAGATTCAACTGATTAAAAAAAAATGTAGTGTTGCTTGCGGCTAATTGGCATGTTGAGTTTGAAACAATGTCCAGCACTCCCAAAAAGCAAAACAAAAGCTCCAAGTAGATTTCTATTTGACTTGGACACGGTTTTCCTCTTTTTTTAATGAGTGGGAGACAGTTTTCAGTAGGCCTGTGACGATTCACTTTTTCCCGATTCGATTCGATTTCGATTCATAGGGTGACGATTCGATTATATCACGATTATTGTGTTTTCCTGCGATTTGCGATTCGAATCACGATTATTGCGATTTTTCCCCCAAAATTACAGCTTTTTTATATTGAAACATTTTAAAACAATTCTAAACAATATAAAACATTAAAAGTTGAATCATATACTTCAAATCAATGCAGCCAAATAAAGTCAGTCAATCTTTCTGACATTTATTTCAGCCAAAGTGCCAGTGGTACAACATTACAACAACATGTTCCTGGTCAAGATGCCAGAAAACACAGAACACAACAGTCATAAAAAAAAAGAAAAAGAAATCGCTGTGCTGCAGGCCTACAGCATTGTGCTAGCTTTAGCCATAACATGACATCCTCATGACCTAAAACTGTTCCTTTAGGACCTGTACTTACTCTGACCGAAAGTGGTTATTTCACCTTCAGGTTAATTAAATAAATAAAATCGGGAAAATTGATTCTGAACGTTGAAAATCGATTACTTGAATCGCCAGCATTAACATCACGATAATATAGTGAATCGATTTTTTTTGCACAGGCCTAGTTTTCAGTTTCATTCTGAGTAGAAGAAAAAGGGAGTGTTTTGCACATCCATACAAGCTGTCACTGGGTGGGGCATGACTATATCTCTGTGTGTGTGTGTGTGTGTGTGTGTGTGTGTGTGTGTGTGTGTGTGTGTGTGTGTGTGTGTGTGTGTGTGTGTGTGTGTAGAATAGAAAGGAAAAAGGTTTCTAAATCACGTAAAATCACGCACGCACGCACGCGCTGTGTGTGTGTGTGTGTGTGTGTGTGTGTGTGTGTGTGTGTGTGTGTGTGTGTGTTTTACTGTGTAAAATCAAATAAGTACATTTATCAACTATGTGTGTTCTTATCAGGTGAAGATCATTACAGTGACCATGACCCTTATCTTTGCTTGTTGCATGATGCAATAATGCATTATATACCGTGTTCCAGTTGTATATAAGCCCACGGCCCACGCGCATAGACAGTCACACAATTTATAAGAAATGCCCATTGCTAATCAGTGACACACAGCTTTCAGTTTCATGTTGAGTGGGACCTGTGTGTGTCAACCCTACACACATCCATTCGCTTCCTCAATCCTCATTCATAGTATTCTGTCAGAGAGTGGTGAGATTACCGCTAATCAGTTTGCCCTTTGCACAATTGTGTCTCAAAGTACCACAGCCAACACCTTGCGTGTTGAACTTGAGAGATTGAGACGGAGACAGAGAGACACAGAGTAGTGTGGACAGACAGGTTGTTGGACCTTTTTGTCAGTAGACTCAGTACAGTAAGTATCAAAATAATGTATTTGTCATTGTATGTTTTTTTCCTTGTACAAAACTGTGTGTGTGTGTGTGTGTGTGTGTGTGTGTGTGTGTGTGTGTGTGTGTGTGTGTGTGTGTGTGTGTGTGTGTGTGTGTGTGTGTGTGTGTGTGTGTGTGTGTGTGTGTGTGTGTGTGTGTGTGTGTGTGTGTGTGTGTGTGTGTGTGGTTAAACCAGACAGTTATATTTGTCATTTGACGTTGTTTTTACTTTTTAGGACAGTGTCAGTCCCACTTTGAACTTGACAGTGCTGCTTTGGGCATGTGGCACATAGAGCACATAGCAGACCTCCAAGTTCACAATATTGACTGTATATTTCACATGGACCTCACTCAGCTCAGCAGATGGTGTGATTTCATCTGATCGTGTGTGTGTGTGTGTGTGTGTGTGTGTGTGTGTGTGTGTGTTAGGAGCGACAGATCCAGTCCCTCACAGCCGAGGTGCAGAGCCTCCAGAAGCCGGTGTCTCAGGAGGGCCTGTCCCCACAGCTGGACGAGCTGCGAGAGGAGAACGCACGCCTCAAGTACAGGCTCAACATCCTCAAGAGGGTACCTGTCTGTCTGTCTGTCTGTCTGTCTGTCTGTCTGTCTGTCTCTGCTCTGATCCTCTCTACCGCCAGCATCACCTATTCTCTGCATCTAGAGTCGGGATTTGAACCCATTATTTTATACTTTAGCTGTTCAAAAATAGCAGATCTACGAGCTTGTAGATCTGTCTACTTTTGAAAAGTCGTGAAAGATTGCACAAATCTTTGGCTATAATTCATTTTAAAGTGTGTGTGTGTGTGTGTGTGTGTGTGTGTGTGTGTGTGTGGGGGGGGGGGGGGGGGGGTCAGTGGTCAATTATGTATAATTCTAGGGGTCCTTGACATTAAAAAACATTGAGCATGTACAGTACCTTTTTCAGAAAACCATTAGGATTTAGAAGATTTCTTTTGTATTTTTCAGATGGCTTAAAGGGGAAGTCCTATTCTAAACTGATGTTCTTCCATCCATGTACAAATATTAACCTTGGTGTGTGTGTGCGTGCGGTGTGTGTGTGTGTGTGTGTGTGCAGAGCCTTCAGGAGGAGAGGAGTGAGTGCAGTAAGTCCATGATGAACATCAACCAGCGTTTAGGGGAGATCTTCGGGGAGGCCATCAGGGCAGCCTGTCCCCAGCTGGACAACCCTCCCCTGGCCGTCACCCCCAACCAGCAGGCCAAGTTTGGAGACTACCAGTGCAACAGTGCCATGGCCCTCGCCCAGGTACTGCTCAAGGACATTTAATGCAGTGGATCTCAACCTTTTCAGGCGGTGACCCCCAAATGATCATATTTTAACTGGGGACCAGGGCAGGAATTTCATGGAGGCCATGAAGGCCATGGCCGTCGTTGCCCCTCAGTTTGGCCTTGTGCCCCTCAAACCAATGGCATGACCCGAGTCCACAGTGGCCTTAATGCCCCAGCTGACTATAGCACTTTCTACACTTTCTCTTTCTGGTCAATATGTAGATAGTAGACACCAGTGTATCTTTCTTGTCATGTAAACACCAGTGTTTTTGTTGAGATTCTGAAATCTTAACTCCCTGAGTCCCCATCTTTAAAACGATCCAGTGACTTTGATTGGTGCAGGGCTGAGCATGGATCAGATTGTAAATACCATCATTTATCTATTCATCTATATTTTATATTTCTATTTAAAATGGACTCAAATCTTGTTTTATTTGATGGCCTTCCTGCCCTGGCATTTGGCCTTTGTGCCCTCCAAAAACACTAAACACTAAAGGCCAAGTGGTCACGCCCCTAAGATGACGAAATTCCAGTCCTGCTGGGGACACCCCCACCCTGACGAGCAATAAGAGTTGAGGCATCACATTTTGTATAACATGGTTCTATTGTGAAAATAGCCGATCTACAGGCTGTAGATCAGCTATTTTCACAATTTCTGTCTCTAATATTTGACAACTTGGCCAATGTTTAATTTATAATTTAGAAAGTCCTTAAATTGTCACTTTAAAAATATGAATAAACCCTATATACACTTAATATACAACTTTACATTGGTTTGTTTACTGTTGAGTGAGAAAACATTGTTGCACATTAAGTTAATCATCTGGGGACCCCCCAAAATAATTTGGGGGGTCCCGACCCACAGGTTGAGAACCACTGATTTAATGTACATTTCTACTCAAGTGCATGTGTTCATTAGCTACAGTATAGCGATGTCAATGGGAAATCTGCCGGTTGGCCGTTTATGAAAATATCAAAATATGTTTATTGGTTAATTTGCATAACTATAATAACAGGTCAGAAACCTGTACCTATACTACTATAGCGTCACACAAAGGTAGCAGATCCGCAAGCTCGAAATGTGGTGCGATGCGGTTTGAGCTTGTGGATCTTCTACTTTTGCTATTTTTGAATTTTTATGCTGAAAAATAACTGTTCTCAAAAACATTGTGCTCTTGGTGACTAGTTTTTGATTGTTCGTTGGTATGGTATTAGGTATGGGCATAAGGTTTTCAAAAAACATCTCAAATGAATTGGGCTTTCCCCCTTTTGGTCGGTTTTCAATGAATCCAATATATTAGATAGGTATATGGTTGAAACCCCAAATAATGAACAGAAGAGATTTTTCAATGGATTCTGTTACTATTGGCGATGCTAAATAACATTAAATAACTGCCGGGAGCTTAAAAGGCCTATAAGCTGGGACTCGAGGGATAACCTTATACCCATACCCATACCTAACACCATGCCAAACATCTAAAACTTGTCACCAAGTGCACAGTCTTTAGTTCAGTTAAGCTGAATTGGTTTAGTTTATAACTGTGTGTGTGTTCGTTCGTGTTCGTTCTAGATGTTGAAGGCCCAGAACCAGAAGGTGAACCCCAGGGAGATTGCAGAGAGGATAATGCAGAACATTCCTGACAACGAACTCATCCAGAAGACTGAGATCGCGGGACCAGGTACATTACTTAGACCAAGATTTGTGTGACTTAACTAGAAATTGTGTAGTTTTTTTTTTTATGAATTTCAATGCTACTGGTCGTGCTTGGGTTACCTGCACTTACACTGATACCTTGCACTGCCACCCTGAGTTTTATTGTTCTATCTGGGGACCCCCCAAAATCATTAGGGGGGTCCCCAGATGATTAACTTAATGTGCAAGATTGCTTTCTCACTCAACAGTAAACAAACCAACATAAAGTTTTAGTGTATACAGAGCATCGGCACATTTCTAAAGTGACAATTGAAGGACTTTTTAATACCTCTATATTGGCCAAATTGTCAAATATTAGAGGCAGGAATTGTGAAAATAGATGATCTACATGCTTAAGATACCGTTGCGAGGCGTTGTGAGCATGTAGATCTGCTATTTTCACAATAGAACTGCGTTATACAAAATATAATGCCTCAACTCTTAGTGCTCGTCAGGGTTGGGTGATCCCCAGTTAAAATATGATTATTATTAGGGCCGCAACCTGAAAAGGCAGAGGACCACTGTTTTAGGTTTACCACATGTTTTTATCCTATGTGTTTTTAAGTCTTCTTTGTGATTCATGTCTGCCTCTATTCTGTTCTGTTTTGCTGTACAACAAATCGCGCTCCTGGGACAAACAAATACATGAATCAATGGTTCTCAAAGTAGGATCCCCCCAGGGGATGTCAACGGATTTGATAGTTAAATAGTCGTCTATGTCGGGTGGAAACCTCATTCGTCCAAAACGGTTATATTTCAGGATCCAAATATTAAAAAAAAACAGCAAAAGTAGCAGATCTACAAGCTCAATATGCATCGCTTCTCCCTGCGTTTCTAGCTTGTGGATCTGCTTCTTTTTTTGAGCGTTGCTAGTCGCTCCAATACGTGTGTGTGTATGTATGTATGTATGTCCATGTGTATATTTACAGTGTTTCTCCATTGTATCAAATCCCTATACGTATGTCCCTTTTCTGATTAGACATTATAATGATGAGCACATATCTATACATCATCATCATAGATCATCTAGTATTTTCTAGTGTGAGCACCACTCATTTCAAACATGTGTGATTTGTGTTTTACGCTATAGTATGATCAAGTTGGGCATTCATTTACACAAAAAAAAGTGAAAATATGGAGATGGTTTCTTCCCAACAGCAGTGATATGTTTGTGGTGTCTTTTCTTCTTTTGTTCATACAGTTTTCTTAACCAAAAGGCAGTCAGGTAAAGGCTTAGACTAATGTAGACCTGGTGAACTAAAGCTGTTGTTGTGGTTTCAGGTTTCATCAACATCCATCTGAAGAGAGCGTTTGTGTCCAAACTACTGACCAACCTGCTGCTCAATGGAATCCAACCACCTCCACTGGCCTCCAAGAAGAAGGTGAAATGCGCACGGTTGCACGCACGCACGCATGCACACACACACACACACACACACACACACGCACACACACACACACACACACACACACACACACACACACACACACACACACACACACACACACACACACACACACACACACACACACACACACACACACATTTGCATTCTATTATTTGGCTCTGCACAGAAAGCTCAATACAGATAGGTCCAAATACTGATCAGAAGAAAGGTTACATGGTCATATGAGATCAGCTGCTGCTCATGCGCTCTCACACACACACACACACACACACACACACACACACACACACACACACACACACACACACACACACACACATTCCTTAGCACGGCGTATGGTTTTATTTGTTTACAATTGTAACCATGACAATCCACCAGATTGCACACTGACAGATGTCTGTTTTTTAAGGTCAAACTAATATGCATACACTGCAATAGCTCCTACTCATGGAGGTTTGGATCGTCTGTGCCGTAAGTTGACACTCCAAAAATAGACCTGAGCTTTGAGGAGGAGGCAGAAATTTGAGTATTGGTATTTTTGGCTATGGATGGACTGCGTGCCGTTAGTCTCGCGTAGCCAGACAACTATTCCACAATCTCCAAAGACTATATAGAGTCTGGAACTACACCATTTCTGTTCCACGAAAATATAATTTTAAATATCTTTACATTTTATTTTTCAATTTCCCTTTCTAATAAACAGTAAGCTATTCTGCTTTGATTATTTTGATTTCCATTAGATTCCTCTGATCATTTTCAGAGCTCCCGTCCGTGTACCAGACTATATGACGGAAGCATTTGAAAATTGTGGGAGGCAACAGTCTGGCTCTCGAGACTGAACAAGCCATCTCAGTAACGCATTTGCTTCTTAAAAGGACTAATGGCGATTCGTCTTTCATTTGAATCGCCACATATTTGTTGCGATAATGGAACCGTGTCGCGACGGATCGTCGCATCCATATCACTCTGTTGTAACGTGGAACCGTTTCACACCCAAATGATTTTTGTTTCAGAAGCGTTTGGCCACTCTGTAAAGCAGGTGACATATTTTATTATCTGCCTTGAAGTTTATTATCCATAAAATTGATTTTCTCTTTGTGTGAGAGAAAGTTGTCCTGGGACAAAGTGAATACAAAGAGGCCCATAATTCAAATGTAACCTTTCATAGCTGACGTTTGGCATATGACGTTGGGCAAGATGGAATGGACTTCAAATCTTTACAGTCGAGCCATAATCCACTGGTTCTCAAAATCGGGTCTGGGGACCCGTGGGAGTCCTTGAGACCCCCATGAGTCCTTGAGGGGGTTCCAGGGGGTTAATATAACATTAAAATAGTTTTTAACCATTTTCACCCTATGTTGTACTGTATATGCATGGTCTATTTTCAGGGGGTCCCTGGCCTTAACCCATTTAGACCTGCATCTGCAAATCGCAAATGGTGCATTTATGTAGCTCCTTTATCCAAGGTGCCAGTGATGCATTACATTCACCCGTTCACACACACATTCATACTAGGGTGGATCTTAAATTACCTTTTTTTGATTTTCTTGAGTCTCACCCCCCAATTATGTTCCAATGTACAAAAAAATGCTTTGGTTAAAATTTGGTTGAATTTCAAGCATATTTAGAGGTAGCTCAATCAAGTCAAAGATTGTACATTTTATTGGTCAAAATCGAATTTTTTTAATGTGTTATACATTACACATTATTCTTATACTAAGCACAGAAATTATATTTTTTAAGCTTACAAATCTAAACACAAATCTGATTACATGTTTGTCATATGTCAAACCAGAATTAATGTATTGTAGGAAATAGCAAAGCAAAGAATTACATTTTCATTTAACGTGCACAATGACATGTCTTTATTGCACACTCTTCATCATACTCACAACACACAACAAGCACACAGCCCCACTTCCTTGATTACCTAAAAAAAAACCGAAAGTCACTGCAGTATAGTAATTCAGTAGTTACTGATCAATTAAAGTTTGTTTACGGCTATCGGGATACTTGTGCCGATGGTTCTGCACAATTTGCAGCAAGTATTGGAGTTGAGACTCATCTTTAGTAATGAGACCACAATATTCTTGTATTAGGGCAACCCCACGCTCTGCATGATCATTGACAACATTCATCGCCTTCACTACAGCCAGAGCTTCTTGGTAGTCCACCCTGGGCTCCCACTCATCGGGCTCAACGTCAAGGAAGTCACCTGGGAGATCCATCATTTTGAAAAGCACTTCAATGTTCTTCCTTGCAATTGTTCCAAGGTCAACAGTAATTATCTTCATATGCCCCTGTTCATGATCTTCATTTCCATCTTTCATGGCTCTCACCATCAGCCTCTTCGTTTGCGCGCTCACTTGACTGTCAAACAATGCAAGTCCTTACGATCTCTGGAGCCAAATACCATAAGTGATTGGAAAACTTTTGAGAAGCAGCTTTAGACACCTCAGCATTTATTGATGAATATTCCAGCAACGATTTTAACAGCTGCCAAGTCATTTAGTGGAGCGCTGACAGCAACATGCCTATGATGCCTTCACATAATTGTAAACTGCAAAAATGCACAAATCCATGCAAGCTTTTTCTTCCCTGAAGGTCAGTTTGAATTGGCCATGAAACATCCAGATCTTCATACAATAAATAACCTTTGCCATCCAACGGGCATGATGGGTAGCTCCTGGAGCTCTGAACCGGATACCTCGAGCAGCGAGGTATCCTGTTCATCAATAAATGCTGAGGTGTCTAAAGCTGCTTCTCAAAGGTTTTCCAATCACTTATGGTGAACAGGGGCATATGAAGAGAATTACTGTTGACCTTGGAACAATTGCAAGGAAGAACATTGAAGATTTTTTCCAAGGTGCTTTGAGTGGGAGCCCAGGGAGGACTACCAAGAAGCTCTGGCTGTAGTGAAGGCGATGAATGTTGTCAATGATCATGCTGAGCGTGGGGTTGCCCTAATACAAGAATATTGTGGTCTCATTACTAAAGATGAGTCCCAACTCCAATACTTGCTGCAAATTGTGCAGGACTATCGGCACAAGTATCCCGATAGCCGTAAACAAACTTTAATTGATCTGTACTGTAACTACTGAATTAATTACTATACTGCAATGACTTTCAGGGGTTTTGGGGGTAAATAAGGAAGTGGGGCTGTGTGCTTGTTGTGTGTTGAAGAGTATGATTGAAGAGTGTGCAATAAAGACATGTCATTGTGCACGTTAAATGAAAAATTGCAAATTGTCATTCTTTGCTTTGCTATTTCCTACAATACATTAATTCTGGTTTGACATATGACAAACATGTAATCAGATTTGTGTTTAGATTTGTAAGCTGAAAAAATATAATTTCTGTGCTTAGTATAAGAATAATGTGTAATGTATAACTTAAATGTGCCTGCAGTGCAATTCGATTTTGACCAATAAAATGTACAATCTTTGACTTGATTGAGCTACCTCTAAATATGCTTGAAATTCAACCAAATTTTAACCAAAGCATTTTTTTGTACATTGGAACATAATTGGGGGGTGAGACTCAAGAAAATCAAAAAAAGGTAATTTAAGATCCACCCTAATTCATACTCATCTGGAGCAACTAGGGGTTCGGCGTCTTGCTCAAGGACAACCCTGTCCAACCCAACCCAAACCTGGGAGTAGGGGTGGGCGATATGGTGATAATTATCGCTGAGACGATACAATGTCTCCACGATATGCCTTTTCAGAGTTATCGTATATATCGTGATACAATTGAGGGAGCCTTGTAAGAAATCCTGTTTAATCGTTAATACAGAGATTCGTTGCATAATTCAATTTAAACCTGCATTTTGGTCTAAATCAGTAGTTCTCAAACTTTAAAATGTCAAGGTCTCCACTTAACTCGTGACAGTATGAAACTAGTTTTTGTCAAGTAACTTGAATAATAACCATAAAAAACAATGTGAAAAAGAATCGTGATAAAATCGTGTATCGTGATACAGCTTGGGAAAATATTGTGATATTGTATTTTTCCATAATGTGCACCCCTACCTGGGCGAGCCCGGGATCCAACTGGGAACCTTCCGGTTCCCAAGCGGCTAAACCCATATTCATTTTGGGGGTCCTTGACATGAAAAAATAATGTATTTTCTTTGTGGTCTGTGTGGTGTGTTCAGGTGGTGGTAGATTTCTCGTCTCCCAACATTGCCAAGGAGATGCACGTGGGTCACCTGCGCTCCACCATCATAGGAGACAGCATGTGTCGTCTCTTTGAGTTCCTGGGCTACGAGGTCCTCAGGTAGGAGGGGCTTCACCACACCTCTACCTCTACCTCCTCTGTTCCTTCCTTCTCCTCCTCTCTCGTCTAGGCCAGTGGTTTTCAACACTTTTCATATCAGTGTGTGTGTGTGTGTGTGTGTGTGTGTGTGTGTGTGTGTGTGTGTGTGTGTGTGTGTGTGTGCGTGTGCGTGTGCGCACACGTGCGTGCGTGCGCAGGTTGAACCATGTGGGAGACTGGGGCACACAGTTTGGAATGCTCATCGCTCACCTCCAGGACAAGTTCCCCAACTACCTGACCGTCAGTCCTCCCATAGAGGACCTGCAAGCCTTCTACAAGGTCTGTCTGAACACCTTTTATTGCGACCGTCAGGTCGCAGTTACTGTACTATCAAAACCTCCACTGGCTGTTTGTCTGTCAGTCACGTCACATCACGTCGCGTCACACTTTTCCCCTACTCATATCTCCGCCACCGTTGCCCCTATCCATGCCAAACTTTGTGCACACACTCCTTGGCTGCTAAACCCCCCTCATTTCTCACATGGCCCTCTTCTAGTGCCACCATCAGGCTGATTCCTGCAAGACACATTTTTGGACACTGCTCCTACAGATTTTGCCCTAAAATCACACAACGCGGTAGACAGTATCTCTACAGTCATGTCATCAAAATTCATCTGTCCCATCTAGGGCCACCATCTGGCCGAATTTTGAAAAACACATCTTTGGACACTGCTCCTACAGAATTGACCCTAAAATCACGCAAAGCGGTACACAGTATCTCTAAAGTCATGTCATCAACATGGATCTGTCCCATTTCCCATATTCCCTCCTGATTGGCTACCATTGCCTTCTAAAGTTTGTGTATGCGACCTGACAGTCGCTTATCTCCCAAGTAGGGAGTCTTACTGGTCTACTACCGCTACTGCCTGCCTAGGACTGCTCTGACTCTCCTCCCCTCCTCTGCAGGAGTCCAAGAAGCGGTTTGATGAAGACGAGGTGTTCAAGAAGAGGGCCTACCAGTGTGTGGTCAAACTGCAGAGCAAACAGGACGACTTCATCAAAGCCTGGAAGCTCATCTGTGACGTGTCCAGGAAAGGTGAGGGGTGTGTGTGTGTGTGTGTGTGTGTGTGTGTGTGTGTGTGTGTGTGTGTGTGTGTGTGTGTGTGTGTGTGTGTGTGTGTGTGTGTGTGTGTGTGTGTGTGTGTGTGTGTGTGTGTGTGTGTGTGTGTGTGTGTGTGTGTGTGTGTGTGTGTGTGTGTGTGTGTGTGTGTGTGTGTGCGCCATAAGTAGGACTAAGGGGGGCACGGTGGTGCAGTTGGTAGCGCTGTCGCCTCACAACTAGAAGGTCCTTGGTTCCGTCCTCCGCGTCATCAGCGCCCACACCCTAGGTGGGGTTGGCGAAAGGGCCTTTCTGTGTGGAGTTTGCATGTTCTCCTCGTGTCTCCTAGGGTAGATACCCTCACAAAAACATGCAGTAATCCTGGTCTCTATAATGCCTCCCCCTGGCCAGCCGGGGTGCCTGATGGAGGGGAAAAGGAACTGGTTGGAATAACGTGTTCCTTCCACACGCTACGTCCAAACTGGGGAAATCCCCACTGTCAGGTGAAAAGAAGCAACTTGAAAAAATGGGTTACAAAATCGTGGGATAAAAATTATGAAAAATAAAATAAAAGATTAGGACTGTGTATGTGTTTGCGTACAAACGTATTATTTAGGAAAGTTCACTGTTCACAGGAGTGAAGTGTGTGTGTGTCGCACATCTCTCAGAATGTGGCATCCCTAGGGCTGTCACGATTATGACATTTTAAGTGACGATTAATTGTGTGTTTGTCGTTGAACGCTGGAGCATATAAATGCAAATTACATTTCTGTTTAGCTTGGAGGTTGCACAGGGCGAATGTGACAAATAACCAAATTATACAAATTACTGCCAAATGCAATGACACAATACTTTGTAAAAACATGGATAGCAGAAAAAGTCGATGTACAAGCTCACAACGCGTAGATCTACCATTTCCACGATTTGAAAAATATTTAAAAAAAAATGTTGAATATGGAAACAATTATGATGATCATGCAAATATATCAGGAATATGTAATAATAATTATGACAGGCCTAGGTGTCCCTCAGGTGTCTGCTGAGACCTGTATGATAATGAAATACATCATGCCTAGTTCTCTCTCTCTCTGTTGTTGTCTTTCTCTCTCACCCATTTATCTGTAGGCCTAGAATTATTTAATGCATGCTTGTAGATCTGCTATTTTTTAAAAGTCATGAATAGGGATGGGATGATACGCGATATTTTCGTTTATCGCGATAAAAAACTCACGATAATCGTATATCGTGGAGATTTATCTTAACGTGATATCGTCCTCCGTCATGCACTGAGATCAATTGACCTTTTATTTGCCAAGCTGCATATCTGGTACCACTTAAACCCTCTATAATTGGTAAAAGGTACTTATAATATACGACACGTACTTGATACAGTCTTTTCTCACTCTATCAAATGTCTTTGCCAAAAAATAGGCGATGTACAAGCTCACAACGCGTGTTGTGAGCTTGTAGATCTGCTATTTTTTGGCAAATGTTCCGCCCTGGATAATGGATTTTGATTATCGCGATAATATTGTAAATCGCGATTTCTTTTGTCACAATAATCGTGATATGAAATGTTCATATCGTCCCATCCCTAGTCATGGAAATGTGTGCAAATCTTTGAATATACTGTATGTATCTTTAAAGTGAACATTTGTAACTAAAATTTCGCTTCTGAGGGGTCCCTGGAACTAAATATTTTGAGATGGCGGTCCTCTTCACAATTTAAAAAAAATAGCTGATCTACAAGCTCGCAGCGCGGCACTCTGTGCCTCGCTGTGAGCTTGTATATCTGCTATTTTTCAATAGCTAAAGCGTAAAATAATGCGTAACAATGCGTACCCGGTCTAAATGACTTCAACTGTGTGACTGTGTGTCTTCCAGAGTTCCAGAAGGTGTACAACTGCCTGGACATTCAGATCATTGAGAGGGGAGAGTCCTTCTATCAGGACATGATGACCGCCGTGGTCCAAGAGTTTGAAGCCAAAGGTCAGTGTTTTTTTTTTTTTTTTAAGATTTGTTTTTGGGCTTTTTATGCCTTCATTTTTGATAGGATAGTAGACTGACAGGAAATGTGGAGAGAGATGGGGAATGACATGTGGCAAAGGTCGTCCGGATCGGGAATCGAACCGACAACGCCAGCAGGCATCATAGCCTAGTATGTGGTATGCGCCTTGACCACTATGCCAGCGGGCGCCCCAAAAGGTCAGTATTTGTAGTATAAATAAAAGAATGAATCTTCTTGAATAACATGACTCTGATTTGACAATAACTGAACCGATCTCAATTGGGCCATCACAAATGGCTTTTGAATTTGAAGAGATACTTGCTTTGGTTCACACTTCATCATTTTCATCGTATAACATTTGATTTGAGGTGCTGCAAATCCACAACAATGTGTTTGGTACAGTAGCTTGCTAGTTACAGTGCACTTAACATATTAACCACTAGATGGCAGTATATGACAAGGAATTTGGCCAATGGGTCCTCCAAAAATCCACTCGTCTGAGACAGTTTGCCCTCCTGGCCCCCAAGCTGTGGAATAAACTCCCTGTCGCACTTAGAACAACGGACTCACTCGCCAGTTTTCACTTCGGACTGAAGACTCACCTTTTCAGACTCCACCTAAACCCATAGCACTACTGAAACACTCAATGACCATACATGTAGCTAGTTAGCATTTGTTTTTAGGTTTTTTAGAATCCTTTTTTCTTTACTGATTATATTGGTTTTTTTTTTTAAGATTGATATTCATAATTATGCATTTGTTATATTGTTGTTGATGTTCTGACATGTTATCTTGTTTATTATAGTGATGTATTATCTGCTTATTGTACATCACTTTGGATTAAAAGCGTCTGCTAAATGCCTAAACTGTAAACTGTAATTGTCAACCAGTAGGCAATCTGAGAACAAGAATAAATCATTAGAATTTGCCTCTGTGGGCACCGTTCGCTTCCTCTAGTAGACTGGATGTCGGCCGTTCACTCTCAAACTTCCAGTCGCATGTGTCTTTGTTTACGTTCCTAAGCTTCCTAACTCTACAGGTTGTAATGGGAGTTGCCGACAGATTCAGCTGCTGAGCTCTGAATGTGTCTTTAGAGATTAACCAGTAGGTGACTAGGTCAGGGTCTAAATGTCTCAATGGGAAGAGGCCTAGAATTGTTGAATGCTTTAACTATTGAAAAATAGCAGATATACAAGCTCACAGAAAAGTCGTGACATTTTTTGCAAATCTTTCAATATATGTACTTTTTAAGCGAACATTTGTAACTCAAATGTTGCTCCTGGGGTTGTCCCTGGAACGAAATATTTTGAGATGGGGATCCGTGGCCAAATACATATCAGTTTGGGGGTCCTTCACATGAAAACGTTTGAGCACCACTGACATAGAAACATAGGTTTTTCCAAAAAAGCTTAGAAGGATTTACAAGACACTTTTGGAATCTGGCCAAAATATTCAAAGACGTGCACACATTTTTCTAAGCCTGGCTTAATGCGTTTGCGTTCACACTGCACTTTGTCAACTGCAGCAAGGAATCGCACCAAACAACAGTAATAATAATGCCTCCTCCTTCTCCCCCTGTGTTTACAAAATCTTCAACACACACATTTCGTTTCATTTCCTGCGTTTGACACGGATTGCATTCACACCAACAGTGAACCGTACTGTACTACTGGTGCGCTAGTAAGCGAAGCGAGACCACATTTTCTTTTGCGGATTAGAATTTGTTTCTTTGATCCGCACCAGAATTCGCATGAGCCTTTTTCACACCAGCCCAAAACGAAGCACAACTTTCCGACAATACTCCCAATGCTCCAGACTTTGTTTTAATTGCAGTAAAACATTGTGGTGTGAATGCCCCCTCAATCACTAAACTGCTCCAAAGACCACTGCTCCTAATGGTTTGGATGGGTAAATAAATGCACTGGATGCATTTTGAATGTGATAAAAAAACACAAACACACACACACACACACGCGCGTCTAGCCTCTTGCAGAGCCACGCTGCATGTGAAAATAGGAATAACCATATTAATCGAGTATGAAAACAATTAGTTGAGACACATTTTAGCCTCAGGGTTAAAGTATATAAGAGGATGCTGTACTGAACTGCCTTGGAAAGGTTCAGTCTGCAGTGTGGCCACATGGAGGCAGTGTTGTCTCACCAACGGTCCTCACTTTCTGTTTCTCTGTTTTACTCTCCCTGTGTCTCTCTCTCCCAGGGGCGTCACAAGGGGGGGGGGGGGGAGAGAGTGGGACTGAGTTACAAGGGCCCAAGGTGGAGGGGCCCTAGTAACTTAAGCTATTGAAAAATAGCAGATATACAAGCTCACAGCGCAGCACCGAGTGCCGCGCTGTGAGCTTGTAGATTTCCTATTTTTCCTTCACGTGAAAAGGTTTGAGCACCACTGACATGGAAACATATAGGTTTCTTGCACACATTTTCACGATTAAAAAAAAAATAGCAGATATACAAGCTCGCAGCGCGGCACTTGGTGCCGTGCTGTGAGCTTGTGTATCTGCTGTTTTTCAATAGGTAACATTCATGGGGGGCCCGCAGTGAATCCCTGTACCCAGGGCCCAGAATTTGGTGTGACACCCCTGCTTTCTTCCTCTCTCCTTATGCCACTCTTTCTTATCTTTCTATTGTTTACGGCACCCCCCCCACCCCTCTCTCTCTCTCTCTCTCTCTCTCTCCCTCTCTCTCTCTTTCTGCATCTTCAGCATTCTCATTCTCTCGTTCTCTCGTCGTTCCGCCTTCTCTTTTACTCTTTCTCAGAAGCTGCCTTTATTGCTCTCTCCATCTCCCCTCTATCTCTTCATCTTTTTCTCATCTATCGCTCCCTCCTCTCTTTTTGATCTCTACCCTCCTCCTCCCCCCCCCCCTCTCTCTCTCATATATCTTTCGTTCTACACACCTTTCTATCTCCTTCCTCTTTTCTTCTTCTCTTCTTCCTCTGCCTGCTCAGTGGTGTAAAACAATTAAGTACATTTAAGTGCATTAAGTACATTACTGGATTATCATACTTTTACTTATGCATATATTTACAAATTTTATACTTTTACTCCACTACAATTATTAGAAAACTTGAGATAACAGTTACTTTGTGGATTCTGACGTCCCGGTGTCACGGTAAGGCCCAACGACGTTTATATTAAAACAGTGCCGAACCCGGAGTACTTCGGGAAAGGCACCACGCATTGCGGCGCGCCGAACTACTTTGGGATAGACACTAGACGAGTTGATAAACATGACCTCCCCTCTCTCCTCAGGCCTGGTGGAGATGGATGAGGGTCGTAAGGTGGTGTTCTGTCCGGGTCAGTCCATCCCCCTGACGGTGGTGAAGTCTGACGGAGGCTACACCTACGACACCTCCGACCTCGCCGCGCTGCGACACCGCATCTTTGACGAGAAGGCCGACATCATCATCTACGTCACAGACAGCGGGCAGGTGTGTTTCTTTGTGTGTGTGTGTGTGTGTGACAATATCCTCTGCATCACTGAGAGAAAAGAGATGGATTGATGGACAGGGAAATATGCCTGTCACAAATAGTGGAAATAGCAGATCTACAAGCTTGTAGATTGGCTATTTCCACTATTTCTTTTTAAATGTTTGAAGTTGGGCTGGGATGCGATTAAAATTTGTAATCTAATTAATTACAGGCTCTGTGATTAATGAATCGCAATTAATCGCATTTTAATCGCACATCGATATTTGACCTGAGAATCATTTTTTTTTCAAGTAAAACACATTTTGTTCTACGAGTGAATCAACAAGTGAGTTTTTTAAATAAAGATTTCGCATCCACTGGGCCAAGCAAAGTGCTCTGATCGGCTACTTCTCCCTTTGCGTTTGTTGTCTCTTCTTGGTTGGTGCATCGCTATGATCGGTATGCCCGAAACTGAAGGTTCTGTGGTGCAAAAACTAGTGCGATTAAAATGTGTTATTTTTTTTAATCGCGTTAATTTTCTGTAATTAATTTATCGCAATTAATCAGTTAAAGTCCCAGCCTTAGTTTGAACATGTATAAACATTTTTCAACATGTAAACGAGTATGACGATTATCACAAAATAATTGCGATTATGTCAAATAATTGCTCATAAAGTGTTCATAACAGTCAATGCTAGTCAGTGCAACACAAGTATCTCACCGCCATGTCAACACAGCAATAGTACTCAATTCTACCAACACAACCCAATAGTGCAGGGCCAGAAAATACGTGTCCATAGTCAGTGCAAATAAATCAAGAATAAAAACAGCAAGAAAGGGTGCCACAGCAAGACGCCACAAGCAACCCTCTCTGGAAAAGTACTTAGAGCTCAGACTCAGTACAACTTTTGTTCCAGTTCACAGTTCACATGGCATGACATTTAAGACATGTAATTGACTGTGTGTATGCGTGTGTGTGGTCCAATCACAGGGCACTCACTTCCAGGTGGTGTTCGCTGCGGCTCAGATGATTGGCTGGTACCACCCCCAGGTGACACGAGTGGAACACGCAGGGTTTGGAGTCGTTCTCGGAGAGGACAAGTAAGAGCACACACACACACACACACACACACACACACACACACACACACACACACACACACACACACACACACACACACACACACACACACACGTTTGTTGTACTATACTACACTGTTTCTCAAACTTTCAAATTTCAGGGTCTCCCCTTAACTCTGACAGTGTACAAATGGAACCAAATGGGTTACAGACTTGTAAGGGTCAATTTAGACCCCCATAAAGGAACCCACAGAGTCCCTGGAATCCACTTTGAGAACCACTGCTATATTATATACACGTGTTTCCTAAACCCGACCGGCTTGAGTTAAGTCCCTCCTCGCAGAAACGCGGGAACTTCTAGGAGTGGCTGAAATCCTTGCCGGACACATGGAGGGTGGATAAAGTCAGTAAAGGCATGAAGACAAGCTGTGCATTTGCACAATGCACAGCTATTAATTTGTCACTACAGTGCTCAAAATAAACTGTGCTAAACAAAATAACCTGAAACTTACTTTGTACTGTGCTTAAAAAAGGGACACTTTGTAACTTTGCAAAAGAGAAAAACGTACTGAGAAAGCTATTCATTTGTCACTACTGTGCTCAAAATAAAAACTCTTACTGATTATCAGTTACATTGATTGTTATAGTTTGGATATGGCTTTGGGCGCATTATGCTGCGTGTGTTATTGTAATGGATCGGTAGGTAGTAGGTACAGTATTGCTTTGCACTAAGAGCACTAACGTTCATATGCACTTACATACTTAAGATTATTGAAAGGGGCGTTTCCGCGAGGCGGGTCCTAACTCAAGCCTGGTGGGTTTAGGAAACACGCATTATATACATTGTGTTTTCCTCTCGCGGCACCACCTCCATTTTTTTGTATAGAGACAGGAACTCAGTTTGGCTCCTCCCCTTTCTTAGTCCACTTCCTCCCGGTTGCCCCTGTTTTTGAGCGGTGGTAAACCGCTCCATAGAGTGGCTTGGTGTGTGTCTGTAGCCATTTCTCCTCAGCGTTTTGCCATAGCATTATGTGTGTGTGTAGCATAGCCTGTACATCATAGACTTAAATCCTAGTCTGAAGACGTTATGCAAGCACGACCACCGCTCACTTCACATTGGGTGTGACTTTTATTCCTACTACCAACAACACTGCATGTTTAGGGCAGTGGTGCTGCAGAATCTATTTTGAGAGATTATTGCGACCGAAGGTCGCAGTTTACCATGAGAAACGTCACAGCTTGTCCGCGTCCGTGTAGACGTGTCTATGGGTTTGCCTCTCTGACATCATGCTCTGATGTCACTGTGATGTCAGGGGAACCATTCTACCAGAATGGGTTTGACGCTCTGATATCACTGTCTGGCTTCACTGTGATGTCACACTAAAAGAATCCCTTTTATGCCCATATATGGAGTCCCCTGATGTCATCAATAGTAATGATGCCCTGTTAGAGAGATCCCTGTGATGCCAGGGGGAACAAATCCCTGTTATGCCCATATATGGAGATATGGAGATCCCTGTGATGCCAGGGGAACAAATCCTGTTTATGCCCATACATGGAGATCCCTGATGTCCACATCCCTGATGTCCACATCACTGTGTCGCCCTGAGGCGTCTAACTAGTTACGAAACATAACGTATTTAATTGAAAAAAGGTTAGATAGTGCGACTTTTTTTGGTTCGAGGGTAATTCACAGAATAACGATAATCCCTCCACCTTTGATCTCCCTCACCAGAATCTTTCGCAGAACAGTGGATTTCTTTTAAAAATGTGATTTGGGTCAGTTGTACACATCCCTAATAAGAGAGAGAGGGAGAGGGTTTTCAAGCTCAAACGGAAACAACAGAGGGAGGACGAACGGTGCCAAAGGAATAATTACGAGCGAAAATATGCTAAACTAAAGAGCCAATTATCCCATTGGGACCGGCACATCTAAAGCACCGGGGAACAGTCATTCTATCAGAAGATGCACACACACGCCAAGCACAGCAGGATGGCAGTGTTTTAAACGGACGGATTTAGCTGAGAGTGTAGAAAAAATAAATACTGTACTAATCATCCCCTCTTGATATCCGGAACAAGTGGCTGGTCCAGACAGACAGGCTGTTACTGCATACACCAGGGGAACAAGTGGCTGGTCCAGACAGACAGGCTGTTACTGCTTACACCAGGAGAACAAGTGGCTGGTCCAGACAGACAGGCTGTTACTGCTTACACCAGGAGAACAAGTGGCTGGTCCAGACAGACAGGCTGTTACTGCTTACACCAGGAGAACAAGTGGCTGGTCCAGACAGACAGGCTGTTACTGCTTACACCAGGGTTCCCCAATAGGCGGCCCGTGGGCCATTTGCGGCCCGCGGGGGGGCTACTGTCTGGCCCCCACCAACCCCAGTAATAATGGTGGTATAAGAGCAGCAAAACATTAGTATATCGTCGTCATCAGGTGGAAATCTCGTATCTCCAAATGTGTACGTTCTTTCGCAAATCATACAAGGGCCGTCGCACAAAAGTAGTGAAAACAGCAGATCTACAAGCACACAACGCCTCGCGGTGCGAGGCGTTGTGTGCTTGTAGATCGGCTGTTTTCACTAGTTTAAATCATTTTTAAAATGATAAATGCAAAACGAGTGGTTTTGGACATACAAGATTTTCACCCGACAACGACGATATCTGAACTGTCGCACTCGCTGGAGTAGTGGGAACGCCGCCGTCGCCCCCTGCAATGTTGTGGCCCTCGGCTTGGTACCCTAGACATAATTCGACCCTTGGGGGAAAACTAATTGGGGAACCCTGGCTTACACAGTCCCGTTCCCCTGTCCCCACCCGCCCCCATGAGAATCCTGCTAGTTCCTGTACGTCTGCATATTATCTCCAAAGCATTATTATACGACAGGTATAAGTTCCGACCAGGCGATCCGATAGCTCGAAATAGGCTCTCCAAGCTGTGCTCAAACGAGCATGACGGCACGCAGAGTCTGTTCTCAAATGGAAGATTGGTGAATGGCTTAATAACAATATGAATATTGCTAATCACAAAATAAATATTATTACTCCGCCGATGTTCATTGGCGTTAGACAATAAAATCCTCATTGGATTAGTCTGTGCTGTACAATTTTGATTTCTTTTTTGAATAATCGCTATAGTCATCTGAAATGTCCAGTTATAGTTGACTAAATATCATCAAAGAAGATCTACATTTGTCATGAAATTCCTGGAAATATTTTGAAATTAGATGAATATTTTTCCAGTACTTTTTTTGGAATTGATTAAGGGTCCTGGAAGGTCCTGGAAAAAAATAGCTATGTTTTTGGTTTTTTGTTAACGTATTTATTGCCACCCTAAATCGACTTTGAGGGTTCCCTGCCACGATTTTCGTACCTTTTGACATTGGCACGTGCGTGTCCATCGTGCACGATCCGCTTGCACGCCACAGTCCGTTTGCTACACTGCCTGTCTTTGGGCATTGCACATAAGTGACTTGTTATTGGGCTGAATTATTGTTATATAGTCCTGGAAATTGGGTTAAATATTCTGGAAAAGTTTTGGAAATTCATTGGTAAAAATTTGTGGGAACCCTGTAACCAGAGCCTCAGTAAATGCAGCATCAGTCAATGAGGTAGTAAGTATTCAGGGGATGTTCAGTGATAATAAAACCAAAACGACTGCTTCCCTGTAAAAACCCAACACCACCCACGGGTCCCAACCTGAAAGTGACTCCCAAGCTTGTTGTTTGGGTCGCTCGGTCTTTCCTGTGGATAGTCATTGGATAACAGGATTGTGGAGTATAGAGGTGTATGCATAATTCATAGGATATGGAATACTTAATGAGGGCAAAGATGGAGCAGAGAGCAAAGAAAAAGATAGTGGAAAGCTCCATTTAGGTGTGTTTTTTTGTGGCAGAAAATGATTTGAGGTGTACATATTGAACAGAGACGATCTTTCTGAGGTTTTAAGCCACACCATGGGTGTCTTGGGACATGTCGACTGGGACGCCGAAAATGGCCGATCTGCAAGCCCACAATGAGTCACGTTGTTAATATGGTGGTTATTTAAATGAACGGAAGATGTGTGTGTGTGTGTGTGTGTGTGTGTGTGTGTGTGTGTGTGTGTGTGTGTGTGTGTGTGTGTGTGTGTGTGTGTGTGTGTGTGTGTGTGTGTGTGTGTGTGTGTGTGTGTGTGTGTGTGTGTGTGTGTGTGTGTGTGTCATGCGTGTGTGTGAGATCATCATCTACCCCCTGTGTGTGCTCAGCTTGTCATGTCTGAGCGTGTTTATGAGAAACAACATGATTGATGGACAACACAAGGCACTAATGTCTCATTAAGAATGACACACACACACACACACACACACACACACACACACACACCAGCGTTGGGCCCAGGGTCTTTGGTGAGTGTCCAGTACAGTATATGTTAAAGATTTGTGAGAATTTTTTGCCCCCAATTTTTATGAGCGCAAGTGCTTTATTTTCACAGGGTGTGAGTGTTTTGTCTACAGGTAGTGTGATGCCTTGTGAGCTTATAGATATCCTATAGATGTCTCCTCCGTGCACCATCACATTTGAAGTGCATATTATTTTATTTGTGCGGATATGTTTATATGAAAGAACAGAAACAAAAAGATTATTGATTGAATAATAATCGTTAAGTTAACTCATTGACTGCTTTACCACGAGTTTCCCGAGTTATCCCATATGTCCAGGCCGCCAGGCCCGAGTTTCCGAGTTTTGGGCCGTTTTTGAAAAAAAAAAACGTCCTATTGTCACGGTTACGGTCCGGCCAGTCCAGGGGATCTTAACGTCCGCCCAGCCCATGGGATCTGTGTCATTATCATCACCAAAGTATCGGGTTTCAACAGAGAGAGGGAGGGGGCGGGGGGCAGATGCACCGAGAGAGAGAAAAAGAGAGAGATAGACGTGGGGAGAGAGACACGGAGGGCTGTGTGTGTGTGTGTGTGTGTGTGTGTGTGTGTGTGTGTGTGTGTGTGTGTGTGTGTGTGTGTGTGTGTGTGTGTGTGTGTGTGTGTGTGTGTGTGTGTGTGTGTGTGTGTGTGTGTGTGTGTGTGTGTGTGCAAAGAAGAGAAGGAGCGCATCGACGAGTTGTCTGTGTGAAGATCTGCTGTTTTAACACCAGAATGTGAAGCCAGTTACACAACATTTCGTTACCCATTGAATTCCGTTCACCTCTGCATGGATCCATGACGCCACAGCAATGGAGTAGCAAATTTGCGCTCTTCTGTGAGCTGCGCGCGCACAGAGATAGATATTAATGATGAATAATAGTAGATGAGAAATGGATTTGGAAATGCGCACGTATATGCAAGCGATTGCTTGGAGGAGATTGCATGTGCGTGCGTGCGTGTGTGTGAGCGTGCGTGCGTGCGTGCGTGTGAGTGCACGAAGTGCGAGAACTCTGGGATGAGCGGGCGCCCGCGAAATTCTAGTGAATTACATGGAAGTCTATGGAGACTGGGGGCATCCTGGCACTTTGCAGCCATTTTTTTAAAAGCAGCAAATGAGTTAATAAGGTACATTTTCATCCCTAGACCAGAAGCATCTCTCAGCCTTTAAAGAGGGTTTAAGTCTCCCTGCGGGGCGTAGAAGCTACAATACCTGGAATCCTGGATAAATCTCCCAGCGTCGCACTTCCCTTAATCAGTCTTCCGCCTAGCGGGAGGTCATCCCTGATGCCGTTGGCACAGCGTGAGCCAGAGGCCAATAACTTTAACACTCTGTTAAAGACTTAACAGCCACCCAACAGGCTTTAGAAGACCCCCCCCCCCCCCCCGTGTCCTGTGCACCCCTGATGAGGTTCACCCCCACACATCCTAATAACTCACACCTTGACGTGTGGTAAGACTCCCTAATCGGGAGATAAGCAACCGTCACGTTGCATACACAAACTTAAGAAGGCAATGGTAGCCAGTCAGGAGCACAGCGTCACAGCAAGGTAGAAAACTGGCCACACAAAGTGAGCTCCACAGGGGAGATCTGTCATTATTTTAACCCATTTAGGCCTAGAATTATTGAATGCTTTAACCAGTGAAAAATAGCAGATATACAAGCTCACAGCGCGGCACCGAGTGCCGCGCTGCGAGCTTGTAGATCTGCTATTTTTGGAAAAAGTTGTGAAAATGTGTGCAAATCTTTGAATATATGTATTTTCAAAGCGAACGTTTGTAACTCAAATTTTGCTTCTGGGTGGCACTGGTCCCTGGAACTAAATATTTTGAGTTGGGGGTCCGTGGCCACATAAATATCATTTTGGGGGTCCTTCACATGAAAAAAGTATGAGAACCACTGACATAGTAGTCTCTCAAGAACAGACTAACTGAGCTCCAGTTAAGTGAAAAGGACCCTTTCTTTGACGATGGCTGGCCAGATTGCTGACATAGAAACATAGGTTTTTTCCAAAAATCACTTATAGAATCGGGTCAAAATTCTAATTTTCACGATTTTTCAAAAATAGCAGATATACAAGCTCACAGCGCGGCACCGAGTGCCGCGCTGTGAGCTTGTATATCTGCTATTTTTTTATATATAAAGCATAAAATACTGCGTCATAAATGTGCTCAAACCCATCATGTTCATCACTAATTCATTCGTCCGTTGTCATTTTATTTGATGCTCGTCCTGTTATTGGAACCCAGCACTCAATAATATACGCTTTTATTCTATTATATGGAACCAATACAAACATTCACATTTTGCACATAGTACATAATTAAGAAATGCTGTATGAATGAATGAATGAATGAATGATTTTATTTTTGTGTCTGGCTGCCTTACGGAATTATTCAGACACAATTTACATAACATTTTTTTCTCAGTGCCAACAAGCTGACACAAAAATGAATAAATAAACAAAATACTTAACTTCATGGTGTATAATTAAGATCAAAAGTACATCAATAGTTGTTTTGAATGAGAGTGGAGGGCAAGAGAGAGAGAGAGAGAGGCACAGAGAATAGGTTGGTATGATCCATCACAGTGCCACTGTCTATGTGTAAGTTGCATGTCTTCTTCTATTCCAGGCTTTATGTATGAAATTGGAGATTGCAAATGTATGGTTATCAAATAAATATTTAACTAAATCACTATCCAGGAACATACCTACATCTACATGTACTTTATCAAAGAGTGTTTTTCTTAAGTCATGATAAAAAGGGCAGTACAATAAAGATCCTCCACTTCACCAAGTTCACAATATCCACAAAGTCTTTGGTCTATTTCGGTTCCTGTATATCGTCCTGTTTCAATGTGTAATGGCAATATTCCAGAGCTAAACTGTGCACACACACACTATGTGTTAATAAATGATTTCCACTAATATTTATGATTCATCACAAAAAACATTTGATTACTGAAATGGCAGTGCTCTGTTAAATGACTGTGATCAACCGTTCTCCTGTGCGTGTGTACATTATGTGTGCAGGAAGAAGTTTAAGACTCGGTCAGGAGACACGGTGAGGTTGATGGAACTGCTGGACGAAGGTCTGAAGCGATCCATGGACAAACTGCAGGACAAAGAACGAGACAAGGTCAGTGGACAGATTTAGAGCAGTGTTCTCAACCCTTTTTCAGTTCACAGACCCCCAGTTTGATGTACATTGGACTACGTATCACAATTTGATAACGCCGGCACCCCAAAATCCGCTGTTTGAGTTGAGGCTTTGCATTTTCTTTGATATGACTCCATTGTTCCACAGATCTGTTCGACATATAATTATTGTGAAAATAGCAGATCTACAAGCTCACAGCAGCTCTTTTTTTTGTATTAGAAAGGTCTTGAACGTCCTTAAATTTTCACTTCACAGTCCTCTGGGACTTGAGCTGTTCTCTCCATTTATTACGGGGCTTCCCTCCCTGGAACCAAAATATTTTGGATAGATGGATGTCACGGCCACGGCTAGTCATTGAATTTTTTTTTTTTTTTTTTTTTTTCATTTTCATTTTTTCATTTCATTTGAAAGCTGGGAATCATAGCTACAAAATGATATATTGGTTGTGGAGATTGACCCAACAGTTTTGGCTTATAGAATGATGCCATGCTGAAATACTACTTTTGAGATATTCAAGTTCTAAATTTGGGAGGACCAACAGAATTATGTCCCGATCTCTCACATTAATTTAAAAAAGTCTTATTTACATGCAGAGTTAAGCTCTGGCGTTTAAGTGAAATGTAGCCTGATATTTATGACATGCTTTTGTGGCTTTATCACATTTAAAAAAATAATAATAATAATTTCAGCTGTGGTCTAAAGTAGTGGCTTCCGAAATGACTGCCCCAGTGCTCAGTCACATATCATTTTGGGGTCCTTGACATAAAAAAAAAAAAGAAAAAAAAGGACAACCACCGATTACAGCAACACAAGTTATTCAGAAAACTGATTTACTGTTGAAGGCACTTGTGGAATCAGCCTCAGGTCTTGATGGCTCAAGCCACACTGAGAAAATCCTGGTGCAAAAAAATGTATTCTTTCTTTTTTTTTTACTGGTTTTGAAGGATTGTCCAAGCGCGTCTTGCCCCCCTCTCTCTCCCTGTAGCCTGTTGATTGGCACGCGGTACAGCATGTACAACAGGTGTGGTGGACGGATGCCTGCAGCTCACAGTCTGCAGTCCTCCCCGCGGCGGGGACCAAGTTTGACTTTGAAAGCAGCGGTTCTGCAGACGCGCCGCTGTGCCTGGCAGCTGCTGTTAGACCCTCCTATGAGCCACTGTATGCCACACAGAGAAGGGCTCAGACTGTATGCCACACAGAGAAGGGCTCAGACTGTATGCCACACAGAGAAGGGCTCAGACTGTATGCCACACAGAGAAGGGTTCAGACTGTATGCCACACAGAGAAGGGCTCAGACTGTATGCCACACAGAGAAGGGTTCAGACTGTATGCCACACAGAGAAGGGTTCAGACTGTATGCCACACAGAGAAGGGTTCAGACTGTATGCCACACAGAGAAGGGTTCAGACTGTATGCCACACAGAGAAGGGTTCAGACTGTATGCCACACAGAGAAGGGTTCAGACTGTATGCCACACAGAGAAGGGTTCAGACTGTATGCCACACAGAGAAGGGTTCAGACTGTATGCCACACAGAGAAGGGTTCAGACTGTATGCCACACAGAGAAGGGTTCAGACTGTATGCCACACAGAGAAGGGTTCAGACTGTATGCCACACAGAGAAGGGTTCAGAGACCTTCTTTGGGCCGTGGACCCGCTTTTGTTAGGTTGCAAGTAGATGTTGTGTTTTTTGTTGTGTTTTACCGTTATCCTTTTTTAAAGGAAATTAACCGAAAATATCCAGGGAACACCCCCGGAAAATGTCTAAAATAGTGAAGGAGGAGGTGGGGTGTTGGTTGGTAGTCCTGCCTGAAGCGTACAAGTAGAAACCCTGCCTTTTTAAAGGACAATCTGAAGGCACAGCCAGCGGTAATGTAATGTTGCTTCTTGGAAGGTTTTGGATGAACGGTTGCCAATCCTGTTTCCCAGAGGCTTGCTGTTTGCTTTGCACAGTCGACTTAACACCCCCCCCCCCCCCCGCCCCCCCCCCCCCCCACACACACACATATATTGTACACACACACACATCCAGATCCAAACAAGCACACTAAGACTCAGACACCACATATGCATGTACACAGTCACACTTGTACGTACATGTAGGGATGGGACAATACACGATATTATCGTTTATCGTGATAAAAAACACTCACGATAATCGTATTGTGGAAATGTAATTTCTCATGGTATTGTCCTCCGTCATGCACTGGGATCAATTCACCTTTTATTTGCAGAGTACCACTTAAACCCTCTATAACTTGTAAAAGGTACTTATAATATACATACTACTTGATACAGTCTTTTTTTCACTCTATAAAATGTCTTTGCCAAAAAATAGACGATCTACAAGCTCACGTTGTGAGCTTGTAGATCTGCTATTTTTTGTCAAATGTTCCGCCCTAGGATAACGGATTTTGATTATCGTGACAATATCGTAAATGGCGATTTCTTTTGTCACAATAATCGTGACATGATATTTTCATATCGCCCCATCCCTACGTACAGTACATGTGAAGGTGACTTTACACACCGTTGATACTCACTGAACCGTGCGCGTGCACACACACACACACACACACACACACACACACACACACACACACACACACACACACACACACACACACACACACACACACACACACACACACACAGTGCGGTGTGTGTGGTGTTGTTGAGTACAGGGAAAGGCTGCTGTGTTGTATTTGTTGAGCAACATCTTTCTTCACTGTCTTAAAGTAGCTGTAGAGCTCATCTGTGCAGGGTGATTGTGTTGTCATCTCGTAGCTTATGGTTTATGTGCTGTTTGGTTCTGTTGTAGTGTTTTATGGATGACAGCTCTGTGTCTGTTATTTCTACTTTTCTGTCTTTTGTTTCGTTATGTTCTGAACCTCTTCTCTTCT
This sequence comes from Nannobrachium achirus, assembly GCF_963921795.1. NCBI lineage: Eukaryota > Metazoa > Chordata > Actinopteri > Myctophiformes > Myctophidae > Nannobrachium > Nannobrachium achirus. The sequence goes on from NC_137826.1 coordinate 50,136,638, forward strand.
CGTGTCCTCTTTCCTCTAGAATTATGTAATGCTTTAACTATTGAAAAATAGCAGATATACATGCTCGCAGTGCGGCACCGAGTGCTGCGCTGCGAGCATGTAGATCTGCTATTTTTGAAAAAATCATGAATCTTTTGGCAAATCTTTGAATATATCTTTTTAAAAGCGAATATTTGTAACTCAAATATTTGCTTCTGGGTGGTCCCTGGAACAATTGAGATGGGGGGTTCGTGGCCAAATACAGGTAATTTTGGTGGTCCTTGACATGAAAAAGGTTTGAGAACCACTCATTTAGAAGAAGGATTTAGATTGGGTAAAAAATGTTCAAAGACTTGCACAAATGTTCACGATTTTTCAAAAATAGCAGATCTACAAGCTTGCAGTGTGCGCTCTGAGCGTGTATATCCGCTATTTTTAAACATAAAATAATAGTTAAATGTGTGTGTGTGTGTGTGTGTGTGTGTGTGTCTCCAGGTGTTGACTCCTGAGGAGCTGACCAGGGCCCAGACCTCGGTGGCGTTCGGCTGCATCAAGTACGCTGACCTGTCCCACAACCGCGTCAACGACTACGTGTTCTCCTTCGACAAGATGCTGGACGACCGAGGAAACACCGCCGCCTACCTGCTGTACGCCCTGACACGAATCAGGTAATTATGTAGTGCACACAGACAAGCACACAGATTCAAGTCCTCAGTCGCCAGACCGATTTGGATCCAAAAAAGCCCATCTACTAGCTCTCAATGTGTGTAGATTAGGAATGGGACGATATGAAAATTTCATATCACGATTATTGTGAACAAAGAAATTAGGGATGCTGTATCGGTACTCGTGGTATCCGTACTCGCCCCGATACCGGCCTATTTTGCGGTATCGGTACTCGTCAGATACTGCTCACAAAGCGCCCGAGTACCCTGTGTGTTCCGCCACTTCGCCTTTCTCTCTCTCTCTTAAAGTATCAAAAGTAAAAATACAAAATGTTTGAGCATAGCAGATCTAGAAGATCATGCACAGTACAGGAATTTCTATGGGCTAAACCTGAAAAAAAAAGTGAAATGTGTGGCAGTTGTGCCATGTTCTGGGAAAGCAATGCAATTTAATGTGTTATATACAGCCAGAAAGTGAGGAACATCTGATAAAAAAAAAAAAAAAAAAAAACGTAATTTAAAGACATTTTGTATTATTAATTGTACTCGTATCGGTACTCGGTATCGGCGAGTACTCAAAATGAAGTACTCGTACTTGTACTCGGTCAGCAAAAAAGTGGTATCGGGACATCCCTAAAAGAAATCACGATTTACGATATAGCGATAATCAAAATATCCCCAACATCCATTATCCTGGAGCGGAACGTTTGCCAAAAAATAGCAGATCTATAAGCTCACAACTTGTGAGCTTGTAGATAGAGGGTTTAAGTGGTACCGGATATGCAGCTCGGCAAATAAAAGGTGATTTGATCCCAGTGCGTGACGGAGGACGATTTCACGATACATTAAATCTCCACGATAGGATTATCGCGTTTTTCAATAAACGATAAATATCGCTTAACGTTCCATCCCTAGCGTAGATAGGCTATTTTCAGTTGTTATTTTAGAATGAGATCTAAAAAAAAACATTAGTTAAGTGGTTAAGCCCTATTCAAACATGTTCATATACAATATCTTTCTTGTGTGTATTACCGGTAGTTTAATGTTCCCGTGCATAATCATATCTAAACAACACAAATACGGGTCTAAACATCCTTATTGGTACTCTCCAAAATTGTGATTGGCATTGATACCCCATTACCCAAACTCTGGCAATCGGTCTGACTTAATTTGTGAAAACCTTCTGACTTGCAGGTCCATCGCCCGCCTGGCCAACCTGGACGAGGCCACCCTGAAGAGGGCAGCAGAGAGCACAGAGATGGTGCTGGACCACGACAAGGAGTGGAAGCTGGGCAAGTGCATCCTGCGCTTCCCCGAGATCCTGCACAAGATCCTGGACGACCTGCTGCTGCACACGCTCTGTGACTACCTGTACGAGCTGGCCACCACCTTCACCGAGTTCTACGACACCTGCTACTGTGTGGAGAAGGACCGGCAGACCGGTGAGGATCAAGCTTATTGTACAGATCCTTGTTGAAAAAATGTAATATTGTGTAATAGTACATTTTCTTGAAACGTTCATATATTTCTTGAAACTTTCATATATTCTAGATACATTGGACATTCAGTGAATTATTATTATTTTTTTGTTAAAACTTAGATTTTTTTTATGGCATACAGCTCAAGTCCATATTTCAAAATATTACAATATTACACAAGACCACTCAAAACACGGATTTATAATAGAAATGTCAAGCTTCTTAAGTCAGAGTTACTTGAAGTCCAGTGGGAAGTTTCCGAAGTCAGTTATGATTTGGGGTTCTATGGCATCTGCAATGCTTTTTTACACAATATTCAATATATCTGTATATCACTGTTTCCCCAATACCAAATGTGTCTTGTATGGGTCACCAGGAAAATGAGGAAATATCCCATTTATTTTTTGTTTCCGACATTTTAGTTTTTAACATTGACTGCCACGAAAAGAAAGCAACGGTTTTATGTGCTCCCGCTTCTTCCGTGCACAAGGCGTGTGCACGATCGCTATATCCGTGTGCATGTCACTGTACATATCTGATCACATGTACAGATGTCGTCCATGTAGACAAGACCTAGCTTTAGCATGCTATAAACTCACAAGCTATGCTGTGTTAACGGCAACTACTACTTCTAGTGGAGTGGTGCAACATTTTTTAAGTCAAGGACCCCCAAATTGACATTTCTACCACTTTTTCGAGTCACGTGTTCAAATACTGGATTCTGATTGGCTAAATTCCGGAGGTTATGAGAGAACTACTGCCGCAAAGTTGTGTGAGGACTTGTCCGAGATCAATGAGCCTCAGTGTACATCCGGGGACTTCAGGAGGTAGTCGGAACACCTTTCCCCCAACCAACAAATGACCGTGGCAACGGTCCTATGTTCACTAACGTGCATGCTATAGTCGCCGATTTATTTGGATCCAATGCAATCCGCCAACTTTAAAGCCCCTTTTCTCTGAACCTATGCCTTTCTGGAAGCGAACAGCCTCTATTTACGGCCGGAACGGTACTTCTAACTGACGTTAGCTTAGCTGTAAGCTAGACGCATGGATTAGTATGGAGTTGGCGCCATCTGTTGGTGAGTAGAAGATGTTGTTGGTGGAACTATCTGCTGTCTCGCGGAAGTTTTATAGGCAATAATGATTGTAACTTAAGATCCTTGCAAGTTACAACTATGTGTTTTCTTTCATGTATAAGGGAAAAAGTGGTAGAAAAGCTATTTACCACTCGGGGTCGGACATTATGCTCTGATAATGTCCTGTGTTAGGGTGTTATCGGACTCGGCTTCGCCTCGTCCGATAACACCCTAACACAGGACATTATCAGAGCATAATGTCCTCTCACTCGGGGTAAATTGCTTACGTATTCGGCCACATCTGAAAATGTTCTGTGCCAAGGAGTCAGGACCATAGACATAGAAAGGTAGACACCTCCTCCGTCTCTGGGGAGTTGGTAAAAGAGGACTGGCATTTTGTAAGGAATTCTCAAGGACGCTTCCTTGTGCGTTACAGAATGGGACGTTCGGTAGGCCAATCAAATGTGGGACTCCCTCTTTCCCAGAGGCACTTGCTTTGGCAAAGTAAACGTTTGTCTCCTCATGCCCTTTTAATTGAATGTAAGTCCCGGAAAAGACACACTGTGATTGGTCAGTAGTCACTTTGTGTGGCAGAGTGCCTTCCACACTTCTGCCAGTCCTGTTTTGGATGAGGTATTTGTATATCTGTGGTCAGGACCCCTAGAAGAGAAGACATTATGTACTGTAAAAAAAAAAAAAAAAAAAATAGTTCTGCCATTTCTGAAAGAAACCAACCTGACATATCTGTCTGGCACTATTCAAACAAAATCTATTCAAGACTCCACTTTGAGAACAAATGTCCTAGTGAGACTTTTATCTATCTAGAATAATTTTGCGGTGCAAAGAACTGACTGTATCAAGACTTAAGAACTTGTGGATTGTATTTAGCATTGTTAGAACAACGAAAAAGAGATTTTAATTGCTTAACGCTGCATTCTCTTTCACATCTATACATGTGTGGAATATCTGACAAACTTGCCCTTGTAGCTGAGTAATATTTGACCAGGAGTATTGGAGTTGAGTACTTTGTCCACCATTGACTAACAAGGAGTTTGAAGTTGAATGGTCTTATTCAAATGAATATCAATTATCTAAATAATGAATAAAAATGAAAACATTCTGGGGCTTCCCACAAAGGCCCCGGTTTGTTTATCCACAGTTAAATTACTCGCAAATGTTATCATCCATCAATTAACGCACACGCCCCACTTAACGAGCCGGTGTGTCTTTGTCGCTCGTTAACGACTTAATTTCTATTGGCTTTTCTCTTCCCACGATGCTGACGGGGGCTGGAGGAGGCGGGCCTTAAGGTCATTGGTTTAATGGGGTTCAACTACCTGTTGTTGTTGGCTGTTGGAATGTGATGGACTGCGGTTTACAATGCACCTCGATCATTATGGTGTGTGTGTGTGTGTGTGTGTGTGTGTGTGTGTGTGTGTGTGTGTGTACACTCAGGTATTACTATACTTTGTGTGGGCCCCACAAGTATAGTAGAATTTAACAATTGCTGTTCTAAAAGTGTGTGTGTGTGTGTGTGTGTGTGTGTGTGTGTGTGTGTGTGTGTGTGTGTGTGTGTGTGTGTGTGTGTGTGTGTGTGTGTGTGTGTGTGTGTGTGTGTGTGTGTGTGTGTGTACACTCAGGTATTACTATACTTTGTGTGGGCCCCACAAGTATAGTAGAATTTAACAATTGCTGTTCTAAAAGTGTGTGTGTGTGTGTGTGTTTGTGCGTGCGTGAAAACGATCAAGCGATAAAGTGGATGTTTCGTCTCCTCCCGTTTTCGTTTTACCGTCTTTACAGTCGTGCAGATTTATCCTAATATAGATCAAAATCATCTAAGTATGTATATAGCTTGCTGCTTAGCAGAAATTAAAATTAAGAAATAAATCAATGTAACGATATTTTGAACGGAAGTGACAAACTGATGATGACAGTGTCCTTTATTTTTTGTTTCCTACGTTTAGTTTTTAATATTAAAAAAATAAAAATAAATCAATGATCTTTCAAAAGAATTTCATGAATAAAAAGCAATGCTTAAGAAGTAGTGAAAATAGCCGAGAGCTTGTTGATCTGCTGTTTTCGCTAGGGTCCCTAGGTCCCTTGAGCTAAAAAGTCTATGCGAGACTAGCGATGGAGCCACTCTGCCACAAAAAAAACTCATGAACCATGTTGATTAAATGCAACACACAACAGAAACATCACGTGACAATCTCTCTCTCTCTCTCTCTCTCTCTCTCTCTCTCTCTCTCTCTCTCTCTCTCCCCCCCACCCCTCCCCAGGTGAGGTGATCAAGGTGAACATGTGGAGGATGTTGCTGTGTGAGGCCACAGCAGCGGTCATGGACAAAGGGTTCCACATCCTGGGCATCAACTCCGTGCACAGGATGTGATGTCGTCGCGATGTCACAGGACCACGGTGATGATGTCACAGCAGGACATTTTTAACTCCTCCCCCTCAGCCTCTGTCGTTTCAGTCCAACAGAAGCTAATGCAAGATGTTGATCATAACATGACAAAGAAAGTCATGATGTTGTTTGAATGCTCAACACGCGAGTTGATGGCAGATGTTGATCATACATGATAAAGTAATAAATTCAACGGTTTGTTTGAAATTTTATTTTTATTGGCTTCATTCACAGCCTCTGCATCAGGTTCTGAACAAGCAAAAATATACTCCTAAGCAATTTCTGATCTCTTTGCTATTAGGGGAGCAGATTTTGCTCCCCTAATAGCTATTATTATGAGTATGGGTGGGGGGGTTGAAGGGCAAAAGTTTGGGAACCAATGGGTGTCATACAGGCAGGTACACAGACGTGTCCATGGCAAAGACTTGTCCTTCCATTTTAGTTTTTTATGTTTTACACACCATTACAGTATAATGTTCTTATTTTGTTCGCAAGACCCAATTACGGAATGTCAAGTCTCCAGGGTTTCATTTGAATATTTATGACACTTATTTACGACGACACTATGGCACATTAAGATTCCACTGGTACTAGTGGTTTCAAACGTTTTAAAATGTCCACCACAAGCCAGCGTGGCGGTGAACTCACTAGTGGCGTTTCCATAAACTTATTCGAATTAGGGAAGCGAATTATCAGAAATACGCATAGACAAAGCGAATTTAGCATGTTTCCATTTGCGGGTGTCATTCGAATTAGCGACGGTCGCAAGAGTTGATCGGGCTGATTTTATTTTTCAGACCGAACCTGAGCACTGCACCGTCTGCACGTCTGACTGCTGTGACTCGGTCGCTGTCTAGTAGTGGGAAGAAGGGATTATCAGTCATCATCATGGCCCCAAATAACTTTTAAATATATTACAATTGGCGACGAGTCTCTTACGAAATTGGCAAGAGTTCCTCTCAATACATAAAGCTACCGGTTCACCGGGAAAACCGCGGTCGCGTCGCTGCACAGTGCAAGTTTCAGCGTCCTCTGGAAGGTCAGGTGGCTGATCTGCAAGCTCACAACGCGGCGCGGAGACGTGGATGCGAGCTGCTGTGCCTGTGAGCTTGTAAATTGGGCACTTCAGGCACGCAACACCGACCGTGGGATGAGGAAGGGTTCGCTCGCCACCGATGGCTTGAGGTGAAAACGGGAGGAATTTACACATGGTCCGTGTCACTCCGTATGTAACAAACAACAGGTTTGTTTTGTGGGCTAACGCCATACCATGGACAAAGCGGCAGGGGAAATGGACCTAGAACGTCATAATCTATTCGCATTTATTGTATGACCCGTTTCAGTTTATTCGATAAAGGCTCAAAATCCTCCTCCTCCAAGCGGATAACTTTTTTTGCGGATAATGAAAGTTTATTCGCATTTTGAAGTGTTTCCATAAAAACATTTTGCGAATAAGCCGTTAATGCGCAAAAAGTGGCTTTATGGAAACGCCACTAATAATAATAATAATAATAATAAAAATAATAATAATAAAACTTTATTTGTATAGCACCTTTCATGACATGAAATGCAGCTCAAAGTGCTTTACAGAGCATAAAATGAAGCACAAGTGCTTAACAGAGAAAAAGTAAAATAATAATGTCTCCCCCTCCTATAATAATGTCTCCCCCTCCTATCCAAAACCTTTCTAAACACATGTCTGTTCAATTGCAAATCATAGTGTTTAGGCATTTAGCAGACACTCTTATCCAGAGCCACTTAACACATGTGAGATCAGAATAAGAAGAGTTGTAAGCAACCGTGGTAATCAGTCGCACAAGTAGAGAACAATGTGGTGCCTCAAAGAAACCTGGCGTTGATCAAGAGAAATGCTAATCTAAGTAACAAGAGATGCCAGATGCATTTTGAGCTTTTAGAGCTGGTGTTTTCGCTATGAAACCTTTTGAAAGTGGGGGTCCTTGACATGAAAAAGTTTGAGAAGCACTCATTTAGAGTGTGGGAAAAGAGGCAAGAGGACCACGCTCCAGCTTTCTCAATTGACTTGATTTTGGTGCCCCTGCGCTGGCCAGCTGAGAGCTCACACTCAACAGAAAAGCACTCTGTCTGCATCACTCTCCATGTTGCTCAGGCGGTAAGTGATAACCTCCACTTGTTCTCCATATGTCCAAAACAGTTTGTTTTGAATTCATCATTTTAAAGATGGCTTGAAATAGTGAAAATACCAGGGCTTTACTTTATGAAAAAAATAAAAAAAAATAATAATACAAATTTGAAACTTGGAGATAAAAGGTTTCTGTCCAATGGTGACGATATGGTTGGTATTCAAAGGGATAGTTCACCCCCGAAATTACGGTACTTTTTTCTATCGATTGCTCACTCCACGGAGACTTGAATTCATGGATATTTTCTTTGTTTTAGCATCCCACCTCCGCCCCGACAGAGGAGTACAGCACCGAAGAGACCAGGGATGGAGCTCCGTGTGTGTGGTCAACCGGACCACCTATCATGGGCCTGTCCAGAGTCCTCAAACATGTTCTCAGGTCACCTCTGTAAAGAACTTTTCATTCAAGGCACCCCTGAATTACGTTGTTGGGGGGAAATATTCACGAGGAAAACTTGAGAGAATGGCAGTTTTCCATTACGACAGATTGAAAATGACTTCATACTTAACATTTAACCATATCTAACATATAATTTTCGGAATGTCTGAGTGTCTGTCTGTCTGAAACAGTGTTTCTCCTCAGTGGCTGGAGCAATTGATCTGAAATCGCATCACCATTAGCATATGAACACACCTAACATAACTGTGAAGCCCGTTTGTCACTTTCACAAATCATATGCTGTATATTAGCATTTTTATGGTGTATCTTATCTATTCTGCATCTAGCATGAGGCATATCTATTCTGCATCTAGCATGAGGCAACATGTTTAACCAGCTGTGTGTGTGTGTGTGTGTGTGTGTGTGTAGGCGGGGGTTGTCTGGCCCTGTCACAGAATGATGTTGTCCAGAAATCATGCAGATCGGTACACAGTATCTCTATAGCCATTAAACGAAACGGGTATTTCTTACATTGATGCTCCTACATATTATCATGCAAGCACCAGTTAAAGTTACTTTCCATCCCTCATATACTGTGTGCACAGTGCACATCCCATAACCCACACACTGCACATCATTTCGGAGCTCATATCTTTGAACGGGTAAGGGCTAGTATTATGAAAAGGTGAGATAGAGACCGGGACGTCTCCATGCCCACAGCAGCCGGGGCAAGACTTGTTCTCTGCAATCTGAATTCCCACAGACATAGAAAGGTAGACGCCTCTTCCGGCTGGGGGGTGCTGGTCCAAGACTCCTGGCAAAAAAAATAAAAATAATTATGGAATTCTTCCCTGTGCGTCACAGAAGCGGAAATTCGGTCGGCCAATCAGAGGCAGATGGGGCGGGTTTTCTCATACGCAACGCTGAGCCGCGCAACATCAGGAACTGGATGAAAACAAAACTGGAGCTGTCACCAAACACTCAAACACTCAGAGATTTGTGAAATAAGTTCCCAGAGAGAAACATGGTCGTTTCATGTACAGCTCCGGGTTGTACAAACAGATGCACATTGGAAAATAGAACGCTGGGAATCACTTTCCACAGGTAAGTAACATGATTCATTAATCTGTCTAATGAATGTAGACGGGAATGTGACCAAATCCTGGATCCAACTCCATGTCTGGTATTGACACTTGCTTTGGCCATATAAACGTGCCAATAAAGCTCCTTTGAATTGAATGGGAAAAGTCCCGGAAAAGACGCGCTGTGATTGGCCAGCAGTTTTTTTGAGTGACAGTCTGTCTTCCACACTCCGCCATTTCTGCCAGGACTCCTTGACCAGGCGCGCCAATGAACTGCAGCGGCGGGGGAGGTATCTAGCTTTTTATATCTGTGTGTAGAGGTCTGCGTGGGACTGATTTATTGAACCCGCTCCCGCCCGCTCCCGCCTGATTTCTGCCGACAACTGCCCGCGCCGCCAATGATTTCATTTTTGACCGCCCGCTGTAATTTCCTCTCCGCTGCTCCCACCCGCGACAAACAAATTATGTGAATTTTGACCCGCGGACTCCCGCGGCACACATTACCGCAGAACGTCCAACAGCCTCCCTCCCAAGAAGGCACATTGAAATGAGATCCAAAACCATTACCAAACAAAAAAGTGTGCCGTGTGCGCCAGAGCAGTATAATCAGAGAGTGGTGTCACCGAGGCGTCTGAAAATGAACTGCGTCACGTGACCCATGTTTCAGCTGTAAAGTGACAAGCCAAGCGGTCACTTTACATTGGTTTCAATAGAAGCGTCGCGAACATCGGCATTTTTAGGTAAATATACAACATTACAACCATTTTAAAGTATTTTACAGGGATAACCAAAGTCTCTTTAATATTTACTTTACACTATTGCCAAAAAACGATGTAAAATAACGTGGTTTAAGATCCTTGAAGTCGGGCTGTTGCCCTGTCACTGGCTAATCAATGCGTCGCCATAACGTTGTTAACATGCACAATAGCACCACCGTGTGGCAGCTGAAAGTAAGGCAATGAAAGGCATGTACTCTGTTATCGTGAGACTGTCAGTTGCTATTGCTTTCTAACCAATTCTCGCGATTTGTCACTTTAGAAGCTCCCCACGAGCCGCCATTGGACTCGCCCCATGAAGTGAACGTAGTTGGCCTAACTCTCCATTCTAGGGCTCTGGTGTGCGCCATGCGAGGAGCATATTTGTGACGGACTGACAGTTGGTGAGAACAAATGAGAGAAAGAGAGAGAGAGAGGGAGAGGGCAAGCGAGGGAGCCACGGCACGGAGTGAGAGAGAGAGAGAGAAAGAGAGACTCCAGTCCACGTACTGTATCAATGTGGGTGCGTTGTCCTCACTCAGCAGGGAGAATTGCGTTCTCTATTCACATCTTGACTTGCTAAAGAAGGCACGTTGACGTTTGTATAATCCATTGAGATCCAAAACCAACAGGACTAGTGTAGGCCTACGTGCGCGAGAGAGGAGCATTTGTGAGGTTGTTAACAGAGGTAAAGTGTTTATATTGCGATTGGACATAGGCGATGGCACTATATTATAATAAATAGTTGTTATTTAGGCTAAATAGTGAGTGACAATGCCGCCGCAAATATCTGCCCACCGGTTAGCCGTTAACAGACGAGAGAGGGAGGGAGGGGGAGTTAGAGAGAGAGAAAGAGAAATTCCACGTGCTGTAGGTCCATGCGTTCTCCTCAGGCGCTCAGCAGGGGAAGTTACGTTGATTCTCTACATATTCACATCTTGCTAAAGTATAGATAAAAGCTTATTGCGGGAGAGTGCGGGATTTTGCGGCGCCGCCGAGTTTATTTTGACCGCCCGTCCCCTCCCGCAGGGATTAAACTACCGCCCGCGCCGCAATATATGGTGACGGGTCCTGCAGGTCCCGCGGGAGCACGCTCCCGATGCAGGGCTCTATCTGTGTGCATTCCTGCCCGCTCCCTTTGTGAAGCAGCAGTCGGACGAGGTTTCGTGACCATCTTCCTCTTGATGTGTTGGAGAGTTTACGTTCCTCCACCCAGCATCTGGCTTCCAAGTTCAGCCCGCTCGAGGGCATCAAACTTGCCAAGTACATGCTGAACCTGAAGATACACCGTCTCCCAGAAACCCAGCTGGTCAATGCAGGTGGTTCCTGGATGTACAAGGTTGCCACCAGACCGTTGGATGCAGGGACATGCAGAGAATGTTAGAGAGGCAGGGGCTGACATTTCTAAAAGAGCCTTTGGGTGAAAATATATCGAAAATAGCAGACCTCCAAACTCGGAGGTCAGCTATTGCTTGATATCACACTAAGCATAATCAAGTAAATTCTGGAGATGTGGCTTAAGCCATGAATGTCTACACAGGTATGACATGGAAAGAGGGCAACTGCATTCAAGGTCTGAAGTGGGCACATTTTACATACGGATAAAAGGGCAGGGGCTCAAGCCCCCTTTGATGCCTATGTGTGCACGTGCCTGGTTGGATGATCCGTCTGTTGATGTTGAGTAGTTTGTTGTTTTTGAGCGGTGCGCCTGGAAGGAGCTAAGCTCCATTTGGCTTTGTCCAAAGTTTGTTGTACACCCAGTGTCACATTTGCCAAGCTTTGCGGGACCCTTAATGAAAACCCATAAGCACCGCTTCACACCAAGTGTGATTTCTGCCTTCCTCAGAGCTGCAAGCGGCCGAGTGTCTCTTTTCCCCGGTGTTTAACCCAGGTGGACAGGGTTTTGAGGTTAGGTTTTAGGTGTATTTTCTGTGCAGTTGGGGTTAGGCATAGGCATAGACACACCAATGAAAGAGGAAGTCCCAGTTTCACTGACTCACTCTTGCACACACGCGCACGCACACACACACACACACACACACACACACACACACACACACACACACACACACACACACACACACACACACACACCTCTCTTGGTGAAATTTCTTGCTTAGCGCTCATGGCAATTTGCCTCAAGTTGGATCCAACTTTTAATATCTAAGGGAGTAGACAAGGATGGGATGAGTACTAAAACACACAATTACATAGTCTGGGACTCTGGGGGAGCAGGGTGACTCCCTGCTGGGTCTATGTGTATAATTAACTTCAAGTCTGTTTATTCATCCACACAACATGCTGCACACAACATATCTTTGCCGCCAGGCAGCAGAAACCTTGTATCTCCCCAGTCACATTTAAAAGTCAAAATAGCTGTTCTATACGAGCTCACAGTGCATGGCATCACAATGAATTGAAATGTGGAGACATTAGTGTTCTGCCTTACATCAACGTTATTCACTTCAAAGTGGAAGGAAAGCGAAGGCTTTAATTGTGGGTTTAGAGCAGTTGTGGAAAGTTACAAAGTACCATTACTAACTTGTTTACCTGGTAAAGACAAACTATAGTTGCAAAGTTATTTTTGATAGTATATTGTTTAGACCAGTGGTTCTCAAAAGCTTGTAAGGACATGCCAAGGACCACCCAGTTGGTATGTGTCCGTGGACAAGATTTGTGTTTAAACGTTTCAAAAATATTTGTGGTGCGTAGTGAGCTTATACTGTAGATGGACTATTCTTCACATAGCTGATGTACAGTATTCCAGTGGTTAAACAGATTTCTATATTGTTGTTGTCGGGTGAAAACCTTGTATGTCCAAAACCGTTTCTTTTGCATTTTTCATTTTAAAAATTATTTAAACTAGTGAAAACAGCCGATCTACAAGCAGTGTGCTTGTAGATCTGCTGTTTTCACTACTTTTGTGTGACTGCTTTGTACGATGAAGCAGGGCTTTACTTTGCGAAAGAACATGCACATTTGAAACTTGGACATACAAGGTTTCCACCCGACAACGACGATATGCTTGTTTTCATAGACCACTTTTTATCTGCAGCACTGCAAGACGTCATGGCCCAGTGTGAAGGAAAGGAGTGGGCGGGGAAGGCAGCTAGGAGACAAGTGTACAGAGAGCTAATGGTAGGGTACACCATCATAACCAAACAACCATGGCACTGTTAGACACAGCCACACTGACTGGAGATACTGTCTCTTTAGTGGTTTTCATCCAGTGGTCCAGGGACCACCAGTAGTCCTTGAGGGGGTTCCAGGCGGTCCCCAGCTAAATGATGGAGAATGGGTAACCACATGGACCCTTGTACTGTAGATCTTTAACTCTTTAGAGCAGGGCTACTCAACTTCAGATGGCTCAGGGGCCACTCAGCAAAACTAAGGGCCGCAAACTAAAAACAAGGTCCTATTTTGGACGTTAAGACATTATTTTGTAACACACTACATGAGTAGTCTAAAAGTGAAGGAAACACACAGAAAACAGACATATTTCCATCTGTAAGGCCAAACTTCATTGAACACAAATATTATTGTGAAATGATTAGTGATGAAATGAAGTTTCTTCTTTTGGAATAAACTAAATAGCAAAAAACTTCTTGTATAAAACAAGACAAAAATAGTTTCCTATTGGCTTTGTAGAGAAACTGAAAAATAACATCAGAAATTATTTGTCCACACTTAAAATAGACAAAATATATATTTATTGGTATGACCACGACGGTCATAGAGTTAAATTATTGGAAGAAGGTAAAGTAATATTACAGTAACATATTAAAAGTAACTGTGGTTACTGCTCAGCACTGGGGGTATCGGAAGCCAAATTCATACATGGGTTTCCTCTCAATCCGTCAATTGCTCACCATATTATACTTTGAAAAAGTCATGTTTACTATCTGCTGTTTTGTCGCAAACACAACTTTTTTTGGAGCATCTAAAAGTAAGTTGCGAGCCCCCGCTTTGTTCTCCATGGTTACTGTTTTTTTTCCCCCAGTTTGGCTCAGCACCAAAAGGAAGATGTGCGTTATATGTTTTTCCTCTCAATCTCTAAAGTTCAAACCTCTCTGCTGTTGAGGAAATTCAAGGCAGTTACAGGGGGAGAGAAAGTCCAGCTGCTGGGAACTGACGCAATAGCAGGCATAACTAGTCAATCTAGTGTGTTTTGTTTTGTTCCTGGTGCCACATGGGTCAGGGCCAGATGGAAGGCAGGCCAGCTCACATCCTTTGTGGAGCTATTTTGTGTGACACGTAAATAGCATGGGGTCCAGTTTAAGGGGCGCTGAGACTGTGCTTGGTGTGTTTAAAGACCAGCCGCTCAAAGCGCTTTATGATGTTGTGTTGGTCAGTGCTATGTGAGGTCACACACTAAAGCATACATGGGCAACTGGCGGCCCGGGGGCCAGATGTGGCCCCCAACTTCACTTAATGCGGCCCGCAGGTTGATAATGGAGTGCTGATATATTATTGATTTCAGCTGTCACAATTCCAAACGTGGAAAAAATTATCCACTTTAATTACTTCAGTCTAAATTATTAGTAGCTAAATAACTAGTATTACAATGTTATTGTATTTTTCATGTCCAATGTATTGGTATTTAAGTTCATAACGTTAACATAAGAACATATAAATGCATTGATTTTTTTTTTCAAAAAAGAAGAAAAAAAAACCTTTCAGGATTCCAATTCAAAAATAGCAAATCTACAAGCTCAAAACGTGCCGCACTGCGACACGTCTTGAGCTTGTAGATTGGCTATTTTTGCTATGTATATGCATTGTGGCCCTCTGGAGTGAGTGTGAAAATGTAGTGGCCCTCTCCATCATCAAAGTTGCCCACCCCTGCACATACTGCTTTGAACGGACAGATCAACTCTGTAGCTAAATGACTGAAGTCACACTTTTGTCTCTTTCGCCTGAGAGCAAGGACAAAGGAGGCTTGAGGAGAGGATACATCAAAGTGTTTCCTTCACGTCTCCTTTCCACAAGTTCTCTACTTTTGAGGTTTTTTTTTTTCTTCTTTTTCTTTACAGTTTTTTACCGTATGTGGTTTTTGTAGATTTGTGCAGCAGAGGGAAAGGGTTTATGTGGGATGAATGTGGTGGTATGTGCTGTCAAAGAAAGAAACTGAAAAACAAAACTAAAAAATACAAATATTGAAACACTCCTTTGCACAAGTTGTTTTCATCGGAATGTGTGACGTATGTTTGTTTTCCTTAATCGCTCCAGTGACCTTAAAGGACAACTTTGTTTTTTACAACAAGGGTTTATATTTTATATTTTAATTAGAGAGAAGATGAGTGTTAAAATGTTTTCATTTACTTATTGTGTTCATCCATTGTTTTAGCGATTTTAGTACTTTGATTTCAATGGGTGGGGGCATGCGTACAAGTGGCTAAATATGTATTTTTAGACGCAATAAGCCAGCAATTTCTTTGTTACTATTTACACCAGCCCCCATAAGTCACATCTGCCCATGAAAGATTGTGGGGCATCTTGGGAATGGGCTTATTGTGTCTAAAAAGACATATTTAGCCACTTGCATGCATGCCCCCAACCTGGGGGCATGCATGCAAATCAAAATTGTTAAAATCACTAAAACAATAGAAGTAAATGAAACATTTTAACACATCTTTTCTTCTCTAATGACTATCTAAAATATGAACATTTGTTATAAAAAAAACAAAGTTGTCCTTTAGAGTCTCACTCCTCCACATGTAAACCCTCCAGGCTCCAGTGTGAACCAGTGATCCTTAAAACAGTGGTTCTCAAACGTGTTCATATGAAAGACGTGCATCACTTAGAATTACAGACCAGTAAGGGTCCATTTGGAATCCCCTCAAGGAACCTTGCTGGTCCCCGGACCCCACTTTGAGAACCACTGTCTTAAACGGGAAACCCTCTCTGTCTATTCTAGCCTAGTAAACTGACTCCTCCCATCTTCTTCAGGAGGAGTCTGGTTTATGAGGTTATGTCTATTTTTTCGCACTGACTTTTTTGACACTGCACTTTTAGGTTGTGTTAGTAGTTTTTGGGTATTTTTGCTTGTGTTTGACATGACAGTGAGATACTTGTTGCACTAACTAGCAACTACTCTGGTCACTTTTGATTTGGACACTGTACTATTTTGATAGTTGTGCTTAATTATATATATATATATATATATATATATATATATATATATATATATATATATAATTTGTTCCCTCACTTGATGTACCTTGCACTTTACTGTACTCTGTTCTTGTTTTTTTCTTTTATCTTTTTCTTACTTCTCTGTAACTTTGTAAATAACCTTATACTGCTGTGCTGCCTCTGGGCAACTGATTTCCCCCCTTGGGATAATAAAGGTATCTATCTATCTACGTATCTATTCCTCCGTCCTTGCCTCACCTCCTGGTTTCGGAGGTGGGGCTAAGGAGAGACTCGAGGAAGTTTGATGTAATCTGGCTTTTAGTGTTGGCAGACATGCAAACACTGCCCAAAACCACATTCCAACCCCTTTTCCTGCCAAAAAACACAATCCAACCCCTTTTCCTGCACGCAACTTACAGGCTGCAGACAAGTACATGCTGCTTTCCCTTTATGCAACTAACTTTCCTAGTTTTCACTTTCGTTTGCACATTTATGGCAGAGTCATATTGAAACTGGCTGCAGACTTTTGGTTCTCCTGTGAGATTGTGTCTGTGTACCTGTGGGTTCAGTTTGATGGAAGCCACCATGAAGATCAAAGGCCTGATCACGCTGCTTGTGTCAGTCATTCAAGGTAAGAGAGAGTTTTTAAGTTGAGCAATGGCACACATTTTAAGTGTTGAAAGAAACTAGCATGTGTTGCCTTCTAGGGTTTATATATTGGAATTTAATATGGATATGGAATTTTGAGAATTGAAATGTAAGAGTTAAAATTCTAAAGGGGCACCATGAACTTATGAATCATTGATATTACATTCCAATATATAGACACTACAGCCTTATCAAGTGATGGAACAAGTACTCACATTTTGGTGTTTGACATTCAAAATGTATTTAAAGTAACATTAGTAAAAGTATACTCATTATGCCTATATAATAGGGTGGGAGTGGTTAATGTTTGTTTTTTAATAATCAAAACTTCAAAGTAACTAAAGTTTTAAAATAATTGTAGTGAAGTAAAATGTACAACATTTGAGTTTAAGTAAAGGTATTACTTAACTACCTAATACCTCAATATTATACTTATGTACAGTACTTGAGTACATGTTCTTAATTACTTTCCACCACTGCTTATGAAAGTGATATCATAGGTTATTTAGCATTTAGCTCTATTATGTTGAGGCCACATAGCCTTGGCCTATTTATTATGTACTTTAACATACACAAGCTATTTGAGAAGCACATGCTGCTGTATTTAACTAAGCGGAACTGGTGAACGGAAACTCAAACCATGAGTTTTACTTCCACAAAGTAATTTAGTATGCATTAGACATTTAGACCACGGGATTTGTATCATTGTTATTATTGTTTGAATCTCTCTAAATTCCTCATTGTATTGCTGGTGATTGTCCATGTTTTATCAAGTTCAGAGTCAACACAGCTATCCACCTGGGGATTTTAGAGCACTTTGTGCTTCCATAGGTTGACAAGCTTTATGTAGATGCTGATTTCTTTAGCCAGAAGCACTTGGCACCTTCCCACAGAGCCAAAACTGTTCGTAACTGGTGTACTGACCATGGTATTACTGGGCTTAACTGACCAGCAAACTGGCCTGACCTGAACCCCACAGATAATCTGTGTTGTGTTGTGTCAAGAGGAAGTAGAGAGACACCAGACTCAGCCACACAGATGAGCTTAAGGCCTCTATCAAAGCAAACCTGGGCTTCCATAACACCTCAGCAGTACCACAGGCTGACCACCTTCATGCCACATTCCATTGATGATGACATTTGTTCAAAAGTATTCCAGACCAAGTACTGAGTGCATAAATTAACATAACCTTTCTGAATGTTGACATTTCTGTATTATAAATCCTTGGCTGCGAGTAATATTCTAATATTTTGAGATATGGATGTTTGATTTTCATGAGCTGTATGCCATAACAATCTAAATTAAAACAGAAAAAGGTTTTGAATACTTCACTGCATGCACAATGAATCTAGAATATATGAAAGTTTAAAAAGTACAATTATGTTACAGAAGAAAAAACACACAACTTTTACACAATATTCATTTCTTTAGATGGCTCTGTATGTACTCTGTCCGCAAACTAAACTACTACATTTGGTGTGAATTTACATGCAAAACCAGGATCTGTTCATAATTGGGATGCCACAAAAAATGAAGAGGGAAAAGTTTGGACCCAAATAAAAATGTAGCTAATGGGGAAAAAAAGAAGAAAAATCATCATTCAGCTCAGAGTTGAAGGACGACTTTTCCCATTTTCAACCATTGTGGTACAATTTTGTTCTGCTCGTTCTGTATCTCAGAGGAGGGTTGTGGAAACTCGCCTACCAGTGACATCATCGTTGTAGGCATCGTCATTCTGGAAAGCTAACTTTCTAGGAATAGAAACCTGCTGTTTCTGTTAGCTCAGATTCCCCATCGGATGATGTCACTTTCACAGCCCTCCTCTGAGAAACAGAGTGAGTAGATATAGTAAGTATCATATCATGAATTATTCATAAGGCCCTATATTCAGAATATAAGTATTCTAGTGATTTCAGTCAGGTAAAGGTTTGACTGAGCTTGTTTTACTTGTAGTTGAGTAATATTCTATTGGATGAGGGGGCTGTCTTTTTCCAATTACCTTTTTTACATTGTTCAATTCATTTTATATATCGTTGCTCATAAAATGAATGCCCTGCTACATCATACAAGAGTGTTTCACAAAAGTAGTCAAAATAGACGATCTACAAACTCACACCGCCTTGGAGAGCGAGGCGGTGTGAGCTTGCAAATCGTCTATTTTCATTATTTTTAATCATTTTAAAAAATCATAAAAAAAGGAATGTTTTTTCCTCTCGACAGCGACAATATAATAAATGAGTAAAGTGCTTGTGATGCTGAATGGATGCTCTGTCTGTGTTCAGCTGCAGAAGCCATGCCATGGTACGTGAAAGAGGGGGAGATGGCGGTGCTCAAGTGCCCTCTGCACGCAGGCCCCGCTGCCAGCCTCAACTGGACCTATCCCACCAAGGTTATTATAGTTTAAGCATTTTTTTTTCTCTTTCATTTTGACTTCTTTATTTTCAATTTCACTTTAGTTTTGATTCCTTTTGGTAAAGACGTGACTTTTAGTGTTGTGTTTTCTTTCCCAGGCCAATGACCTGAGCCCTGCTGGAAACAACAACATGTCCGTGTTGACCCACAGGAAGTACCTGGTTATTCTGAATGCTTCTCGTCAGGGGAATTACTCATGTTCTCTGGGGTATGACTGCTATACACACACACTCTCTCTCTCTCTCTCTCTCTCTCAGGGACGTGCTGGGCCCCTGATTCAGCCCGGGAAAAAAGAGTTGGAGAGGCCCTCATTGCGCGTTATAGAGAGATCTCTCTCTATAACGCTGCTGCTACTCAAAGATTTGCCATTTCAGATCATGACAAGTGACAAGCCAGTGGGCCAATTACATGAGTTACATTTCGTTGTTGTCGGGTGGAAACCTTGTATGTCCAAAACCATTTGTTTTGTATCAAATGATTTAAACTAGTGAAAACAGCCGATCTACAAGCACACAACGCCTCGCACCGCGAGGCGTTGTGTGCTTGTAGATCTGCTGTTTTCACTACTTTTGTGCGACGGCCTTGTATGATGAAGCAGGGCTACTTTGCGAAGAAATCTACAAATTTGAAACTTGGAGATACGAGGTTTCTGCCCGATAGTGACAATTTACTGTGTTGGCCGCCCAGCCCCCAAAATGGAACAAAGGCCGACATTTTATTTTATTTTTTTTCCTAATGGACCGGCCGGGAATGAACCGGCCGTTCTGGAGCTTTTCCCAATGGCCAGCACGTCCCTTCTCTCTCTCTCTCTCTCTCTCTCTCTCTCTCTCTCTCTCTCTCTCTCTCTCTCTCTCTCTCTCTCTCTCTCTCTCTCTCTCTCTCTCTCTCTCGCACCCCACAGTTTGAAATATTTATTTATTCATGTCCACTTAAACGGACATACAAAAACACCTTGTACAAAGGACATACAGTACACACGTAAAGACAACCAGTTACAAAATCCCTATAGGCGGCAGAACATTGTCACACAAACACGGACACACGCAGTCACACACAAACACAGACTAGGGCATTCACCGAATATTCGAATATTCGAATATTCGAATACTAACGTCACTATTCGACTTGGTAAACTGAATTCGAAAATCGCTTATTTTTTTAAAATATTTTTTTTACTCTTTTTTTTTTTTTTTTTTAATTATTATCATTATTATTGTTTATTCATGGTTCATACAGCTTGGCTAGATAGGAAGTCATAAAAGATGATTTGTCAATGCCCCTGGTGGGTGAATTGGTGCAGTCTATATACTGATGTCATGATGCTTGCTGATGTTGTGACCTCCCGACTTAATTTCGGTACTCAGCGGTGTCTTCTCATTCATTCATCCCGGCTTCACGTTCATATTCTCGGCTGTGAATCCAAGGAAACAGACGTCGTTTGAGTGGGAGACACGCCGACTTCCAAATGCTTGTGTGGCCGTGTATTGGGCATCAGAGAGCGGATACATATTCAGCTGGTGGACTGGGAGGCGCGCGCGACACACACACACACACACACACACACACACACACACACACACACACACACACACACACACACGCGCGCCTTTGCTGCGTGTATCGCTGCGGGAGAAAGCCTGGTAGGCGAGGTTAATCGCTGCTAACGCGTCGCCGACCGCTTTAAAGAGAAAAGAGGAGCTTAAACACAACTTTGCTAATTGCTAGTGTTCCGTGTTGATATGTTTTCCTTTTCCACAACGAGTTGTGACTGCGTGATGACATGCAGCAAGGGAGGCGGCACGTCTATAATGTGAGCTTGTAGATTAAATGTTTTTGACAGAGCTCGAGCCGAGCGTTTGTGAGTGTGAGTGAGAGAGAAGAGACCCCGGCCCGCTGGTGCTGCTGCCTGCTGGAGCTGCTACTCACTGGACCTCCAGTCATTCAGTGTAGTCAGAATTATGTATCCGCCTAGCTCTGGTCCATCGCGTCACCTCCCAATGGACCAGAGCTAGTATCCGCCCTGCAATGCTCATTCATCGGCCACAAACATCGTCATGCCACGGACCTCCAATATTTACAAGCGACTTGGGCACTAGCCGTTAAGAAAGTATGAATGAACTTCCCCCGAACCTAAATAATTTCGGGTCGGGGCGTCCTCCCGAACCGAAATTATAACGGTATGGATCGACCCTAACTGCCTGTTGCTGATTATAGATTTGTTTGAACAGTCATTTTTTATTATTATTTCCACCAGCTCACGGTGCGAGCCGCGGCGTTGTGAGCTTGTAGATCTGCTGTTTTCACTAGTTTGGGTCCTGGGCGATTGTCTAATTTCTATTTTGGGTCACGGGCTAAACTGTTTGGTAATGTGAACCGCTGGGTTAAAGTCTTTTTATTTTAGAGCATGAAAGAGAAACTGATTAGAAACTGTTGCGCTGTGATGCAGGCAAACTATACAGCTGTCAAATGTACTGTTCCAGGGGAAGCACTGAGCACACCCATACTTGCTGGTCGCTTAGTCCAATCAGGTCGCGGCTCATTTGTAAATGCCACGGTCAATAGCCAATCGTATTTCACTAACCTTCAGGTCTGTCCCGCCTCCAGTGGTTAACCCTCACTCGCATGTTGTGTTCAAGACTTGAAACAGCGCATCAATGATTGAGAGGCCGAGAATGGCTCGTTTTTATTGGATGAAAAAATATATATATAATTCCCGTCGAATACTTTGAGGTCGAATAATTCGAATTCAAAAAATCACTATTCGTGAATGCCCTAACACAGACACACACACACACACACACACACACGCACACGCACACGCACACACACACACACACACACACACACACACACACACACCAACGTACCAGTTTTCTAAACCATTTTACCAGTCTGTTGTTCAATGTGTACAACAATGTTCAAATGTTGCATGAAAAGCATAACCACACAAGTCTGTTTGTACAAAACATTGTTATAAGTAAAACTTCAACTGTCATATAGCTGCTATTTGTTGATGGCAGAGGTTTAGATTAGATTGCCTGGGTTTACATTCTCAAACCAACATGCTTTTAAACTCTACCTTCATTTAGGGGAATTTTGGCGTTTACCGTTTACCAATGTCTCAAGTAAAATCCTCAGTGTTAATTTAACACTTTAAAGGTAGGGTAAGTAATTTAATTTAAGTTTCAGTTGTAGGAGCCTTCCTCCAATCATGATCAAGTGGGAGCGGGCCTTGGTGCTCATAAGGCCCGCCCCCATTCGACCATGATTGGAGGAAGGCCCCACTCTATCCTGATTGGAGGAAAACCTGTCCCCTCCATCAAAACTGAAACTGCTTTTTCTCCTCGTGGGGGATAAGGCTGAAGTCCAAATATGGACCAAATACTCTACAGTCTAGTATCAGTGTCAGAACATAGACCCATTTTGTTATTATTTGAATTAAATTAAATCACTTACCCTACCTTTTAAACCTTTTAACACATTGGCCGCCATTTTAACATTGACTGTATGGCTCCCCTGCCATTTTGTTTAATGAAAAAATTGATATATTTTTTTTATATTGACATTTTTCCTAAATTCTGTGTTTTTTCGAAAATGTTATACCGTACCTGACATGAAAGAAGACAAGCTCTAGTCTCATCAAAAAATAAAGAAATTGAATAAAAAGCTTTTTTTTCTATAGTTGTAGCCATCTCAAAATAGCCATTTTTGACCAAAATCCAGCTATATTTGAAATAACAGGAGTTATTCACCTTTTTGTGATTGATGGCTTTTCGAGCGAATAACTCTGTTGATATTTGTATTTATGGCGTCAGGCACTTATCAGATAAGTGTACTAGTGTAATAAGTGTAATTGTGTAATAGGGCAATAACTGGAATAGTGTAATAGGGCTGTAATAGGTCACCTCTTGCCCTTAGGGCGTCTTACTGACTTCACACAAATAGAAATAAGCTTTTTACCTTTTATTCAGCATTCAAGTGTTTTATTTTGCACAGATCACACACGCACGCACGCACGCACGCACGCACGCACGCACGCACGCACGCACGCACGCACGCACGCACACACACACACACACACACACACACACACACACACACACACACACACACACACACACACACACACACACACACACACAACTTTATATAAGGCCTATGTGTATAACTGTAAATATGTTCCCCATATTCAACTTTTTTATTTATTTGTGGCACTTGCTTTGGCGATGTAAACGTAGCCTATGTTTTCTCATGCCAAAGCAAAGCCCTGCTTCATCATACAAGACTGTCGCACAAAATAGCAGAGTAACTTCATTGCTATCAGTTCTCTATATGTCGTTGTTGGGTGGAAACCTTGTATGTCCAAAACCGTTCGTTTTGTATTTATCATCTATAAAATGTACTAAACTAGTGAAAACAGCCGATCTACAAGCACACAACGCCGGCGTTGTGTGCTTGTAGATCTGCTGTTTTCACTAGTTTAGTACATTTTATAGATGATAAATACAAAACGAACGGTTTTGGACATACAAGGTTTCCACCCGACAACTAGAGAACTGATAGCAATAAAGTTACTCTGCTTGTTGGTGATCCGGCCTGGGTCTGTACCGGATGCGGAGACGTTTCTTGCGTGCATGTGAATGTTACATAACCGGATACAGTAGGCGGGCTTTAGAACGGAACAGACTGCAGCGATCACACAGACACCCACGCCCTCCTTCAAGCTGCAAGCACTCCAAGCAGTTGTTGCGCGGCGCGCCTCAAACACGAGCACATGCGCGATTGCGCGTGCACGCCATAGGGAGGACGCACGCTGCTGCTGCTGCTGCAGAACAACAACAGTATAGTTTAGGTTAGGATGTAAACCACAACAGTAAACTTACTGACAATGACGATCGCCGTGTTTGAGTTTCTTCCTGTTGGATTCCACTCGGTCGCGACGTGTTGTAGATCTGCTATTTTCACTACTTTTCTTTTGTTACACCGCTGGTAGTTTGGACGCAACCTTCTTGTGAGAACTGGAATAATACTCCTCATCAGCCTCCATGGTCACGCTTGGATGCAAGGCGTTGTGTGCTTGCATATCTGCTATTTTCAGCAGTTTTGTTACATACCGATGGAAGTTATATGGACGCGACGCGTTGCTTTTCTTCAATGGTTGCCTGACTTGAGGAGTCCGCCGGGGGAGGGGGGATATTTTCTCCTCTCCACTCCCGTAGCAGGGCTTGAAGATCGGTTGGTGCTCGACTGGACCGGCCAACGGCGCTGCATCTTGTCCAGTAGGTGATTGTGTTGTTTGTAACCTCGCCTCACCAGGCTTTATAGGCCTATATGTGTGTTTGTAGTGGGCTGAGGATCTGTTCCAACTGGGTGTCGGACCAAATGATGGGCCCTGGGTACAAGGATTCACTGCGGGCCCCCCATGAATTTTCTTGGGTGATTTCAAAAATAGATATATACAAGCTCACAGCATGGCACCGAGTGTCGCGCTACAAGCTTGTAGATCTGCTATTTTTCAATAGCAAAAGTATAAAATAATGAAGCCCCTTCCACCTTGGGCCCTAGTAACTCAGACTCAGTCCCACTTTTCCCTTGTGAGTTGTGACGCTCCTGCTCTGATCTTGTTGTCTGACTGGGCCTGGGACATAATATTTTGTCGTGGAGACTTTGGGGGTTATGAAGGTGTGTGTTCTGTTGGCCCATGTGGCAGGTTATGGCTTTCCAAGTGAACATTTTACTGGATTTTGTTTGATTTGTGCATGGTCTCAGATCCAGCTGCTCCGTTTCGCTTCTGCGAGCCCTTGCACCAGGCATGTACACACATAGACATCAAAGGGGGCTTGAGCCCCTGCCCCTGAGGGCTGCATTCAATAGAATTGTCCACCAAAAGGCCCCTTTAGAAATGTCAGCCCCTGCCTCTCTAAATATTCTCTGCACATCCCTGCCCCACATCCCTCTACATGCGTGTGCCCAGTGTGTCGCTGATTTCACTCTGCGGGCTGCAGGCTGCCACTCTAAATGCATTCACTGTGGTTTATTGAGAGTTTTATTCATTTTTATTGAGATTTATACATTATTACACTCTTGTTTTCAAACACACTTACTTTGATGAGTGATATCTTTGGTTCCCTTTAAGTGAGAAACCCCAAACTTTGTCACGGGCTAATTAAGAGTCTAATTAAACATTACATTATATAAAAGCAAATTCTCGGGACTATCGGGCCTGGCGGGGAACGACATTTAAAATTTCTCGGGACTATCGGGGGAGGCGGGGAATGAGTTAAAATGTTATAGAATATGTTCATGAATACCTTTTCTTTGTTCCAACAGGAATGCCTCCATCTACAGCTGGCAGTTAACACTATGCTCAGAAGCCCGTTGTCTAAAGGAGACCCATTACCCTCAGACATGTTATGAAGAAACAAACTGCTCATTGAAATGCCCACAGGATTTATTTATCCCTCAACTTAACAGAAGCAGCACCGCTTGGAACAAGGTATTGGTTGTATGAAGCTTCAGTGAACAACATATGAAAGCCTGCAATATGTACGTCTTTTTTGGTGTGTATATATAAACATATATACAGGGACCTTGCCCGGGAGTGTGCACAACATATGAGGGATTGAATGTAGGAGTCTCAGAAGTAATGTTGGAGAACCCAACCCAGATGTATGTGATGTCAGTCATATCCACATTTGTGCATCTTTTAGTTTTTAGAAGTTTTTTTTACTGATTAGGTGCGTGGTCTACCTATGTTATTGTTTTTCTAGATTGATATTCCTATGCATTTGTTGTATTGTTATATTGTTGTTAATGTACTGATATTATCTTGCTTATTATAGTGATGTGTATTACCTGCTTAATTTAAGTCGCTTTGGACTAAAAGCGTCTGCTAAATGCCTAAACTGTAAACTGTTTCAGCATGCAGATGTTACCATGGTGGCGACGCATGCGCAGTATAGACGGCGGTATCGGTGAAATGTGGACACTGTTTCTCCCGTATATGCCCATATATGATGTTCCATTTTGTTTCTTGTAGGACGGTGTGTCACTGCAATCTCCATCAAACGTTCACTTACTCAGTGCAGTCACCGAGAAGGACCGTGGAGTGTTCACATGTACCATGTCCTACCTCTATCACGGCCAGCTGTATAACTGGACCCACTCAATTGATGTCTCTGTCGAAAATAGCAGTAAGGTTTACATTGATCTTCCTTCTGTTTTCAAATTGTGAAATTGTTAATGTTCGTATAAAGTATTGTAAAAAACCCTTGATAACAAAAAGGCTATTCTTTTCCTCTCTCTCTTATGTTGCTCAGAAAAGTCCGAGCACCTTCCAGGAATAATCTCACCTCAAGCAGGACAGGTCTTTGAAGTAGATGTAGGTAAGCCTCAGTTTTCATTTGGAGACACTTGCATATCGTCGTTGTCGGGTGAAAACCTTGTATGTCCAAAACTGTTCATTTAGCATTTTTTCATTTTAAAAATGATTTTAAACTAGTGAAAACAGCCGATCTACAAGCACAGTGCGAGGCGTTGTGTGCTTGTAGATCTGCTGTTCTCCATACTTTTGCGCGACGGCCTGGTTGGATGAAGCAGGGCTTTACTTTGCGAAAGAACATACACATTTGAAACTTTGAGTTACGAGGTTTCCACCCGACAATGACAATATCATCACTGACGGATGGAAACCTTGGCTGTCCAAAACTACTTGTTACTTTTCAGGAAATGGAGAGAAGAAATCTGATGGATCCAATGTGCAGTAGTTACTTTAACGTAACCTCACAACACATTAATAAATATACAGAACATAAACATTTGAACTAGATTTAAGGTTTCTTCCCGATAGCAACATGTGGAAACTGCTTTCCCTAGACAGCTGCTTTCTCTAGACAACAATGATATACATTATAACACATGGAAGCTGTTTTCTCTAGTCTAGACGCTACAGTATAACATGTGGACATTGCTTTCTCCAGCAACAATATATAATATAACGTGGAAACTGCTTTCTCCAGCAACGATATACAGTATAACACGTGGAAACTGCTGTCTCTAGGCTCTGTGTTCGTGATTGACTGCAAAGCTTTCCTGGACTCAGAATACGATGATGTATACTGGATAAACGGAGAATCGATTGTGTCGGCTAACAACAGCCTAACGGTGTACTACAACTCTACAAGGTAAGCTCCTCACATGGGCGCACACACGCACACACACACACACACACACACACACACACACACACACACACACACACACACACACACACACACACACACACACACACAAACGCATGTGTGCACTGTGCATATGGATGGGTGCATGAGTGCATGAACACACAATCACAAATTACATTTTCCCTCGTCTCCTCTCCTCCAACAGTCCACTTGTCCCAGACTCTTCGCCCTCCTGGCCACCAGTATGTGGAATAAACTCCCCATTTCAATTAGAACAGCAGACTCACTCCCTCAGCTTCAGCCGTGGTCTGAAGACTCACCTATACAGACTCCACCTTAGCCCATAGCACTTACCGTAGCACTTGCCTACCCTCAATGACCATACATCTCCTCTCCTCTCCAGAGACGACGTGTCCCTGAACATGACAGCGTCTCTGGTCTTCACCAGAGTGTCAGTGGAGCACCTGTCAAAGCCTTACACCTGCATACTGGACTCAACCGCTGTCCCCGACGTCAGCAACGTCACCGTCTCACTCATCAGAAGAGGTACTGTACGTCAGCCTCGACAGTTGATACCAGGGGTCATCGATATGTCTGTACACAGACAAATGTGTCCGTGGCAAAGACGAGTAAAAGAGTAGGCTACTTCATCCACCACTGATTCATGTTCTAGAAAGTAAAAACGACAAAAAAAGACAGGAAAAAAAAAGGTTTTCAAAGTGTCCCCCCCCCCCCCCCCCCCCTCCCCCTCTCTTTATGTTGCACAGAAATGTCAGAGCACCTTCCAGGAATAATCGAACCTCAAGCAGGACAGGTCTTTGAGGTAGATGTAGGTAAGCAGGTCCATTTGGAGACGTTTGACTGTGTTTTGTAGATATGTGTTGTTTACTGATCGAACCTTGTGTGTCTGAAGAAAATCCAATGGAGTAGTTATTTGTTCTTGGGTTCAGTCAGTATTTATAAAACCCACAGACCGACATAACCACTTTAACTTAACCTCACAACACGTTAATATTATACAGAAAATAAAACTGACAGAAATCACATGGGTGGGGTTGCACCACCTCACACTAAGTTATAACGCATTACGCATTACTAAAATGTCATCTGTTGCACCACACAAACGTATCTCTGAGTAACTATGGTACTAAATATTTACACCAGCCTTTGGGCAGCACTAAGTCCTTACTAAGTAACCTATCTCTATGGGAGTAGAGCAACTACACCTATAACTACTAAGGTGGCAGACATCATTCGCTATTTAATTGAATTCAACAATGAAACGACCCATCTCTTTAAAACATACATTAAGCCCTATATACATTTCAGCCATTTGAAAATAGCCATTCTACAAGCTCACAATGCGTCTGCTATTAACAGAGTATTTCAGGATTGATACTTGAGAGGCAGAGGTCTCTGTTGACAAAAGACGATACAAGCTTTACTTCCTTACTAACAGTTCGTTTTCATTGGATTTGGGAGCTATGACGTCATTTTATGCGACTACACATTATTTTAAGAACAGTTTACGCATCACTAGTTACATTATGCCTCAGTCGTGGTGCAACACCTGTTAGTAACTCACTTAGTTACAAACTAACTAGTAGTTACTAAGCCTCTAGTAAGGACTTTACTCCCTAACTTAGGGCAGAACTTACTTTCTGGTGATGCAACTGGCTCCTGGTGGCGTATGATGCCGCGTCAATGTTGTCATTAGCTCCTTTCGGAACCTCTCCCTCCGCTATGTAGCTCCCATGAGGGAGGGAGAGGTTCCGAAAGGAGCTATGTTGTCAGTTACTGGGAAGTTGGGTGTCAAGAACTTCCACAGAAAAGGGAGTTGGAATTTCAAGTGTACCAGATTGCCTGTGTCATCTTTATTAGGAAATATGCCCTCATATGTTGCAATGAATCAGTTAAAGGACAACTTTGTTTTTTTTACAACAAGGGTTCATGTTTTAGATTGTAATTAGAGAAAAGAAAAGATGAGTGTTAAAATGTTTTCATTTACTGCTTTCTATCGTTTTAGCGATTTTGATTTCAGTGGGTGGGGGGCATGTGTACAAGTGGCTAAATATGTCTTTTGACACACAATAAGCTGGCAATTTCTTTATTACTATTTACAGTAACACTACTTGCCCCCATCTGCCCATGAAAGATTTCAGTGCATTGTGGGAATGGGCTTAAAATACATATTTAGCTACTTGTATGCATGCCCCCAACCACTGAAATCAAAATTGTTACAATAACTATTTTAAAATTAATTTCAAGTGCATTTAATTTCAATCAGTTGAAAACCCCTGCTCTAGACAACGATAAACAGTATAACACGTGAAAACTGCTTTCTCTAGGCTCAGTGTTCGTGATTGACTGCAAGGCTTTCCTGGACTCAGAATTCGATGATGTATACTGGATAAACGAATCAACGAATGAATCGTTGGCTAACAGCAGCCTAGCAGTGTACTACAACTCTACAAGGTAAGCTCCACGTACACACGCACACATGCATGTGTGCATCTTAGCCCAGAGCACTTGCCGTAGCACTTGCTTACCCTCAATGACCATCATGGACGGATTAACCCCCGCGAGGGCCCCTGGCCGATTTTTTTTTAGGGGCCCCCACCCCCCAAAAAAAAAAAAAAAATTTTTTTTCAATTTTTTTTTTTTTTTTTTTTGGGGGGGGGGGGGGGGGGGGGGGCGCAGTTCAGGCCAAAGGTGGTACTGCAGCTGGAAAATGCTCTGAGAGCCATTCAAAAATGAGAGGCTCTCTATTCAGGAGGTAATTTAGCCTCAAACCTTTTGAAAAACGTTTTTGGGACATAAACAATATGACATAAATACTTTTTAAATGCATGGTGTATCACCTTTAAGCCATGATGATCATCTGTGGACCAAGAAAGCACCTGTAGACAACAGAGGAGGGGCCCACACATTTGATTTTAGCTTAAAATATACATTTAATTTTTGCAAATTGTCATTGACCACGCAGGCCAGTTCCCCCAAGGGCCCCTGAGAGCCAAGGGCCCCTGGCAACGGCCCCACCGGCCCAATGGTTAATACAGCCCTGATGACCATACATGTACATGTAATTTAGATAGCATGTATTATGTTTTTACTGAATAGGTGCTTGGTCTACCTATGTTTTTTCTTTTATTACTATTTCTATGCATTTCACCTGTTTCACTCTGGATTAAGAGCGTCTGCTATGCCTTAAAGGAGCTACAGTATAGTCGACTTTTTCGGATGCTAAAATAAAAATAATTTTTTGAAAATATTGTATAAATATATTATGCTTCTTATATGTGTTTCTGTTCAAAAATGTCCACACAAAGCGTAAATTAATGATAAAATAATCATTTTGGCAATTGTCAGGCTGACACTTTGTTTACATCCTAGTCTATTCTTTTATATGGATTGATAGGGTGTAAACATTTTTGAACAGAAACACATATTTGAAGCATATTTTTTTTATAAAATATTTTCGAACATTTTTAATTTAGCATCCGTTTTTCAAGAAAAAGTTGACTATAGCTCCTTTAATTCTCTCCTCTCCTCTCCTCTCCAGAAACAACGTGTCCCTGGACATGACAGCGTCTCTGGTCTTCACCAGAGTGTCAGAGGAGCACCTGTCAAAGCCTTACACCTGCATACTGGACTCAACCGCCGTCCCCAATGTCAAAAACGTCACCGTCTCACTGACCAGAAGAGGTACGTCAGCCTCGACAGGGGTCATCGATACGTCCGTACACGGACAAAATGTGTCAGTGGCAAAGACTTGGTCTTGTCCGTGGCAATTTGTAGATATTATTTTTTACTCACCATTATAATGTTCTTATTTTGATCATAAGACCCAATTACTGAATGTCGATGAAAATGTCATATCACGATTATAGTGACAAAAGAAATCGCGATTTACGATATTATCGCGATAATCAAAATCCGTTATCCTGGGCGGAACGTTTGCCAAAAAATAGCAGATCTACAAGCTCACAACGCGTCGCAACGCGACACGTTGTGAGCTTGTAGATCGGCTATTTTTTTGGCAAAGACATTTGATAGAGAGTGAAAAAAAGATATCAAGTACATATAATATAAGTAACCTTTTACCAATCATAGAGGGTTTTAAGTGGTACCGGATATGCAGCTTGGCAAATAACAGGTGAATTGATCCCAGTGCATGACAGAGGACAATATCACAATAAATGAAATCTCCACAATACGATTATCGTGAGTGTTTTTTATCACGATAAACGATAATAATATCGCGTATCGTCCCATTCCTAGTCCAGTCTACAGGTTTTCTTCAGAATATGTAGGCCTATGACACTGAATTACTATTAGACAATATATGGCACATTATGAGTCCACTAGTACTAGTGGTTCTCAAATGTTTTATTTACAAGGCCCGAAATGTCATTGAGTAAAGTAAACTATATCTTGGGAGCAGCAATTTGGTGTGCGGAACTTTTTTTCTTATTTGCAAGGAATGCTAGCCGTATTTTATACTTTACTATTCGGAAATTGCATTAAATTTGCGATTTCTGTGTTAACTCTATAGGCTTATAGTAGGATTTTCCCCTTCAAAACGTGACTTCAGCACCCGGGGGATGCTGAGTGGGCGGGTCGTGAATAGGGCTAATTGGTTAGAGTTCACAGCGGGCCTGAAAATTACAAAAAAAAGAAAAGAAAAAAGACGTGCAGGGTGTCAGGTTTCTAATGCCTATCAAGCTGGAGGTCCCTGGAGGGTAAAAACGTCTCTCCACTTTCTCCCACAGCTCGCATCTCCCCTCTGGTCCCGGCGGTCATCTTAGCCGTGGTGCTGGTAACTGGTGTGGTGTTATTGACTGTCCTTTGTGTGAAGCTGAGGACTGACATCTCTCTGTTTGTGCGGGACACTGTCCGGTGCTACAGCAACCCCTCAGGTGGGAACCACGTCTTCATTTATTGTGGTTACTTTATATTTATATTAAAATACAAAATAGATTGCTAACGAACAATTCTATGCAACGGCTCTTTGCTCCAGATTGAAAGGTGGTGTGAATGATATTGGTTTTACAAAGTAAAAGCTTGTGATTGTGATTTCAATCATTGCTAGAGCGTTTGTTCAGTAGCATGTAGTAGTAGGCATAGTAGTAGGCAACAAACGTTTTCAGGTGGGACACCAAGTTCATCCTGTGAGGAGAGAGAACCTATTTAACAGCTTCAACCTTACGGGTCCATTTGGTTCCATTTGCACACGCTCAGAGAGATGTTAGTCCTTGAAATAAAAAATAAAAAAAGAGAACCACCGGTATTGCAATCTGAGTTCCCAGAGGTAATTTTTTCCGCCACTACCGGTATTGTAATACCAGCTCTAACAGTGTGTGTGTGTGGGGGGGGCTGTTCCAAATATGATCCCAACCCTAGCCAACATAGAGGTGTGGCTTCATGTCACAAGAATGTTTGAGTGTAACCACAATTCACCCTTTGTCAAGTCCCGCCCATTGTCCTGCCCCTCTTTGCACCCATTGGTTGCTGTGTCTTGGTGTGACAAAAGTCCTTTCTCTCCATCCACTACAGTTGCTTCTTATTGTTATTGTCTGTATTCAATTCTCATTTTAAACTTGATTTCAGTGAAAAGGAGCCTCTCAGGTGCAGTATAGTGACTGGGCATGTTTTTAAATGTTTTTATTTCTCCAAAAATTATGATTTAGCAAATTCAACATGAAAAAAGCAGAACCAGGGCAGGACAAGGCAGAAAAAGCCTGCTGGTTGGTCAGTCAGGAACCAATCAGAAGGCTGACAAAGGGTGAATTGTTTTGTTTTTGTTTTCCAGATGGAAAGGTCTATGATGCGTATATAATGTGCTACAAGAGTGACACAGACAGTGGATTGGACGAGGAGGACAGGAGATGGCTAGAGAAGGTTTTGGCGGAACAATTTGGCTACAACCTCTGCCTCCATGGCCGCGACATCTTACCTGGGGAAGGTATGTGTGCTGCTCCTCACTAAGATTCATCATTTAAAGCAGTGGTTCTCAATCTTTTCAGGCTGCGACCCCAAAAATAATCATATTTTAACTGGGGACCCCTCTATCCTGACGAGCACTAAGAGTTGAGGTATCACATTTTGTATAACACGGTTCTATTGTGAAAATAGCCGATCTGTGAGCATGTAGATCGGCTATTTTCACAATTTCTGCCTCTAATATTTGACAATTTGGCCAATGTTAATTTGTAATTCTATTAAAGAAATGTGATGGTAATGGTATTGGTATTAAAAAGTCCTTAAATTGTCACTTTATAAATGTGTACAGTAAAAACCCTCTGTACACTTAAACTTCATGCTGGTTTGTTTACTGTTGAGTGAGAAAACAATATTGCACATTAAGTTAATCTTCTGGGGACCCCCCAACATAATTTGGGGGGTCCCGACCCACAGGTTGAGAACCACTGATTTAAAGGGCAATGACACTTTGCTAAAGGTTTAGGTTGTGTAGTTTACCGTGTCATGGTGTTACTATAGTCCAAATGGAAAGATCTCTTTGCTCTGTAGATTAGAAATTGCTATTCCAAACGCCTTCTCCTCATTGACTTGACGGTGCAACAGCTGTCAAAGTCACTTTTTTTTTGCACAAAAAAGCTTACTATGCCAATATAACATCACAAAAACTGTGTTGTTTTAATTAATTAATTAATTAATTAATTTGTTAGTTAGTTAGTTAGTTAGTTAGTTAGTTAGTTAGTTAGTTCGCTCACTCACTCACTCACTCACTCACTCACTCATTCAATTATTACATGTATATATCAAGTTGATTTAAAAAAAAAAGAAAAGAAAAAGAAATATATGCTATACCAGGTTTTGTGAAGTTACTGTACATATTGACACGATCAGTTTGCTTTTATGTGCTAAAAGAGTGCCTTTGAATTGATATCTGTTTCATTGTACAATGTAAGTGAAAGAGGAGACTATTTTTTGGATCTTAATGTCTAAATCAACTGCACAGCAGATACATATCTCTCTCCACTTGAACTAGCGAAACCATGACGGTAACTGATTACACAACCCAAATCTCCAGCAAAATGTCATTGCACTTCAACTGCCGAACACAATCCTCTTCAAGTCTTTTGAGGATTTAAAACGGTATAAACCTAACAAACTCACCTCACCTTTCCAACGGTGCATGGCTTTGCAGCCGCAGCAGACGAGGCGTTGAACTGCATTGAACAGAGCTGCTGTGTTGTTCTGGTCCCCACGCGGCACACTGATCCTGGGTCAGATTCTGACCTACTGAATACCATCCATCAAGGTTAGTATAGACATGCGTTTTTACTCTTTTTATCAATTTCTGTTTAGTTTTAATTTGTTTTATTTAAAGCAGATTTGCAGGTTTAGTTTAGTTAGTTTTAGTTTAGATTTTCTGTCTATCTTTAGTTATTTTATTTTTATTTTAGTATTTTTGTATTGGTTATAGTTTTATATACTGTAATATGGAGTAGCTAACAAATATATATATATATATATATACGCAGTTAATTTTTTTTCTTCTTCTTTTCTTTCTTTTTTACAAGACAGATTTCATATCCACCTAAAATACTAAGCTTATGTAAGACTAAAACTAAGGACATTAAGGATTTTATTACGTTTTAGTTTGTTTCATAGCACAGTTTTAAAAACCCATTTAAATGTTTCAATCCCAGCCAACTAAATGTTTATGTATCGTGTTATTTTGACGGATTTACTCATCTATAATAACCCTATCGTCCTCGCAGCCCTGGTGGAGCACCAGACCCGCACAGTACTGGTCCAGACGACAGACCCTCTTACAGACAGCTCCCTACCGGAGGATGTCCGCCGGCTGGGCGCCTCCAGGCCTGCTGTGGTGTGGAGGGGCAGCAGCTCCCAGGCCCTGTCCTCCTCCTTCTGGAAGTGTCTGCGCTACCACCTGCCCACCCCGCCGGGCTCAAAGCGGGGCCAGCAGGTCCCCCTTCACCTGTTCTCAAAGGTCCCAGGGTATCAGGCTGTGTAAACGTCTGTGGTATGAAGCAGTGGTTTTCAAACTTTGACATTTGAAGGTTTCCCCCCCTTATATTTGGCACGGTACAAATGGAACTAGGGATGTCCAGATCGGGATCGGGAGATCGGGATCGGGATCGGGGGAGATCAGGGCCGAAAAAAGATCGAAACACCTTGTCTTTATATATTTAAAGGATATATAAGCTGATGAGCTTTATTTTTTAATTTATTTTGATACAATGCTGCGCTAAGTGAAAAAAGAAGCTTGGATAGAATGGACACTGTTATTTAAATTAAAAAAACGATAACCTTAAGGGACAACATAAAAGCATTTTTCTTTTCTTTTTCCTTAATGCATTGCCAAAAGATCGGATCGGGAAGGATCGGGATCGAATCGGGAGCAAAAATATGTGATCAGGGTCGGGAGCAAAAAAAAAAAAAAAACTTGATTGGGGCATCCCTAAATGGAACCTTTTTTTCTATAAGTTTTATCCCACAATTTTGTAACCCATTTTTTCACCCAGCGCCAATTGCCTAACCTGTAATCTTGGTTTCAGCTCTCCCTCTGCCACGCCTGGGGAGCCCCGGCTGGCCAGGGGGAGGCAGTATAGAAACCAGGATTACTACATGTTTTTGTGAGGGTATCTACCCTAGGAGACACGGGCAGAACATGCAAACTCCACACAGAAAGGCCCCTTTTGACAAACCCCACCTAGGGTGTGGGTGCTGATGACGCTGAGGAAGAAAACGCCCCCAGCGCCCACAGCGTCCCCCAGCAGGAATCGAACCCAGGACCTTCTAGCTGTGAGGCGACAGTTCTATACCAACTGAGCCACCGTGCCCCTGAGGGTTCCATTTGTACACTGCCAAAGTTACAGGCTTGTATGGATCAATTTAGGCCCCCCTAAAGGAACAACAAGAGTCCCTGAAATCCACTTTGAGAACCATGAAAGTAACTAAGCAGTCCAATAGACCAGTGGTTCTCAACCTTTTCAATCCGCGACTCCCAAAATAATCATATTTGAACTGATTACGATGCAGTAATGGTCTTTTTCTTTTCTTATTTGAGGTATTAAAAAAGGTCACTTCACTGTACCCCCATGGGGATCCCGACCCACAGGCTGAGAACCAATGCAGTAGATTTTTCACCCTTCAATTATCGAATGTAATCCTGGGTGCTACACTCCCTCTGCCAACCTGACCTCATGCTTCCTTCTAAGCATGAGGAGTCCAAGCTGCTTCTTTTCACCTGACCTCGAGGGGGGAGTTTCCCTGGTTGGACATAGCGCGTGGAAGGAACACGTTATTCCAACCAGTTCCTTTCCCCCTCCATCAGGCGCCCGGCTGGCCAGGGGGAGGCATTATAGAGACCAGGATTACTGCATGTTTTTTGTAAGGGTACCTACCTACCCTAGGAGACACAGGGAGGATATGCAAACTCCCCACAGTAAGGCCCTTTTGCCAACCCCACCTAGGGTATGGGCACTGATGACACGGAGGAGAGAACACACCCCCAGCGCCCACAGAGTCCGGCGGGAATCGAACCCAGGACCTTCTAGCTGTGAGGCGACAGCACTACTGACTTCACTGTGCCCCCCTACTACCTTGAGCGATGCATATGTAAACGGCATGGAGGTCCAGTGAGGTGGTGAGATTTGATGTATTTAAACTCTACAATCCCTGAAGAAGACCTTTCCAGGTCAAAACGTTGGTATTAAATTATCCTGTGAGTGTGCAGCCTTTTCTTCACGTTTAGTGTTTTAAACGTTAAACACGAAGACTTAAAGACCCAGCCACGCAAAGCACTTCATGATGACAGGGGTCAGTGCTGTGGGGTCACTATACAGACACAACAACTTCCACACACTACAGGCCGTTTCTCCAAACGGCTACTGTATTATATTGATTGTTGTGCTTTAGGACACTTTATGTATATATATATATTTATATATATTATTTGTTCCCTTTCTTGTTGTACCTTGCTCTTACTGTACTTAGTGTACTCTGTACTCTGTTCTTGTTTTTTCTTTTATCTTTTTCATACTTCTCTGTAGCTTTGTAAATAACCTTACTGCTGTGCTGCCTCTGGGCAACTGATTTTCCCCCTTGGGATAATAAAGGTATCTATCTATC
Organism: Nannobrachium achirus; assembly: GCF_963921795.1. NCBI lineage: Eukaryota > Metazoa > Chordata > Actinopteri > Myctophiformes > Myctophidae > Nannobrachium > Nannobrachium achirus. The sequence continues at coordinate 50,174,117 of NC_137826.1, forward strand.
TACTTGGGGAGTACAGACTTCCCTCCTTGGGAGTTCAGACTTGCAAGTTCTCCTCGGGAGTAGGGACTTCTGAGGACGGGAGGAGGGTAGTTCTGATATTGGGGAGCGCTTCGCTGTTTCTACATGTCATCTTTTCGACACCCAAACCTAACCCTTACCCTAACCCTAACCTCCGTGGGGTGAGTCGCTAACCCTCTTGACGCTCCTTTGTCGAAATGATGGTCATTTGAAAGAGCGAGATTTCACCCTGATATTGGAATAGCAGCATACTCAATTACGTCACCTTCTCAACTTGCTGCAGCGCATTTCCACTGCACGTTTCTGTGAACTTGTTCAGAGCAGCAGATGTACAAGATATGAACATGTTGCGTATGAGTGGATATATTTTGTTGAGTATAAAATGCACTTATTGTGCAGTTTACAACAAACATTCTATAAGAAAATAAAAAATAAATAAAGCACTCTTTTCTTTATTTCCTTTTTATAAATGTTAACCTATCCCATCAACTGTCTGTTATAACCTAAAAAGCGTGTAGAAATATGCATATGAATAGCCTATATTATTAATTATAAATATATATAGCCCACTGAGTGTACAGCCCTGGGTGATTATCGTATCATGCCGTTCTCACAGCAATCTTATTGCAAGTGGCCATAAATGTAATAATGACTTAAAATAAAGTCAGATATAACATCTAAGCTACTCTTCAATAAATGACTTTTCAGGGCTTAATGTGCATTGACAATAAAACAAAATATGAAATACTGAAACAGCCTTGCCTATTAATTTGTTCATTAAAGTGTAGCCTATATTTTGGTCAATATAATTATAAAATTGATTGACAATCAAATTAAATACTGCAGACTTGTATATTTTAAGCATCAATAGGCCTATATAAAGCCAACAGTAAAAACAAGTTGTGGGAGATTGCACATACTGTAGTGTAGATGATGCTGTTGAACAGTTTATTGACGGAGAAGCAAGAGAAGAAGGAATGGTGAAAGTCATTGTGGGTCATTTGCTGTGAAAAGCTGTGCAAGTCTGGTCCAGACCAGACTTGGTAAAGTGGGAGGATCGGGGCGGATCAAGTCTACATCCGGGTATTTGGAGGATTGGAATAACACTTGGGCAGTGGGCACAGACTGATGAAGTTTGCGAGGACAGGAGTACAGACAAGTTGAAATTGAAAAAGGTCCTATGACACTTGATTCTTAACTTGGAGACCGGGGGGACCCCTAGGGGTTGTTGAGGAAGGCTTCTCTCTCCCTTTTCTGTTTGTCATGCATTCCCACTCCACCCTGTGCGTGCACCGCGGGGAGGAAGCTGCTCTCAATAACATCCCCTAACCTGAATGACAACAAACAATGACTCTCCTCAAAGCTCCAAACGAAACGCCTTCATGAAACATTCAACAACACAACCTCGGCAGCCCAGGAGTCGTCTCTCCTTTGTGACTCACTCTCTCTCTCTCTCTCTCTCTCTCTCTCTCTCTCTCTCTCTGTCTGTCTGAAGGACAGAGAGTAAAAAGGCATTTTGACACACGCTTTATGAAAGAGGAGAGGTGGGGATGGTTGCAGCGGAAACAGATCCAATAACAGCCCGATGAGACTGACCGTCACTCCAGGGAGGAGAGGCTGCTGCTGCTTTCGCTGTGGGCAAATTTACAATTTAGGCATTTGGCAGATGCTCTTCATCCAGCTCAGTGGCCTTGTAGTTAGAGTGTCCGCCCTGAGACTGGGAGGGCGGGGTTCAATCCCCGGCCAAGTCATACCAAAGGCTCTGAAAAATGAGACTCAGTGCCTCCCTGCTTGGCACTCAGCATCAAGGGTTGGATTGGGGGCAAGTCCTTGCGTCATTCTGGCGTCATGTTGAGGTGGCAAGCTGCCCTATCGGGCCTCATGGCTCGGAGTAAAAAAAACAAACCATAAAACATTTCCGTCTCTCCGGACAACATCAACACTGATTGGCTGTCAGGACGCGGTCAGTTGGATTTTTCCAGCAGGGGCGAAGATACCGGGGCGACCGTTCCCGCTTGGCTTGTGTTGTCTCGTCTTTGCATTGACTTTGTATGTAATCGCGCCGCTAGAACTATCCAGATGTATGTTATGCCAATTCACTTCCTTACCGGCACCACAGCAACATTACGTCCACATCATCACGTTTAACTCCCAAGTAGGGATGGGAAGATATGAAAATGTCATATCACGATTATTGTGACAAAAGAAATCGCGATTTACGATATTGTCGCGATAATCAATATCCATTATCCTGGGGAGGAACATTTGCCAAAAAATAGCAAATCCACAAGCTCACAATGTGTCGCATTGCGACGCGTTGTGAGCTTGTAGATCGGCTATTTTTTGGCAAAGACATTTGATAGAGAGTGAAAAAAACTGTATTAACACTTATGTTGCAATGATTTTTTCTCTTCAATGTCTCGCGTTGCCATGGTTACCATAGACTTCCATGTAATTGTGCAATTGTGTAAAAAGTGCACGCCCATGCCTAGATGATGCACCACGTGTGTAGATGCTGTTCACAGCTTTCAAACAAAGAAATCTGTTCAGGCATTCATGATTTATCAGCCATTATGTTTTCTTCAGATGTAAACAAACATGGCTGCCATGTTTGAAAGAATGAGTTGGTATGGGGGTTAAACATGCAATTTCGCGATCGCGATCATGCCTAATACATTTCTGAAGGTCCAAAAAAAAAAATTGAAAAAAAAAACTTTTTTTTTTTCAAAAACGGCCCAAACTCGGGAAACTCGGGGTTTGCACAGCGGTAGTACCAATACAAACTCGGGAAACTCGGGGTTGGCACCATATGTGTTGTACGCATAATATTACCTTTACCAATTATACAGGGTTTAAGTGGTACAGGATATGCAGCTCGGCAAATAAAAGGTGAATTGATCCCAGTGCATGACGGAGGACGATACAATAAACGATACAATAAACGATAATATCTCTTATCGTCCCATCCCTACTCCCAAGACCCGCCGTGGAACTACTTTGAGTGACCCAGTGTGTGTAGCTCAAAGTGGCCACAGCTGAGTGGTTAGTGAGCCTGCCTGCGTAGGATTCCAGGCCAGCCAATGTTGATGTGTGTCCCTCAGCAAGAATCCTAACCCCTATCCAGAGCAAGTAGTGGAGTTGTTGTCTGTTGGAAACCTTGTATGTTTTTTGTGTAAGCAGGATTTAGATGTTTTTTTTTTACTGGAGTATTTACAAATGTCAATAGTTTTACTTCTACTCCACTACATCTCAGAGGCAAATATTGTACTTTTTACTTCACCACAATTATTGACACTGACAGTTTGCTAGTTATTGCGTCCGTCAAGTCGCAGTGACTATGGAAAGCTCCACCGGCTGTCTGTCAGTCTGTCTGTCACGTCACACTTTTGCCCTACTCATATCTCCGCCACCGTTGCCCCTATCCATGCCAAACTTTGCACACACACTCCTTGGATGGCAAACCACAACCTCCACCCGCGCCACCATCAGGCTGATTTTTGCAAAACACATTTTTGGACACTGCTCCTACAGATTTTGGCCTAAAATCATGCAAAGCGGTACACAGTATCTCTAAAGTCATGTCATCAACATGGATCTGTCCCATTTCCCATATTCCCTCCTGATTGGCTACGATTGCCTTCTAAAGTTTGTGTATGCGACGTGACGTTCGCTTATCTCCCGATTAGGGAGTCTTACTGGTTTTGCTAGAGACTATTATTTTTACTGCACATTATCTAAGATGGAAATCTATGGTTTTGGCAGATAACCATGATTCACATTAAAACATCCTCAGTATTTACTAAAACGTTTGTAAACTCCAAGGGAATTAAATAAACTGTTGATAATGTTACGCCTGTAGGCTTGCATGCTGTTAATTCAATCCGCTCTACAAATTATAATCAGCTTAACCTGTGATAAAACGCACGCACGCGCACACACACACACACACACACACACACACACACACACACACACACACACACACACACACAAATACAGGAGCTGTGATCACTGAGAAATCAACATTTTAATTACTTGCTTTGGCAGATAAATACAGATTTCACAACACACCGGAAAACAAGATAAAGATTTTTTTTTTCTTTTTTTCTTTTTCCCCAGTAAAGAAATATAATTAAATAAACACATAGATTTGAATATATTTCGTTAAATAAACTTTGGGAATAAAGTATGACAGATTATATGTGGTGCAGAGAATACCGTTCAACCATGCTTCGTAAATCTGATATGTACATGGATATAATACACATAGTACAGCCTATAATCCTTGGTGATAATCTCAAAGAGTACAAATGGAACCACATGGACCATTATGGGCCTGTTAGGGTCCATTTATGTACTCTCAGTGGAGTTGACTGTTTGATGTCAGACGCATGCACGCGCACACACACACACACACACACACACACACACACACACACACACACACACACACACACACACACACACACACACACACACAGAGTTAGGATAAGTTGACATCACGACAGAGGGCCAATAAATATAAAATGTAGGGAACTCTGTGCACGTGTGCGTGCGTGCGTGTGTGTGTGTGTTCTAAGGGCGTCACACTGTGTTTGGCAATATACTCGGGAAGAGTATATATGTTACTGATTACTTATTACTCCTTTAATGTTACAATACTTATTACTTTGTATCAAGAGAAACTACATTACAACTTATATTACTATATTACTTTTGCTAACCAACCCCTCCGTCATAAATGTTGTCATAATTTCGCGAGAGGGTGCATGCATAAAATAACTGTTCAACACTTGAATAAAGTGACGGATCGCAACGGGTTGATAACTTGTAGATCTGTTTTAGTCCCTGGCCCCTTGCCATTTTTGTCTCGGTCATAAACAAATCGCGTTCATTGTAACTTTGTCACTCAAACTTACTACTGCGATTAATAACTGTCTGTAATATTATTACTGATTGTGGATTGTAAGAAGTTACATGACATTGCCATAATATATTAGCTCGTAACTAGTTCCAGCTCAACCCTGGTCTCCAGAACTCTGTGTCCTCTGTTCACAGGACAGTTCAGTGGAGCCTAAAAGACCCCCATCACATCAAACTGTCCTTCACTAAACTCTGCTGTCCTTTGCATTTTATTTTTCCCTGTCCAGCGGAGTGTGAAGGGGAGAAGAGTGGCCAGGGTGGGCTGGGAACGGTGTTACCACCAACCTGATGGCATGTCACACGCATCCTGTTCTTTTTTTGCATTCCCAAGCCAATATTTTGATGACCGTGTCATCGGTCAATAGGAGACAGTAGTAGACTCTTTGAGTGGCTCAGGCATGTGACAAAAACAAAGCAAATCGCAGATCTACAGATTTTGCCCTAAAATCACAAAAAGCGGTACACAGTATGTCTACAGTCATGTCATCAACATGGATCTGTCCCATTTAGCGCCACCATCAGGCCGATTTTTACATGTGACCTGACGGTCTCTTATCTCCCGATTAGGGAGTCTTACTGGTTTGAGAATAAGTACTTTTTGGGGTGAACTACTCCTTTAAAGCGTTATACTCCCTAGTACTCCCTTAATTGCAGGAAAGAAAAAGAAGGAGAAAAAAAAACAGATCTAGAAGCTAACAATGCCTCACTTTGTGACCTTTATTTTTAAATAAGCTATTTCATGCATGGATTCCAAGGGCTCTTCTGCCAGGCTGGAGGAGAAGAGGATTAAGGCCAAAGAGGAGGTTCAAGGATGAGGCATGTATGCAGCTGGCTGGAGAGATAGAGGAAGACACAGAGAACAGACACAGATGATCCGCTGTGACAACCCTGAAGGGAATTAGACGAAAGAAGAGGGAGAAGGTGCATGCACTCTATGGATTTCATGCATAGATTTACAGGGGTTTTTGGTGAAATATTACATTAATGAAAATATTAACAACCACATAGCTAATCCAAAAAAGAAATAAGTCACAGCATTTGTTAAAAGGACAAGAAGCAGGGATGTGTGTTTTCAAAGAGTCTGTAAAGTTAATGGGTTTGTATAGGAAGGGAGGCGTATCTGAATATCAAATATCTGGATATTGAACCAATCAACTTGCACACAAAACAAGTCCCAAGTTGAAGTTCAAATGACCCCAGAAGTGTTTTAAAGTGAAATACTCATTTAACGTAATACAGTATGCATTTTTCTCATGTCCCCATACTAGAGAGAGAGAGAGAGAGAGAGATTCTTGCAGTCCGATCCCCAAGAACCATTTAAATCCATCAGTTCGGATTTGTTGGAGTTCAAAGTTCAGTTTCCAATCCTGATCTGAAAGCTCCAATCTTCTTCTTCTTAACCACTTGATTCCCAGCATCCATATTCTGGGGCAGGCACGTGCACACAAAGACATCAAGGGCTTGAGCCCCTGCCCTTTTATCTGTCTGTAAAAAGTGCCCTCTCCAGACCATGAATGCAGTTTTTACTATGTTGAAAGAAATGACTCGGTGTCGCGCTGTGAGCTTGTAGATCTGCTACTTTTGAATAACCGTGAAAATGTGTGAACATTTTGAATATATATTCTTTTAAAGGGAACATGTTCTCAACTCCTTACTTCTGGGGGGTCCCCAGATGATGGGGGGTTTTGCTCATATGCTGGTCTCTATGTGCTGGTCTCTCTGTGCTGGTCTCATATGCTGGTCTCTCTGTGCTCGGGTCTGAAGGAGTCTCTGATGGAGAGCAGCTTGGAGGCCAGCAGGTGTCCTCTGACTCTGCTGTACCACTCCTGAGACCTGCCCCTGCAACACACACACACACACACACACACACACACACACACACACACACACACACACACACACACACACACACACACACACACACACACACACACACACACACACAGGGTGGGCGGGATTAGGTCTAGATCGGTGACAGACCAGAGATGTCATTTCAGAAAAAAATATGGGATGGCAATTGGCAACAAAGGTGGAATTCAGATCAATCAATAATCAATGAGAAAATGAGGAGACAAGACAATGTATTAGGTGGTGGTGGTGGTGGTCAAGTTTATGTAACATGATATCATGGACAGAAGTACAGTTTAACACTCTGGTCAGTGGTAAAGTAGTTCTGCCAAGAAGAATGGTCAAACACTAGAGTTATACTGTGTGGCTCCAAGGCCTCTGGGACGAGCTGTACCATAACAAGATAGGCTTTACCAAAACACTGGCTACTCAGTCCTAGTGCGATACCTAGACTGCTACAAGCTATACAGTATCAATGATGTATCATAAGAGCTAAATATTAATATAATCAATGAACACATGATCTACTCTATAACGTCACACATAATCAATCATGATAATCTCTAATCTACTGCAGTGGTTACCACATCATTTCTAAAATAGCAAAAACTAGTGGATCTACAGGCTCTCAGTAGATCCACTATTTTCACTATCTGTTTGGGGGGCGAAAAGAGAAAATGTTTGAAGATGTTCACCTATGATGACATTCCCAAAATAGGGATGGTACGTTTGAAAGTGGTTGATAAATGAGTTGGGGCCAATATGCATAAAATAAGTGAATTTGAGGTTAAATCCCCTGATGCCCCAAACGACGCCCCTGTAATAGACCAGTTGGTTCTCAAACAATGGCAGACAATTTAGCCTAATGTGTATTAGGCTTGTATTAGGCCCCCTTGTAGAGCTTGTAGATGCTATTTTCGCAGTAAAAAATAAAGGGTATAAGTTATTAATTCATAATGAATTTTAGTCTGTCTGTCTGTCTGTCTGTCTGTGTGTCTGTCTCACCTGGTGTCGGTGCGGTCCAGGTGAGTCAGTTTGGTCCTCTTGTCTCCCAGAGCCTCCAGCAGGTAGAGACAGCTGGACACCTGCACCCTGACGCCCTCTACTGGCAGCACCGGGAACTGCGTGGACGTACTGGACACATAGACAGGACCGGAACCCGGGTCCGACTGCCACGTTCTGGAGAGGAGAGTAGATTACATTCATATTAATATTAATTAACATTAAGACCTTAGGCCGAATCTACACATGAATGCCTTCTAAATTAGTAGAGGTTTTTTAAAGGTTAAAACTTGCACACAAAGCTGTGAGCTTGTACATCTGATATGTTTTAATATAGCCAATGGAAATATGTAAAATCAATGATAACGAAATGAAACAGGATGCTTTCCTGGTTTTACTGGGTTACATTTCATGGACCCCCAGTTAGATATGCATTAGACCAGTCTATCTGTGGGATGGGAGTGGGACCCCCACAGGGGTTCTCAAATAATAATAATTATTATTATTACCAGTAAGACGCCCTAAGGGGAGGAGCGACACACAAGCACAAAATGGAACAAGGTTGGAATTAATTTGCAAGTGTGACTATATATGGGCACAAATGGGATTGTATGATGTCAGACGTCATGGACGTCATAGGTCTATGATATCGGAAGGATGAAATTCATTTGCAACATCATTGCGATGTCAGAACAGGTCAGCTATATCCTTCTGCTGAGCTGGGATGAGGTGTCGCGCACTGTGATGTTTTTATAGTAAATTATTATTTTGTCTCTGGGACCTCAATCAAATCCTATTGTCCTTGATCCAGCTGTACATTAGTCTGTAATGCTTCACCAGGAGTATCTACTTAGTGCAGTACGGTGTCGAGTCCCCGGACTGGTTGAGTTTTTGTAGAATAACAACAAGAGAACAGACTGTGCCCTGAGCTTAAGAATAGAGGAGAGAGGAGAGGAGAGGAGAGGAGAGGAAAGGAGAGGAGAGGAGAGGAGAGGAGAGGAGAGGAGAGGAGAGGAGAGGAGAGGAGAGGAGGAGAGGATAAAGTAAAACATGACTTAACTAGAATTGTGTTGTCTGCTCAATAAATGTATGACTGTAACTTTTCCGACTGAGGTAGACTACAAACACAGTCGCTGGCATTTATCTTCAAAGCTTTAGATTTGAAATTCATAAACTGACCAAAATCAAGAAATCCCTGTGTGTCCTCATAAGAACTTTGAAGAGTTTGTGGTTCCTCTGTCTGTGTGTGTGTGTGTGTGTGTGTGTGTGTGTGTGTGTGTGTGTGTGTGTGTGTGTGTGTGTGTGTGTGTGTGTGTGTGTGTGTGTGTGTGTGTGTGTGTGTGTGTGTGTGTGTGTGTGTGTGTGTGTGTGTCTCTCTCTCACTTTATGTTTCTATTTTTTCCATTAAAAAATTGCAGATCTACAAGCTCATAGCGTGGCACTCGGTGTCGCGCTGTGAGCTTGTAGATCTGCTACTTTTGAATAACCGTGAAAATGTGTGAACATTTTGAATATATATTCTTTTAAAGGGAACATGTTCTCAACTCCTTACTTCTGGGGGGTCCCCAGATGATGGGGGGTTTTGCGATGGGGGTCCGCGGTTAAATACAGATTATTCTAGAGGTCCTTGACATTAAAAACTTTGAGCGCCACAGATAAAGAAAGTATTTTTCAGGTCTTAGCCAATAGTCTTCGCACTTATTGGAACTAAACTGGAACTGGAACACTATATGATTGAAGTTGATGAATGGGTTCTCTCTTCTGTTTGGATCATTCTTTTTTTTTTTTTTTTTTTTAGATAATTTTCTTATGAAGTTCTCACCACAAACAAGTGGAAGAATCAACAGCCCTCTCTGAAGATAAAGTCGTTTGGGTGTATTTTATTTAATTAGACATGTGCCTAACTAAATAAAAAGAAACCCAAAGGACGGTTACTCCAATTAATTTGAGTTTGTGCTCACATTCTCTTTAATCACTATAAACAACTCTTAAGAGAATATCGTTGTTGTTTTAATTTAGAATACCTCTAAGTACTTCCCCAGACTTCATACAAATGCAGCCAAATTATCCTACACGTTTTCCAGCTGGATTGATCCAATCAGGAGAGAGAGCTCATACAAACAACAAAAACTGACAAAAATTGTAGTTGAACACCATCAAATTGAATATAAATTGAATCCACACGTTTCCTGTGTCCCATGAGCCCTTGCATGAAAGTGGGCATCACTTCCTGTTCCTTTTAGCTCAGGGGTCTTCAACAGGGGGTCCGGGACCCCTAGGGGGTCCTCAGAGTTACTACAGGGGGGCCTCCAAATCTTTGTGTGACCTTTTTATATTAACCACTTGAACCCTAGTGTCCATATTCTGAGAACTTTAGTCAAAAATAGCAAATCTACAAGCTGTGAGCCTGTAGATTGGCTATTTTCGTCAAAGAGGTTTGGTGTAGAGCGGAAAAAGAGCAGACTAAGTACAGAGTAAAAGGTCAATTATTTGGATTATGACGACCCACAAATGGGTCCCGACCCAGTGTTTGGAAACCAGTGGTATAGGTGTAAGTCTGGGCTTATAATTAAGCAATATTACAGGAGAGGGTGTGTGTTATCGTTAATATCGGCACGCCTGCATTGCTGCAGGAACGAGCCGAAGGTAATATTGCGACTATACAATAGTTACCCTTACATTTAGCTACTGTGTCCCTGAACTTAACATGAAACTGCTGCTAGTCTAGCCGCTTCCAAGGCATCGCCTACAAAAACAATGATAGCAAGCCGGCTGGTTGCTTTGTTTGATGAGACCTGTTCTATAATGCTCAATAACACCACGGTAGATAGCTATTTCAACCAATCCTAATGCTTCGTCTGAACTACTTGTTCAGACAAGGCTGTTGGGAGGCTTTTGCACTCTGAAACCTGTAAAAGAAATAGCTTTTGCCCCAGAGAGCCGGAGGGCCGTACATGAAGCCTAGGCCTCGCCTGGGCCTCCATACCTGAGCAGCAGGTGGTCCAGCGGGGGCCGGGGGGCCAGCGCGCCCCCCGGGCCCCCCTGGAGCAGCAGGCAGCGGTACACCTCGGCGTCCCCGGCCAGGGCTCGAACCACGGCCGCCCGGCGCACCGCCCCGCCCGGCGCCTCCCACCGCTCCGGCTCCCTGAGGAGACGCTGCAGCACCTCCTTCTGGGGGGCCTCCACCTCCACAGAGCAACGCCACAGCGGTAGGGGGCAGCCGTCATCCACCTGGAGGAGGAGAACAGTTATTTTTTGTAGCCATTTTTTCTGATCTGTGTTGGCTATTGATTCCTTGGCCCCTCTTCCCTTTCCTTTCCCCCTTCTCTGCCTCTCAATTCAATTCAATTCAATTCAATTCAATTCATTTACGGATTTTACATTTCAAAGTTTTAAATAGGCCACCATATATTCAAAGAAGCTTTATTGGCATGCGAAAAACATATAGGTTTTACATTAACAAACAAAATGTGGAACTCAAAACTCAATGTATGTAAGCCTACAATTAAATGGGATAATGACATTTAGAGCTGTCAGCTGTCACATTTCAACATTATATACCTCTCTCTCTCTCTCTCTCTCTCTCTCTCTCTCTCACGCACACACACCTGTTTAGAAGACAGCTCGACATGGTTGCCCGCCACAGCGTGGGTCGTCTCCCAGCCTCTGTTCTTCTCTGTCGCCTCCCTCAGGAGGAGCTGGGTACTGCGCTGGAGCCGGCACCTCCTCTCCTTCATCATGGCCTCCTCCTCCACCTCTTCCTCCTCCTCGCCACCATCACCTCCCTCCCCCAGGAGCAGTGACTCCTGGCTGGGGACCAGGGCGCTCTGACCTCCCTCCCCCAGGAGGAGTGACTCCTGGCTGGGGACGAGGGCGCTCGGACCTCCCCAGAACTCTGGGACCTGGAGTGGAGGTGCAGCAGTTATAAATGAATCCACTGATCAATCGATTATCGAATATAATCACATTCTAATGCGATAATCCATTAAGAAATAGCAAAAATAGCCCATGCCATGTAACAACATACTTTAATAAACTAAAGAAAGCTCACAACGTGTTGTGCATGACATTGTGATCCTGAAAGATGGGGTGCCACGTCCCCTAAAACATAGGAGGAAGGTTTTTAAAACTGCATTCATGGTCTGGAGAGGGCACTTTTTACAGACGGCTAAAAAGGGCAGGGGCTCAAGCCCCCTTTGATGTCTATGTGTGCACGTGCCTGATGTGCATTATGCTGAATGTTGCGTAATTCATGACTTCCTTCTTCCTTCTCTCTGATAGGTCTGTAAATATTACATTTAATGTGACTCATTGTGAAAATAACCGATCTACATGCGTTGTGAGGCGTTGTGAGCATGTAGATCGGCTATTTTCACAATGTTCGCCTCTTGCTTACTTAATATTTGACAGTTTGGCCAGTTTGGTATTAAAACGGTCTTGAAAGTCCTTAAATTGTCACTTTATAAATGTGCAGATACCCTTTATACACTTACTTACTTACTTATACTGTGTACTGGTTTGTTTACCATTGAGTGAGAAAAAAAATGGCATTAAGTTAATCATCTGGGAACCCGCAAAATAATTTGGGGTCCAGACCCCAAGTGCACTGTCCTGTATTGACATGTATGATTGTTTACCTGGAAGAGTGTGGTTGCCATGGTAACCATGTGTGCCAGGCCCTGAGTGGCTGCCAGGGTCTCGCTCAGGTCTCTCTGGTCCGGGCGACCCAGACTGTACTTCCTGTGGCTCGACCTATCAGAGAGAAGCAAGAAGGAAAGTCATGAATCACACAACCAATCAGCATACAGCACATCAAAGTCCAACTCCCTTTGTTGTTTTGACTCTCTCTTTCTATCTTGTGTGTCTCTCAGGGCCGTGCAGAGAATAGGCTATGTAAGCTTTGGACGGCTACAGCTGATGACAACGGTAACTGGAAATGATCAGCGCTCGATAGATAAACCTGCAGCCGTCGCAGCCGTCTGTACAACGGCAGAGGCTACCTTTCCACGTTGCGAGAGAATGAAATTAAATTGCGTGTTTGGTGCACGCATCTTTGCTTCCATGGAGGTATAGTCAGATGCGCCGTCCCAAGTCACTGAACTCCGCTGTATCTAAATCATCACACGGCACTTTCTCTTCCGATCAATGCTGAGAAACAGGGCTTCTCGGATCGACTCAGGCTTTACGAATCATTTAGAGTATGAAGCAACCCAGACTCAATTGACCATGATAAAACACAGAACCGATACAGGCCTTGAACATTGGTGTTTTCGGTTCAGCTGGGTAGACTTGTGAAGACCTCTAGTGCACACATAGACATCAAAGGGCTTGAGCCCCTGCCCTTTTATCCATCTGTAAAAAAAAGTGCCCTCTTCAGACCATGAATGCAGTTTTTACTATGGTGAAAGAAATACAAATGCCCTCTTTCCATGTCTGAAGGCAGCATTCAATAGAATTACAAACTCTCCTGAACTTGAATGCAGCATCTTACATTATGTTTGAGTTGCCCTCTCTGTGTGTAAATCAAGCATCGAAAAGAGCCATCCTTCGAAGTCTGCTACTTTCAAAAGGCCCTTTTAGAAATTTCAGCCCCTGCCTCTCTAACATTCTCTGCACGTATAGTGTACAGTTTGATTTCTCCCCCTCTATATTCCATTCTCGCCCATTAATCCTCTCTCTCTCTTTCTCTCTCTCTCTCTGTGTTTTTTCACACAGAGATTGACAAGAAACCCGTCATGTGACAAAGGTCATAACCCAGAATGCAACAGAAGAGGCTGAACTAAAACTGCTAAGAGTGAGTCGTTGTTTTAGCGATACTGCAGCATCCTATGAACGGATGTGTTTGGGCATATCTGGGATCCGCTGTTCTGTCACCTTTTGTATTCTTGTGCAGGGACGTGCAGAGAATCTTGGAGCTAGGCAGGGGCTGACATTTCCAAACTGACCTTTTGTTGAAAATATCTAAATTAGCAGACATCCAAGAGCTTAGAGGTCGGCTATTTTCGGTGCCTGATACCACACTGAACTAAGCATAATCAAGTCAATACTGGAGATGTGGCGTAACGGCATGGATTTCTACAGAGATGGAAAAATATAAGCTGCTGCATTCAAGTTCAGGAGAGTTTGGACGAGACAAATCTTCTTGAATGCTGCCTTCAGGTATGGCAGGAAAAGAGGGCATTTGCATTTCTTTAACCAGAGTAAAAACTGCATGCATGGTCTGGAGAGGGCACTTTTGACCGAAGGATAAAAAGGCAGGGGCTCGAGCCCCCTTTGATGTCTATGTGTGCGTGTCTATGTGTGCGTGCCTGTTCTTGTGTGTCTTTAGTTTTGGGAGTGGAACAGTATTGGAGTGTGTTTCTCTTCATCTCTGAGCTGGTCTTGACCCCAAGGACAGGTGAACAGGTCCCACCCACATGGTGCATGACGGGGGAATTGGCCGGGTCATCAAAATAAGAGGATTTGTGCCTTGTCGCCTTCAGTTCTCTGGTAGGACTCTAAAATACAGCCTTGACATCCGCAAAGCTAATCCTCTCATCCAGTGTTCCCCAAAAGTAGGTGTGTTTATGGTTCACGAGTAAATATCATTTGTTTGCTTGTTTGTTTGTTTATTCATTTAAAATCTCAGCTTTCCTACTGTCTGTCTACACCAGGGTTCCCCAATTAGTTTTCCCCAAGGGCCGAATTATGTCTAGGGTACCAAGCCGAGGGCCACAACATTGCAGGGGGTGACGGTGGCGTTCCTGCTACTCCAGCGACTGTTCAGATATCGTCGTTGTCGGGTGAAAATCTTGTATGTCCAAAACCGTTTATCATTTATCATTTTAAAAATGATTTAAACTAGTGAAAACAGCCGATCTACAAGCACACAACGCCTCGCATCGCAAGGCGTTGTGTGCTTGTAGATCAGCTGTTTTCACTACTTTTGTGCGATGGCCTTGTATGATGAAGCAGGGCTTTACTTTGCGAAAGAACATACAAATTTGGAGATACAAGGTTTCCACCCGACAACGACCATATACTAGTGTTGTTGCTGCTCTTATACCACCATTATTACTGGGGTTAGTGGGGGCCAGACAGTAGCACCCCGCGGGCCGTAAATTGCCCGCGGGTAGCCTAAAACCCTGGTCTACACTCAGCTTCCCTACTGCCTGCCTCTTCTACATGGTCACTCTCACAGCTTTCCTACTGTCTGTTCTCTCCTACACAGTCTCCCTCTCAGCTTCCCTACTGCCTGTCTCTTCTGGGGACTGCCCATAAGTGAGACATCTCATTACAGATCTGGGTTCCCATATCGATCCCGGGCTCCCCCAGAGTTAGTGTAGAGTCCTTGAGCATTATTCCCGGTGAGCAGGTTGGTGCCTTGCATGGTTTCCTCTGCCATCAGTGTATGAATGTGTGGGTGAATGGGTGAATGTAATGCACAATCTCTGTAAAGCGCCTTCGGATAAAGGCGCTATGTAAATTCTCCATTTAGCCCGACCACTTTTCGTAAGTTAATGCCATTCCTTGTCATACTACAGTATCACACAAAAGTAAAAACGATTTCCGCTATTTTTTGCCATCTTTGAAAAGTGGAAAGTGGTTACAGTAAGTGTGTTTGTGTGTTTTATGAATTGGATGCAATTGAATGTTATTATTATTATTTTTTTCTTTCATTTCCTGAAAAATAATGTTTTTGGACAAATACATGCCACAACCAACATTGTGACAGAACAATGATAGTGCAGGTGTGTGGTTAGGACGTGTGGTTTCAGTTAAATGAAGTGGATCTGAGCTGCCACTCAGAGGCTTTTCAGCACAATGGAGGAGAGGAGAGAGAGAGGTGTGACTTCTATCATCTACCTGTCAATCTGAAGGATGGAATGAGACGAGAGAGAGAGAGAGAGAGAGAGAGAGACAGAGAGAGAGAGATGCATGTCTACAGGAGCAAACAAACAGAGCCGATGGAGAGGAAGAAAGTGAAAGAGAGGAGAAACTGAATGAGAGGAGGTGACATGGAAAGAACAGGAGGAAATTACTGTCCATCAGTATTGTACTGTATGTACTTACATATACACGCACACACGTGCGCGAGAGCACACACACACACACACACACACACACACACACGCGCAATTCAGAGGAAGACTTGAGTCAGAACAAACATACAATTATTGTGTCTGTCTGTCTGTCTGTCTGTCTGTCTGTCCCATCTTGATGTCTCATCTTGAATGCTCAATAAGAAGGAAGAAACAGACGATCGTGGGAGAGAGAAAATCTTAGTACTGCATTTGATTTGGTAGATCTGTTTTCCGTCTCAATATTGGGAGCGAGGAAATTCGTCTTACTTATAGAGTATTATGGTGAAAAGCCGGGTCCCCGGACCCCACTTTGAGAACATTTCTCCATTGCCATCTACACAGACTGCAGTGTGGCACTGGGGATTTCTAGAGCCCTACCTGGGCTGTGGTTGCTATAATAATAATGATAATAATTGTGGTTATTGTGCCCTCAGGGATATTCATATTCACAGCCTGTTCCAACACAATAACACATACTGTAACCATATAGCACAGAACAACATAACAATAAGACAAGTCCCCAGTATAGACCAAAAACATCAACAAGGCAGTTTGTTTAATGCTGCAATGGCTGAGGGGACAAAACTATGGCTAAATCAAGGCAATGCCTACACCAGGGGTCTTCAACGTTGTCAGGCCAAGGACCCCTTAGTTGAGAGAGAGATGAAGCAGGGACCCCCACTACCTTTTCATAAATTCCATATTGTTTCATTGTTTGACAGCACAATCATCAGCGTATATTGGATTCATGTCAATTTGTGTGTTCAGATATTTAACCACTTGAACCGTCAATACTTAATAAACTTGACCTTTCAGTCTGTACTTAGTCTGCTCTTTTTCCCCTCTACACCAAAGCTCTTTCCCGAAAATAGCCGATCTACAAGCTCACAACGCCTCGCCTCGCACTGTGAGGCGTTGTGAGCTTCTAGATCTCCTATTTTTGGCTAAAGTTCTCAGAATATGTATGTTAGGGTTCAAGTGGTTAATATAAAAAAAGGAGAAAAAATAGTTTCTATCACTCAAAGATGTGCACCCCCTGTAGTAACTCTGGGGAGGGCTACCGGACCCCCTCTTGAAGACCCCTGGGCTACACCATATTAGTCAGATTCCCTGATTGGCCGATCCAACCTATCGGTCTCATTGATTGGTCCGCGCCTGATATGTTTCCGAACCCATTTTGATGGTTCGCAACTTGCAAGTAATTATCCCTTTTCTCAAGTTCCTACTTTTTTATTATGAATATTTCAAAACATAAATCCACATGAATTCACACAAGAGATGCTGGTGGCCTAGTGGTTAAGGTAGAAAGTCCCCCTAAAATCTTAAAAATCGCGGTGAGCTTGTAGATCGGCTATCAGGGAGAGTGAGACATCAAATTTCTCCCTTGGGTCTCGAGCTAAAACCGTGAGTTTCTCTCTCTCTCTCTCTCTCTCTCTCTCTCTCTCTCTCTCTCTCTCTCTCTCTCCCACCCTAAACTCTAAACTACTGAGGAATTGTTTATCTGAGGAGAGATTAGCTCCAGATGAGAGGCTGCTCAAGGTTATGTAACACGCTGTGCGTGCATGCTTGTGCGTGTGTGTGTGTGTGTGTGTGTGTGCATGTGTAAACTGCGCTGACAGCAAATCATTACATCACAGGGAGGGACAGCCGCCCCACCTCTCCCCAATCAAAAGTGTTTCCTGTCCAAATGCTCGCCGGTGTTGATGTAATTTGTGGGAACTCTTAGAAGTCGAGTGAGATCAGAAGTTGGTTTAGGTCAGACCTGTGTGTGTGTGTGTGTGTGTGTGTGTGTGTGTGTGTGTGTGTGTGTGTGTGTGTGTGTGTGTGTGTGTGTGTGTGTGTGTGTGTGTGTGTGTGTGTTTGTGTGCGTGCTTGCATGCGTGCGTGCGTGCGTGCGTGCGGCCGTGCATGTATGTGTGGGTGTGCTGCACGTCGTACACATGCAGTGCATGCACGTAAACTTTCAGATATGAGATAAGGAATGTCATGAATAAACATTGTACCCTCGCAGAGATATGGCATGTGCACGTATGCGCGTGCACACACACACACACACACACACACACACACACACACACACACACACACACACACACACACACACACACACACACTGAAAGATTGTCTCTTTACGTTTCCAGTATAAGCGATGCGCTGTGGTCTATAGCTACCTGGGCTGTGTGGTGGTGGTCTCTGTGGTCTATAGCTACCTGGGCTGTGTGTGGTGGTGGTCTCTGTGGTCTATAGCTACCTGGGCTGTGTGGTGGTGGTCTCTGTGGTCTATAGCTACCTGGGCTGTGTGGTGGTGGTCTCTGTGGTCTATAGCTACCTGGGCTGTGTGGTGGTGGTCTCTGTGGTCTATAGCTACCTGGGCTGTGTGGTGGTGGTCTCTGTGGTCTATAGCTACCTGGACTGTGTGGTGGTGGTCTCTGTGGTCTATAGCTACCTGGGCTGTGTGGTGGTGGTCTCTGTGGTCTATAGCTACCTGGGCTGTGTGGTGGTGGTCTCTGTGGTCTATAGCTACCTGGGCTGTGTGGTGGTGGTCTCTGTGGTCTATAGCTACCTGGGCTGTGTGTGGTGGTGGTATCTGTGGTCTATAGCTACCTGGGCTGTGTGGTGGTGGTCTCTGTGGTCTATAGCTACCTGGACTGTGTGGTGGTGGTCTCTGTGGTCTATAGCTACCTGGGCTGTGTGTGGTGGTGGTCTCTGTGGTCTATAGCTACCTGGGCTGTGTGTGGTGGTGGTCTCTGTGGTCTATAGCTACCTGGGCTGTGTGTGGTGGTGGTCTCTGTGGTCTATAGCTACCTGAGCTGTGTGGTGGTGGTCTCTGTGGTCTATAGCTACCTGGGCTGTGTGTGGTGGTCTCTGTGGTCTATAGCTACCTGGACTGTGTGTGGTGGTGGTCTCTGTGGTCTATAGCTACCTGGGCTGCGTGTGGTGGTGGTCTCTGTGGTCTATAGCTACCTGGGCTGCGTGTGGTGGTGGTCTCTGACCAGCATGTTGAGGTGAAACAGCGAGGGCGCCAGGCACACGGCCAGGTTGGTGGGGGTCATCTGGTTGTGGTGCACGCAGGCCGCCACCTCGCCCAGGAAGAGCAGCACCGTGCGCAGCGCCTCGCGGTGCTCGTCCGGGAGCAGCAGGATGGCCGCCTGGCACGCCGCCAGCTGCTGGTCTTTGGGGAAGTCTGTTGTGGAGAGAAGAGAGTTTGATCGTCAACAGTGGTGTCACACCAAATTCGGGGCCCTGGGTACAAGGATTCACTCACATTTTGTGCTGTAACTATTGAAAAGTAGCAGATATACAAACTCACTGCGAGCTTGTAGATCTGCTATTTTTGAAAAATCGGAATATTTCAAATCCTTCTAAAGTTTTTTGAAAAACCTATGTCAGTGGTGCTCAAATATTTTCATGTGAAGGACCCCCAAAATGATATGTATTTGGCCACGGACCCCCATCTCAAAATATTTAGTTCCAGGGATCCCCCAGAAGCAATTATTTATGCATGTGTTTACCTTGGTAAGTCACTCTGGTTAAAGGAATACTTCACCTTTCAATGACTCAACCCATGAAGCCTTGAATTCCTGGAGATTTATGTTTGTTGCATTCGTGAGCCAATAATTCAATATTTGACTAATTGAAGTTAAAAGGTTAGCAATCTTAACAAGAATGTTTAAACATCCTCTTTGAACCTGGATCGTCAGTAGGCTCATCAGTGATTACACTGTGAGAGTTGCTTTAAGGGCTGTCCATAATGTCTCCTACCACTGAACTTTACTTCGGAAAGGTCCGGTTCAACTACAAAATTATGTCACTCACAACTTCTGAAAAGCATTCCCCCGAATTAGAGTTTGGAAAGCTGCACGTCGGAAAGTTGTAACTTTCGACGAAAAGTTTGGTGGTCGGAGACAGACAGTTTTGAGTTTATATTATTATTTTATATGGTTTTGTATTGGTCTCCTATACTGCAGCAGACACCGCAATTATTGAATTATTATTGGCACTGAAAATGTGAAAAAAAGTATCCTTTAAGATTGTCTGCTACATGCCTAAATTGTAAATTGCTTGGGCCCAGAAGCACAGTTTGCAGCATTGTCAAGAACTACTCATATCCAATGCACTTCACACCGGACACTGCACTTCCTTTGGGTTTTCGAGATACATGAACGATACAGTACAGACAGACAGTGCTTTACCGATAGATATTTTGAAACGCATACTTTGTGACACGTGAGAGTGGTTGTTCCCAACACTGGTAGACTGGCTGTTATTTTTTCCTTTCCTACACTCAACAAGTGTATAATTGTATTCAGCCGGTGTAGCATATTGTACTTGCAGGGGGAAAACACTACAGGCCTTCAAAGAACAGACTGGTAGTACATCATTAATATTTAACGTGCGCTGTCTGCTCGTCTCCAGATGACATGGATTTGTCTCAATGTTTCTGAAGGCAAACGCTGCAAAATGTTCAACCGGAGAGCTCGGCGAGTTCTACTTTCCAAGTACGGTGGACTTATTACGCACAAGAAGTATCAATACTGCAATGCAGAATTATGTATATGTTATGTATATGTAATATGAAAATGTACTGTAAAGTTTTGGTATCAAAGTGTACTTGAAGTACCAAAAGTAGAAAGTACTATACTCATTATGCACAATGTCCCATTTCACAAGTTTTAAAAATGTATAAAGATCATTTGAAAATAGGAGATTTGTGACCCATTGCGAGCCTGTAGATCATATTTACTCAAGTACAATTTGAATATAGGGACATTTAAGTGAACCAGAGTGTTTCTACATTATGGCTACTTTTACTTAAAGAGGTGGTGCCATAGTTGCCATGTACTTTCCATGTTTTGTATGTGTCTATGGAGTTAACATTACCTCACTCTAACCTAACGTGGACAGTTTAGTGTAGGCAGATGGGCGGGCGCGGTGAGTCTCTCCGCAAGTCTCCAGCCAATAGCATGTGTTCTCCTCCCCCCACCCCCCTCTGCTCCTCTGCTCAGCGCAGAGAACGCTGGTGCGTTATGACGTCAACACATTTGGTGCGACGCTCTCTGCACTCTGATTGGTTAGGGAAATTCTACACTTCCTACAACAGTGATCATAACGCGATCGCCCAGGCTTCTTTTTCTTCCGATCGCCAAAAGAAGTCTGGGTTTCCGAGGCTAACATTACCTAGACCCCCAGGTTTGGTTATAATATGCAATATAGTGAAAATAGCAGATCGGTTATTTCCACCAGTTCAAAATGAACATACAAGGTTTCCGCCCTGGCGGGCGACCACACGCTAACGCTAACGCTCTACTCACACTGGTAGATGTGCAGGAAGGATTCACACAGCCTGCTGGAGAACAGAGGCTCGGGCAGGTCCCTGAAGAACTGCTTCACCATATCGGCCACGTCGAACGCCGACTGGCCCTCGAAGCGCACGCCGTCCGGCTCCGCCTCCACCGCCTCCCTCAGGCTCTGGATGCGAGACTTCACCCCCGACTTACGGAAGAGACCCACCTGGGAGACACACGTCATCGCCATAATGGTTTCCATGTTTCCATGTTGAAAAGGTAGGGTAAGTGATTTCATGTAAATCAAATAATAATAAAAATGGGTCTCTATTTGGCCCATATTTGGACTTCAGTCTTATTATTGGAATCTATGAAGGCCATGACTAACATGGCTTCAGCTAAGAAGGGCCTTAGTGTTCCAAATGAAAAGGAAAAGGCCAACGAGTTTTATGCAAGGTTCGAAACAGCTGACTTTTTGCAAGAACACAAAGTTGCTCTTAAGTCTGTACCCACAGACAGTGATCTAGGAATTACTGTGGATCAACATGAAGTTTGCACACACATGTCCCTGGAAGGCCTCATGTCCAGACAGAATATGTGGCCGGTTGCTGCATTCATGCAGCCAGGAACTGGCAGAGGTTTGGTGTCCCATCTACCAAAAATCACTGGACTCATGTACTGTTCCATCTACCTGGAAAGACTCCATTATAATCCCTGTTCCCAAAAAGCCATGCTGTAATAATGAATAATGACTATCGCCCAGTCGCTTTGACTTCAGTGATTATGAGGTGTTTTGAGAAAATCATTATCAGTTTACTGAAGGCAGCAGTTGGTTGTTCATTAGATACTTTTCAGTTTGCTTATAGGAGTTACAGGGGTACAGTGAACCTAAATGGAATTATGTGGGGCCTTCCTCCAATCATGGTCGGGTGGGGCCGGGCCTTATGCGCACCAAGGCCCGCCCCATCTTGATCATGATTGGATGAAAGGCCCACCGCCTGTCACCTACATGAAAACTGAAACTTTAAATGAATGGCATTAAATGATCCTACCTTTAATGCCCCACTTGAATAACACAAAAGTATCAAACGTAGCACAAGCTCAAAACGCGGCTCAAAATGCGGCGCGAATGCGACACATTTTGACCTTGTAGATCTGCTTTTAATAATAAACAGACAGGATGAAAAACAAAGACAAGTGACAGTTGTGTACGTAAACACGAGCGAGCGCGGGTGCCCGTCCGAGACTGGTTGCGCCATTAAGGCCCTCATTGAGTCAATGTTTTGGTCCACTGTGGCCCTTAACCCTGAAATGATTTTGACACCCACATATGAAAAGGTGTGTGTACCTGGTCCAGACAGTGGTCTCGGAGGTAGACCAGTGCCCTGAGGATGCTGGGGGGGAGGGGGTCCCCCGTCCGCTGGGCGCTGAGCAGCAGGGGGACCCCAAACACCCTGCGACCCTTCACCTCCGACCCCTTGACCTTCCTCGGAGACTTGGGCACCGTCCTGATGGGAGGGGGAGGGAGAGGGAATTGATTGATTGATTGATTATTTTTATTAGACAAAAATGGAGAACAGTACAAGTACAGTCAATACAATTGAAATGTAGTACAGTACAATTGTACTAACCCTGCCTAAAAGGAACATCCCAATAAGACTTTTTACAGTCTTTTTTACATTGGAAGCCCTCTGTATTTAATTCATAATTGATGTGTTGCTAGCGTATTGCCACAATGCCACAATAACAGCAACACAGTGCATTTACTTGGGTGCAGTACTTAAGTACAATCATTAAAATGAAATGCTATCTGTACTATCTGAGTATTCGTGTTTTTGGATAGGCCTACTTATGTCTTCCACACAGTATTGAGAAAGACATATATTGACTCATTTCAAGGATGGTAAAAAAAAGTGGTCTACATTAGGAATTAACTAGTGAAAATGGTAGATCTACAAGCTCTATCACATGCAGGATACTCCACTTTGAGTTTTTATAACCCCCTCCAGCCAAGGACAATAAAGACAAAAAAAAGAAGAAGAAGAAGAAGAAACTAAAAACGACTTTAGCCCTATATTGGTCGTACCAAGTAGCTAGATTACTGTAGGCACTACACTGTCTCTAAGCATTTGTTTGCTGCATTTACCTTGCTTACTGTAATTCACTCGGGATTAAGAGCGTCTGGTATTAAATTGTAAATTATTGCCTGCCTGTCTGTCTGTCTGTCTGTCTGTCTGTTTGTCTGTCTGTCTGTATGTACAGGTGAGTTCCTCCGGGAGCCTCCAGGGGGTAGCGCTGAGCTCTCTCCGTCTTTCAACAGAAGACAATGTGTCTTGCAGTTGTTGTGTTTCTCAACACTGATACATAATAGATGAACTTCTAAAAGACAATTTCAGCCTGTTGCACCTTCTCCCCTAGCGCACGCACGCAGATGCACGCGCACGTCTGTATCGTATCATTGCACTTGTGAGGATGTCAACATTTTACGATGCTACCTTTTATGAATGCCATTTCCACCTGCCATTTTTTAACCTTAGAAACATTTTGTTGTTGTTGGGTGGAAACCTTGTATGTCCAAAACCGTTCGCTTTGTATATGTCATTTTAAAAATGATTTAAATTAGTGAAAATAGCCGATAAAAAGATCTGCTATTTTCACTAGTTTTGTGCGACAGTCTTGTATGATGAAGCAGGGCTTTACTTTACAAACAAAACAAAAAAACATGCAAATTTGAAACTTGGAGATACGAGGTTTCTGCCCGACAGTGACGATTAAAAAAATATATATCTATCAGTGTGATCTTAGGTATCCCCAACCCCTAAGCTCTAAACGTCTAGCCCTAACCTCTGTCTTTTCCTAACTGTGTAATGTATAACGCCCTGAATCTTTTTTCAACCATAAATAATTTCTCTTGAGGACTAGGGAAGTCCAATGTCTCTTTATATGGTTCTAATGTGGCCCTCAAAAGTATAGTAATACAAGTACACGTGTACGCAACCACAGGGTCTCACCAGTTCCAGCCCTGCTTGCTGCTGGGGGAGTACTTGTCCATGAGGGAGGTGAGTTTGAGCAGAGACAGCTTCTGGAGGAGGTGCATCTGGGAGACGGACAGGCTGTCGATCCCGGGACGACCCGAGACGGACAGGCCCTCTGTCCCGGGACCACGTGAGACGCCACGCTCTCCGGGGAGATTCGGCCTGTCGCAGGACAAAGACAGGTTGGAATTCACAACATTTAAACGAGTGGCAGCCAAAAGCATATCCACAAAATACCATAACAGTCCTGGTGTTTTGACTGGGGTTGGAGTTGCAGGGAGGGGATCCATTTATCTTGCTTTTGATATCCAGCCTTTAGGTCATTCGTTTTTATGAATGACCAGAGTGTTTTGTCCCTGCTTCTTCAGACTGAATTGAATGAAGATGTCTTTCCTTTTGGGGAAAGGTAGACTGTCTGATATGTTTGCTCTGTGTTTGATTACAATGTAACAACTTATAAATGTGTCCATTTTGGAAACATTATTTAAAAATCACACCCGTGTGAACTGAGCGGTGGTTTACCCCCCCCCCCCCCCCCCCCCTGTGTGTGTGTGTGTGTGTGTGTGTGTGCGTGCGTGTGTGTGTGTGTGTGCCTGGTCTGGCCTGGCCTGAACAACAGCGCCCCTCCCTTAACATGTGTGGTCA
This sequence comes from Nannobrachium achirus, assembly GCF_963921795.1. Lineage (NCBI taxonomy): Eukaryota > Metazoa > Chordata > Actinopteri > Myctophiformes > Myctophidae > Nannobrachium > Nannobrachium achirus. The sequence continues at coordinate 50,198,936 of NC_137826.1, forward strand.
TAAAAGGTACTGCAGGCCTGCAGGCTACATACAGACACGCACACACGCACACACGCATACACACACGGCCACGTATAGGAGACGGTGTAACCACCGCTCAAAAAAAAAAAAAAACAATATTTTAGCATTAGCTGTAGTATGGATTCTGCCAAGAACAATTTACAGTTGTGGTCGAAGTATCCTTGAGCAAGACTCCTGAACCCCTAGTTGCTCCCGGTGAGCAGGTTGGTGCCTTGCATGGTTTCCTCCGCCATCGTTGTATGAATGTGTGTGTGAATGGGTGAATGTAATGTACAATCTCTGTAAAGCGCCTTGGATAAAGGCGCCATATAAATGCACCATTTACCAATTGTGTAATGATGATCTAAAGCACAACATGAGCACTTAATATTAGGGTCAGGTTACTTTACCTTTTCCTTTCTATCTTCTCCCCCCCCCCCCCCCCCCCCCCCCCCTTACAGTTGAATGTTCCCCAGCTTTGTGTCTTCTACTCAGCTGTGTGCCAGTCTCACTCATCCAGATACATTAATCAAACATCATTTGAAAATGATCTTGGTGGCCGATCGTCCGGTGTGTCTCACCGTTTATCGGAAAGCAGAGCCAGGCACGTGCACACATAGACATCAAAGGGGGCTTGAGCCCCTGCCCTTTTTAGCTGTCTGTAAAAAGTGCCCTCTCCAAACCATGAATGCAGTTTTTACTATGGTGAAAGAAATGCAAATGCCCCTCTTTCCATGCCATACCTGAAGGCAGCATTCAAGAGAATTGCCTTGTCCAAACTCTCCTGAACTTGAATGCAGCATCTTAAGCTGAAAGAATTGCCCTCTGTGTGTAGAAATCCATACCGTTACGCCACATCTCCAGTATTCACTTGATAGTGCTTAGTTCAGTGTGGTATCAAGAACAGAAAATAGACGACCTCCAAGCTCACAACGCGTCGCTCTGCGAGCTTGGAGGTCTGCTATGTTTGATACTTTCACCAAAAGGCCCTTTTAGAAATGTCAGCCCCTGCCTCTCTAACATTCTCTGCACGTCCCTGAGCAGAGCTTCCCTTCATCTCTGACAGAGCATAATAGCGTGTTTGTGTCTCACCTTCTCCCGGGCTGCAGGGGCCGTGGTGACGGGGCGGTCGTCCCCGCTTCCTCCTCCTCCTCCTCTTCCTCCTGGGGACGGCGGACCTCCAGGTGGATGTGGGAGGGGGAGGAGGGGCGCTGGGCGGGGGAGGCCCTGCAGGAGGAGGGGGGCGAGGGGGAGGGGGAGGAGGAGGAGGGGGAGGGGCAGTCGTCGGAGAGGTCCTGGGACCAGGAGGACACCAGCAGGCTGATCCTCTCCATCACGCTGTCCAGAGCCGAGAAGAGCTCGCCCTGGTCCAGGAGACCACCCAGCTGCACGGGACACATACAGTAGGTACAGGGCTGTCAGTGTAACCATACATACGATACGCACAGGGGCGTCACACCAAATTCTGGGCCCTGGGTACAAGGATTCACTGCGGGGCCCCCCATGAATGTTAACTATTGAAAAATAGCAGATATACAAGCTCACAGCGCGGCACCGAGTGCCGCGCTGCGAGCTTGTAGATCTGCTAATTTTGAAAAATCGTGAAAATGTGTGCAAGAAACCTATGTCAAGGACCCCCAAGATGATATGTATTTGGCCACGGACCTCGATCTCAAAATATTTAGTTCCAGGGACCCCCCAGAAGCAAATTTGAGTTCGAAATGTTCGCTTGAAAAATACATATATTCAAAGATTTTCACACATTTTCACAACTTTTCAAAAATAGCAGATCTACAAGCTCGCAGCGCGGCACTCGGTGCCGCGCTGCGAGCTTGTATATCTGCTATTTTTCAATAGCTAAAGTTACTAGGGCCCCTCCACCTTGGGCCCCAGTAACTCAGTCCCACTTTCCTACCCCTTGTGACGCCCCTGGATACGCATCACGATGCATGGTTAACAATACGATACATGGACGATATCGGTTCATTCATGGCGATACGATACGATTCGATTCAATGATTTAAAATCGATATAGTAACTATTTAGCAAAGAAACGAAACCTGTGTAAAAAAATCGATTATTATGGAAGTAAACGCTGTGATTATCTAGCAAATACATGGACTTTATATTTCAACACATACTGTATGGACAAACCCACCTTGACATGAACACAGAGATTACATACATTTATCGATTGACCAAGAGTAGCTATATGGAATGGAAAGGCAATTAGACCCCTCTTTTTAATTTTCCCTCTTAAAATGTCCAAATACAAGGCACTACTTAGTTTCCAAACAATCAATTATTTGCATTGCAAAACGATTCGATACCAATTATTTGCATCGTAAAACGATACAACATTTGAAATTATGACATTTTCGCGCTAAGGAGATTCCGTCTATCGGCTAACGTTTTGGAAGAAGATTGATGAGTTGGTTATTAAGAAATCTGCGCTGTTTCATTACAAGCTCATGCTGAGCGATGCACTGTGAGCTTGGAGATCTGCTATGTTCAGGAAAGGGGTTTTGGGCTCAGACTCACCCTCTGCTCTCCTTCGGGGAACAGGAGGCTTGGGCGCTCGTCCGGCACGTTGTCGTAGATGCTGGCGCGGTGATCCGCCTCTCCTTCCGCCGCTCCGGCTCCGCCCACATCGCCATCGCCGGCTGCGTGAGGGTGGGGGAGGGGCTGCTGCCGGCCGGCGTCGGCGCCGCGGCGGCTGCCTCCCTGTCGCCCGCGGTAACCGTGGAAGCTGCCCGTCCGCCAGTTGACCACGGAGGAGGCGGTGGAGGGGTCGATGCCAGGCAGCGTTGGGCTCGTTGCTGAAAAATTACATCATATCGTCGTTCTCGGGTGGAAACCTTGTATGTCCAAAACTGTTTGTTTTTATCATATTTATTTTTTACTAAACTAGTAAAACAGACGATCTACAAGCACAAAACGCCTCGCACCGCGAGTCGTTTTGTGCTTGTAGATCGGCTGTTTTCACTACTTTTGTGCGATGGCCTTTTCTGATGAAGCAGGGCTTTACTTCGCGAAAAAAAAAAAAACTTGGAGATACAAGGTTTCTGCCCGACAGTGACGATATATTACTTGTTACATCTTTGAATTGAAATTTTCCAATGTTACAGGTGCCACTAAAGAAATTCCATAGATTCCATAGAGATTTACAAAAATATGGATATCAATTATGTTAAGCCTAGAATCAATAGGCCATCCAGGATCCTGGTGAATCATTACCATAAAACCTTTGATTCTGTTGAAATTTAACTATTTGATATTATGTATTATTTAATAAATAACCGTTGTTTAGTGGTTTTCTTATTTTTCTTCTTCACCCCCCGGCTCCACCGCGCGCGTCAAGCGTCGCGTCAATGCTGGGAACGCCCCGTTTTTACGCCGTCCGACGCCAGCACGACGCCGTCATTTTGGTGGAGCCCTAGCCTTACAGAATCAAAGGTCTGTGGCCAAAAAAAAAAAAACAATAAGACTTTTTTCAGCGTTACTTACAAACAGCGTTGTCGGGGTGCAGCGGGGGCAGGGGGAGGGGCGTCTGGCGGCTGAGAGAGGCGGGGAACGTCCCGGCTTTGTGTCCCCGCGGAACCTGGAACAGCAGTCTGTCATGGCCGCCACCGCTGCCGCCGTTGTTGCTGTTGTTGCCGTTGTTGTTGTTGGCGGCCTGGGGTCTGTGGTCCTGCAGGGGACCATGAACCAGTTATGTGTATTACTGTAAACCAGTGGTTCTCAACCTGCGGGTCGGGGTGCTGGGAGTGAACATTCTGAATATAATGTAAGGGTGCTGATTATGCCAGACTTTTAGCATGTGTACATTTAACCCTACAAGACCCGAATTAATTTCTACTGGCCAATTTAAAAAAAAAAAAAATCAGATGCTGTTGTAGGAGTCCTAATCACAGGAAAATGTAATGTTAAAAAATTAACAATGTTTTTGTAAGGTTTTATAGCCATAAATCATAAATCATGCTCTAATTTGCATTTTGGGGATACTTTTTACAATAATAACATATATGTACATGTTCTAGACATTCTAATGATCACGAGAAAATATATTACAGGCATTTTACTTATGTTTTAGTGAGGAATAGCTTCAGTTAAAAAGTGAGATGTTGTTCGTCCAGACGCTGGAATTTCAACTTCTCTGGGGGGTGTGAATGTCAGCCCCTGTGGGGGGTATTTATATTCAAATTTGTTATTCTAATAGGATTTAATTTTTTTTTTTTTGCCAAAAAGCAACGCTGGGCCTTGCAGGGTTAAGGATGCTCTTTTATTTTTTTCTCTTTGCTCTTTTGCCTTTTGCCACCTGATACATGCATTATCATCCCTTGGGATGGGTCTGTTATCACTGTTGACTCATCCCTTAGCTAAGGCTCAGTAGTCTGACTACCAGCTCCCAGGAGCTGGGAGACCCGTTATCACCCTTGGTCTTGTCATTGCAATGCGCATGTGCCAACACACGCTCAGAGAAATAAAAAAAAAGGTCCCACCCACGCTTTCGAGACTACCAGGTTGGGAATTCTAGCCATGCGCTCTTACTGAGGACGCTACTGAGACGGAGGCGCTGCCCCCGACATTTTTGTTGGGATATTGTCTGCTTTTGCACTCTCTTTCTTTCTCAAATGTTTCTACGTCTTATTATTATAATTACCCTTTTAGATTATTCTTTTTTAGATTTTGCTGTAATTATAGTGTTGCTGTTATTATATATACCACTGCATTGCCTGAAGGATGCCAAACAAAAACAAGTTTTACTCTCATGTACCTGTAAAAAAGACGTAGCAATAAAGTACAACCTTGAACTTTGGGTGCCTCAGATGAAAAAAAAGGGGAAAAAAAGTGTATATATAATTATATACATAATATATATATATATATATATATATATATATATATATATATATATATATATATTTATAGGGGTGCCCTGAGCCAAAAGAAGTTTGGGAACCCCTGGTGTACATGAATGGGTGAATGTAATACACATAGTAAAACACTTTGGACTCTTTGGACCCCACATTGCGATTTAGCGAGCTAATGAGTTTAATGACATACTCTCATTCTTTGGTGTTTTCCACTTTGTGTGTGTTTTTCACACTTTTGTGCCCAGTAATTATAAGACGCCTTGAATAAATGAGCCCAGCAAGGTCATTCTCACTGGTAAACAAAGTTCCCTGACTAAATATTTGGAGAGCAAAGTAATGGTGTTGAGCTCACTGGAAAGCATGCCAATAAACCTGTTTGTATACTGTCTAAACAACTCTGTTATGCTGCCTTAATTACAGGCAGTGGTGGACAAAGTATATCGTCATTCGTCGGTGTCGGGCAGAAACCTCTTATCTCCAAGTTTCAAACTCGGAGGCCTTTTTCAGGCCTCACCCGTTTAGCGGCCGAAATCTCCGTGTGCGTGTGGCTGCAAGCCCCAATCGCAAAAAAAAAAGAGAGAAAGAAAAAATGCTATCAGAAAAAGATCCATATTCTTATAGCCGTGGTCTCATACAGTGGCGTCAGTTCAGAAAAACCTAGGGTATGTCAAAGATGGGAGTCCTCATGGAAAATAGGCATTACATTTTGGATAGCACGGTTCTATTGTGAAAATAGCAGATCTACACAACGCCTCGCGCTGCGAGGCGTTGTGAGCATGTAGATCGGCTATTTTCACAATGTCTGAAAAAAAAAATACTTTTGTCAGTTTTTTACACAGGTTTCTACGGTTTCTTGGGCTGGATAAGGCAGCCTGGAATTGTTTTTCAAGTGCAGCTAAACTTAGCATGTTAGTAAACGTGCCACAATTAACAATAATGCATTGCAGCTGACCTGCGGAACCTGGGAAAAGTACCATTTTGTCAAGCTGGGGAGAATACAAGTGTGGAGAATATAATTATAATACATCGTTAAAGTGACCATTTTGTTAAATTTTGCATTTGTAGTTATTTTACTGTAATTTAACAACATATTAACCAGCGCAGATAGCCAAAGAGACATTCATGGATTTATATTTAAAAGTAACTTTTTATTTTCCCCCCTGGACCCAGGGTATGGCAGCTGCATACCCCTGCCATACCCAATTGACGCCCCTGGTCTCATACTGTGTGCAGGTTTGTTCCCCAACCCCATGTTGAACAAGACCAGCAGAAGCGTGCAACTTTCTGGACAATATGCTGTTTACAGAAAGAGTTCAGGTCATTGGAGCACATTTTCCTATGGGGGACGTATTAGCCAAGAATGGTTTCTCCTCAATTAAGTGCATAGCCAGGTCCCTTTCAAACTTTTACTGTGAGCCTGTGAAGCCAGCGGATAATAGAAAAGCTCAGAAGGCTCTTGATAAAAAAGAAGAATATTGCAAATAAAGTGAACATAGCCGATCTACAAGCAATGCGCGACAGGTTGTGAGCTTGTAAAGTCGGTTACTTTCACTGCTAGATTTTTTTAGTCCTACATTGCGCTGAGCAGAGAGCAGTGGTCGCTGAGTTATGGCCATTTACACAGCTGTAACACTGGGTGCAGTTGTCATAGCAGAGTCCTGAAGAGAGTGTTTGTGTCACGTTTGGTGCACAACAGCAGAGGACTTGTTCTTACCCAAATATGGCATTCCGCGTTTATGTCCTTCCGCAATGACTTCATCAACATGACATCAGAGATTCTCGGGGACGCCACGTAGCACGTATCGATAAACGTTTTGTTTTCCATCGCTGTTGGCGGTCAGGCCTGCCAGTTCAAACCGGATGTTGTATGGGAGGTCCCTTTGCTTCAGATCGTACTGAACAGCTACTGCTACCTTGCATAACGTCCTCAGAGTCGGTTTGAAGTCTAAGATGTACAGCTGTTTGAATCCTCCAAAGAGCACGACACGATCCCCCACCAAGCAACAGTGCAAACCCCCAACAGTTGGCCACTGGCCTTTCCACTGGGAATAATTCTTCCAGCCGGAGGTCTCTGGATTGAATTTCCACAGATCATTGATACACGGGGTACTCCAGTTAGCCACCGAAGATTTGGTTTTGCCACCAAATATGTAAAGCTCTCCATCGTAGGCAAAGGCTGAATGATTCCAGCGTCTTTCTGGCTGAAGGCTTCCAGAAGGCGTGTTGCCCTCCAGAAGCCAGCTATTGGTCTCTGTGTCAAACACTCTGATGTGAGGATGGAACTTGTCTCTGCCCCCAAATATGAACATCATTGTCCCGATGATGGTGGCAGAGTGACCCGAGTTATCATATGGTTGAGTGACTCTGGTGTTAATTAAAGACCAGACCATTGTGGTGCTGTCCAACTTGTGGATGCTATTGAATGAAAAATAACATTGATTGGTCGATCCTCCAAGGATATACATGATCTTTCCCAAGACACAGGCTGAGTGGTCTCCCCTCCCTTTTGGAACAGTCCCAGAAACCTCGGGTTTGAACCATCTGTGGGTGTCGAGCTCAAATGCATGAAGCACATTGCAATATACCTTCTTAGTGTAACCCCCCCAGATGTAGATGGTACCATCTCCGGCTATCAGCACAGCTGTGTGGCCACGGCACATGGGGGGAATCTCTCCTCCTCCGGTTTCCATTGGGGGTAACACGAACCAGCGCAAAGTCACTGTGTTGAAGATGTGAACATCCATTAGATCCTTCTGAAAATGCTCATTGTATCCTCCAAAGGAGTAAACCTTGTTGTCCACTGCGACAGCAGCATCGTCCTCGTGCATCGTTGGCCCTCCATTCAGGTCTACAGTCCGTTGAAGCATTTCACACAAGCAGTTAATCTGATGAAAGTCGATCTCTTTAAGTTTGGCTCTGTAAGAGAATGGTGTCCCTGTCTCTTGTTGGGAATCAGCCTTATCGTCACGTCACAGGTTTATAGGGGGACCAGCCTGTGACGTCAGTCATAATCTATGACATATGACACTTAACTCATTCACTACCAGAGTAAATACATCAAAAAAGCCCATTCTGCAGGTTGGGCAGAATCTGCGATCGTTTGATCTACTTTTCAAGTAGTCTCAGAACATTTATCTCCAGTAGCATGGATCCCATGATCGTTGGTGAAGAGGGAGTTTATCTCTGTGCTTTATTTGTCCTCCATTTGGTCCATTCGTTCTGTAGTTAATCGCTATTGAACACAGCATGCCTCGACTAAAATGCTATGAAAAAAACAGCGTGGCCATAGGGGCGTTTCCCCAAAACTAAAGTAAAGGAAGCAGACGGGGGAGGAAATCTTGGGGTCACGTGATTCCTTGGAAATCTGTGTGTGTGTGTGTGTGTGTGTGTGTGTGTGTGTGTGTGTGTGTGTGTGTGTGTGTGTGTGTGTGTGTGTGTGTGTGTGTGTGTGTGTGTGTGTGCGTGCGTGCGTGCGTGCGTGCGTGCGTGCGTGCGTGCGTGCGTGCGTGCGTGCGTGCGTGCGTGCGTGCGCGTGTTTTTTTTTTATTGAAGTATTTATTAGAAGTTTGCAATAAAAAACTACAGTTTCATGACAGTACAAATCACTGGTACAAGGTCAACTAAAAGGAGATCCTAGAAAGCTGAGGCTTATTTCCACAGGAACCACACTTTAAATATCTCATAACATTGAAAGACAGACGGATCGAACATAGTACTTTATCTAGGATAATATCAATTTCAAAAGCAGTAAAAGCATAACATCAAATACAAAGGCAGAAAAAAAGGTGGGGGGGAGCATGGGGGCTTAGTCTATTTACAAATCACGGGTCTGAAGGTGACTTTTCATACTGATTTTGAAGGAGGCTAGGGATTTGCTCTCCTTTAAGGCTTGTGGAAGGGCATTCCACATGTTGGTGGTATAGCAGGTGAACGAGTTAGAGCCTTGTTTAGTGTTAAATCTACGTTGATGATATTAGTGGAGCTGCCTCTGGTGTTGTTGTGATCGTGAACATCCTTGACCTTTAGGAAATAGTTTGTGTGTGTGTGTGTGTGTGTGTGTGTGTGTGTGTGTGTGTGTGTGTGTGTGTGTGTGTGTGTGTGTGTGTGTGTGTGTGTGTGTGTGTGTGTGTGTGTGTGTGTGTGACTGCAATAGTTTTACACTAGATGGAGCTCTTCGCTAACATAAAAAAAGACGTCCATTCGTCCAATGACGTCTTTCGTGGTGTTAAAAAAATCCGACCCACAGATTGATTCAAAGGAAGGAACACAAGGGTCCGGTTCATGAAGCGACTGTAGCTGTGATAAAAGTACCTACCTCCAGCGTGTGTCCGCGAAGCGCCAGTTCCTTGCTCTCCGGGTCGTTCGGGGCGGAGGCGTGGCCGCTGCTTCCGCTGCGTTTGCCCGACCTCCGCACCCGGGTGACGGGGCTGGGCGTGCTGACAGTGCTGCTGCTCTCCGACGGACTGGTGCTGCCCGCGTTGCTGCTGCTGCTGCTGCTGCTGGCGGCGTGCGGAGAGGAAGGGGTGGACGACGCCTGGCTGTCTGGACGCCCCTGGAGCCTGGAGGCACAGCAGGCACGCAGGAAGGGGTTTAGGTTTATATATCGTTGTCAGGTAAGCTTGTAAGTGGTAGCTTGTGTGTCCCAAACCGTTCGTTTTGTACTCATCATTTTAAAAATGATTTAAACCAGTGAAAATAGCCGATCCACAAGCACACAACGCCTCGCGTTACGAGGCGTTGTTTGCTTGTAGATCAGCTATTTTCACTAGTTTTGTGCAACAGTCTTGCGTGATGAAACAGGGGCTTTACTTTATACGAAAAAACGTACACATTTGAAACTTGGAGATGCAAGGTTTCTCTGCCCGCCAGTGACAATATTTGACTCTTTTTGTCCCAAGTTATGACATGCCCATTCCCAATTCCCTGTGCGTTTTGTCATCGATTTCTAAACAATCGGAACTGTTGAAAATATCTACTCGGGAGTTACATCTTTGTAAATTAACTATCCGAGCAAAGTTTTTTTTTTATTTATTTTTTTTATATGCTATAAGTCATAAGACAGTGTTTCTCAAATGGGGGTACGTGTACCCCTTGGGGTACGCGGAGGTACTGCAGGGGGTACTCAGAAAGTGCTCCAAAAAAGAAAAATACAAGTATAAATCATGCTAATATTGTTCATAATTAAAGAATTGACTACAATTGAATTAGGAGGGGGAAAGAAACATGTACTGTTATGTTTAATGATGACAAATGGAGAAACTTGGAGAGCCTGAGTTGCTAATTCAAATTACATGGTACCAGGGATGTGTTTTAAAGTTGTTTGAATGTATTGAAGTTATTGACATGACAACCGTTTGAAACTTTTTCACTCCGTTTCTTATTTGTGATTTTATATTCTTGAAATAGCATCATATACCACTATGTATTTACATTTTAATTACAGTTTTATAAGCAAAGTGTTGATGCGGGGTAAAGGGGGTACTTGGATTCAGAAATCAGGGAAAGGGGGTACTCAAGCCAAAAAAGATTGAGAAACACTGCTATAAGACATGCACTGCGGACGGAAATAACGGATGGAGATTAATCTATACATTTTCAAAGGTAAGTGATTTGCCGACAAGAACAGAAAGGACGATTAGCCTAGCTTAGCCTACATCAGTGGTTCTCAAAGTGGATTCCAGGGACTCTGTGGGTGGTTCCTTTAGGGGGGTTCTAAATGGACCCATACAAGTAACTCTTGACAGTGTACAAATGGAACCAAATGGAACCGTTAGGGTTCATTTGGTTCCATTTGTACACTGTCAGAGTTAAGGGGAGACGTTGAAGTTTGAGAACCACTGGCCTACATAATGGTTGTAAAAGAGTTGTAAAAAATAAAAGTTGGGAAAACTCAACATTTTAAGGCAACAAATTTCAGAAAACGTTTAAATTAGACACAAACGTAAACCTTTAAAGTTATACCATGTAACCTTTTTTATAAAACAAATCTCAAAATTGTCCTAACTGTTAAATCGCTAAAGTTTTAGAACACCCACTCCGTTATTTTCAGCTTCTAAAGCCTTCTCTTTATATGTTTTCTATGATCCTGGCCGGGGTCCGGTTTTTCCGCGGAAAAATAGCGTCATCTGCATCATCTGTATACGTTGGCCAATCGCATCGCGGATCATACACACATGATACACTACCGGCCAATCACAGCTTATCTTCCGTGTCTTCAGGAAGTAGCCTCACTCAGCTACAGTGTTTACCATGGTGAAGGATTCTTAACCTCTTAATCCCCAAATCCTGGCCAGAAAATTACGTTCTACCATGCGTTCTACCCCTCCACGGATTTGTATCGGTCGCGGTGGTTTGCGGTGCCGCTCCGGTGGTCCGCGGCGGTGGTCCGCGACGACTCCGGGCGAAAAACGGCCAAAAAAAGCAATACCGCTACTGACCACTAGTTTAGCAACTTACACAGTATAGCTTTAAGTTTTGCTTAAGCTGGTTTAGTTGGTTTGTCTTAAAATGTTCAGTTACCTCAACTTACATAAGTTTTGCTTGAGTTTGTTTAACTTAAAATTCTCAGTCCTATTAAAATTAAAAGTTCTCTGAAGTTTGTTGCCTTAAATCTTTTCCCAACTTTTTATTTTTTACAGTGAACCTCCTGACCTCCGCAGTCTCTCGTCCGTCTCCACGTGTCTCTCCTCCAGCAGCACCGGCCCGCTTATCACCAGCCTGGTGGTCCCTCCTCCTCCTCCTCCTCCCGCCGCGGAGGGACCCCCGTCACTCACGCCCCCCACGTCGGGGGCCCCCTGTGCGACCGACGACGACGTGCCCCTGAGCCTCAGCCGCTCCATCCTCCTCAGCAGGCCGGGGCCTTTCTTCCTGATCGGGGGCTTGTCCGGGAAGCAGCGCTCGCCGGAGGCCTCGGAGCTCTGGCTGGAGGAGCCCGCGCTGCCCGGAGAGGAGGGGGGCTCCTCGCCGAACGACGTGTCCAGGGACGGAGGCTTGGCGCCGGGGGAGCTCCGCCGAAAGACCTCCTGGTCGTCTGCGCTGGTGCTGAGCGAGAGGAGATGAGAGGTGAGGTTTAAGAATTATTTTCAGTACCGTTGTTCCCTATTGAGCTTGGCACATTTCCTGGGGCAAGCTGCCCAGATCACACATGTCACACGTGTCTTCTTATTTTCTCAAAAAGCGCCTGCAATGTAGTCCATTTGAAACTACATTGCAGTGCACATCATGGGGTGATCACTGCTTGCCTCCTGTGAATTATTTTATTTTTTATCTTTGTTTATTTTCTGTTTATTTCGTTGCTGAGTGAGGTCAGCAGACTAAGTGACGTGAGTGAGATGAAAAAACCTGGGTGGAATGTGTCAATCTCAACAGGAAACAATGGTATATGGCTTGTGTAATAGAGCCTCTTATGAACTTATTTCATTTATGGTTTATTTTAACCGGGGTGCAAAAAAAAACAAAAAAACAAAAAAAAAGTTTAAGGATTCTATCTCATGAGCCTCCCGTGAACTTATTTCATTTATGGTTTATTTTAACCGGGGTGCATGGTCTTGTAAAAAAAAAGAAAGAAAGAAAAAACATTTTTCTGCAATCACATTCTATCATCCACGTTGTATTCATGTTGCTCAGTCAGCAAATACAAACGTCAGCTTACAGTAATATAACTATTTGATTTAGGACGAAGATCTGCATTCAGATGGTAGTTTTGCATATTACTTGCGTGCATTCCTTGGCCCTCGTATTGCTGCTTGCAGCTATATTTGTAATAATAATAACTCAAAATGCACTCTGTTCGAGGTGCCATCTTGCGCCTCACGCAAAAGTAGGCCGGCCTACTTATGTGCAAGCAGGCATCACCGCTTCCAAAGAAAACTGATTTATTATGACCAATGACTTCACCTCTTTCACCACCAGGAATACTGGTCCCTCATTGCCTGTTAATAGTGACGTTGCCAGAGATGCTGCTGCATGCATGCATGCATGCATGCATACATACAGGGGCGGAGTGTCGGTTAAGCTGAGTAATCGGCCGCTTACCGGCCCGCGGACCGCGGGGGCCCGGCCATCAGCTATGGTCAGATCACATGGATCTTATCATCTTTAGTTTATTAGGATGTGGACGCACCTTGTGTGCTCCGCCTCTAGGTGGGGCAGGCGGGCCCATTTAAAACGTTTATCATCTTCATGGTGCATGCTATGTCATCATCAATCAATGGTCAACACAAGCCAGCTAGCCTTCGGGGGGGTTCATACATACTTACATACATACATACCTGTACATACATACATACATACATACATACATACCCAGCCGATCGCAGTACTTGCGCAAGTAATAATATTAATATAAAAAAACAGCACATAAAAAAAAGGGAAATCACCCAAAGCTACTGCTGCTGGTGTTGTGGCCCCTGTGCGTGTGACTGGGGCCCCTCAGGGAGCGCTGGCCCTCGCTGTCCGTGCTGCTGGTGCTGTGCAGCGAGCAGGCGTCACATGACGAGGGGGCGGGGCCACGCCGTCCCACCGGGCTGTCAGGGGCCGGGAGGAAGTCCAGGCAGGAGGGGGCGGCGTTGTCTCCCTCCACCTGGAGGGTGGGGGGGGGGGGGGGGGGGGGGGGATCCATGGAATCATTGATTATTGATTGAGAGACAATGAGCCCAGTGGTGTCAGTTCAGCAAAAGCTAAGGTATGGCATAGATAGGGCATTAACGAAGAAGTCGACAAGTCAACTTCATTACACAAGTCGACTCCCACCAGAGAAAGTCGAGAGTCGAAGTTGAAAAAAAAAAAAAAACGTTCTATTGTGAAAATAGCAGATCTACATGAGCAGATCTACACAACGCCTCGCGATGCGAGGCGTTGTGAGCATGTAGATCGGCTATTTTCACAATTTCTACCTCTATATGTTTGACAATTTGGACAGTGTTTAATTTGCCATTTTAGAGGTAGGCCTATTAAAAAGTCCTTAAATTGTCACTTTACAAATGTGAAGATACCCGCTATACACTTAAACTTTATGTTGGCTTGTTTAAGGTTGAGTGAGAAAACAATGTTTCACATTAATGTTAATCATCTCTGGACCCCCCCAAAATAATTTGGGGATCGTGTGTGATGTCATCAAACAATAAAGTCGACTTCAACTCAACTTTTTACTAAGTCGGGTCGACTTGCAAAAATCACAAGTCGTTAATGCCCTATTATGGCAACATGACTGGTGTCTTGCGCGTGCAAGATACCAGTCATGTTGCCATACCTTAGCAATAGGCATGAATGTATTTTTTAAGAAGTACTTTTTTTCTTTCCCTGTAGCCAAGGTATGGCAGCTCAGAGCCTTCTAGCTGGCCCTGATGACGTTGCTTGCTTGCCTCAGAAACCTAAGGCTTTTATTTTGGCGTTGCTAGCATCCCTGGCCCTACAGTCTATAGATCCCATCCCTGGAAAGAACAGGAAAAGAACTGTCCAATGAGAAACGGGAACCACTTCCTCCTTTGTTTCTCTTTTTATTCTAGCTTTGTTTCATGTTCTTCTGTTTACTCTGAGCTGATGAGTGAAGAGTTCAGTTTGCTAAATGAACTCACAAACAAAATGCACAAATAACAAAACATGGCTGTAGGAGGAGAATAAACAGATTTGGTGTGGATTTACTGGACAATTTGGCAAACCTTTTTCTAGTAGGACTTAAAGAAAAGCTTTGCATTGATGGACACATTAGCAGCCATGGTAAGTTTAATCGATCTTTGTAGGCTATTATTTTGAACTCGCTATGATGATTGATCGTTTTATAGGCTATATTGTTGTTGCTGTCTGTGTTGCAAGTTGGCTCTGTCTGACTGTGCGCTAATCTGCAAGTGTGTCTGTGTACAGTGTACAGTGTACAGTGTACAGTGTACAGTGTACAGTGTGTGTGTGTGTGTGTGTACAGTGTGTGTGTGTGTGTGTGTGTGTGTGTGTGTGTGTGTGTGTGTGTGTGTGTGTGTGTGTGTGTGTGTGTGTGTGTGTGGGGCGCTGTGTGTGGCGCTGTGTGTGGCGCTGTGTGTGGCGCAGTGAGTGTGCATGCATGCACTCGTGCAGTGTGTAACTCAAGTCAGTCTCCGATCTCATCAGCTTGGTTTGATATTGTGGCCTCAATTTAGTCACTTCTTAGCTCGTCCCTATGCATTTTGTATTTCTTGTATTTCTTGTTTTGCTTTATTATGTTTGTTTTCCACTCTGACATTGAGAGTAGGACATTAAGACATTATTTTAATTAGTTTTTTGTATAATTGTTGATTTCCGTGGGTTATTTGGCATGACTTCTCTTTATTTTCCTTTGCATTATTGTAATTTGTTATTTTCACTGATACTTAGAGGACCTCAGAAGAGACTGTGTACTTTAAAGTCACATGACAGCTGTCTGAAATGAGTGATCACATTGACTGTTTCTGAGTGGTTGTTTGTGCCAGTAGAAATGTATTTAGTGTTTGCCAGCCACAACTGAATTTAGCTTGAGGAAGGTCTAATGACCGAAACGTCGCTTTTAATGAATTGATATTTGGAACCTGCAAGAGGCAGTGAGCGGGTATATTTCTTCACTGAAATTCATTCATTCGACGATATTGTGGCCTTTAAAAGTTGTCTGTTGTTGGCTGGTTATGTCGAATGACACTATAATCACAAATTTGTAAGACCCAATAAGACCCAATTACTGAACGTCAAGTCTTAAAATGTTTAATTTGCAAAGAGCCCCTGAGAGTGTTCAAATGGAACCACATGGATGGAAATAATATGTTGTTTAGAACTTTGAGTGCACACAAGTACTGATATTGCAAGTTAAAGCAGCACTATGCAATACCTTTTCATCTACCCCGGATTTGAACCTGGTTTCCTGCTCAAAGAACAACTTTGTTTATTTAGGCCTACAACAAGGGTTCATATTTTAGATAGTCATTAGAGAAAAGAAAAGATGAGTGTTCAAATGTTTTCATAAACTGCTTTCTATTGTTTTAGTGATTTTG
The DNA here is from genome assembly GCF_963921795.1 of Nannobrachium achirus. Classification (NCBI taxonomy): domain Eukaryota; kingdom Metazoa; phylum Chordata; class Actinopteri; order Myctophiformes; family Myctophidae; genus Nannobrachium; species Nannobrachium achirus. The sequence continues at coordinate 50,214,804 of NC_137826.1, forward strand.
GTATTTTTGATTTCAGTGGGTGGGGGCATGTGTATGTGTACAAGTGGCTAAATATGTCTTTTTAGACACAACAAGCCAGCAATTTCTTTGTTACTATTTACACAAGCCCATGCAAGATTGTGGTGCATCTTGGGAATGGGTTTATTGTGTCTAAAAATGCACAAATCAAAATCGTTAAAATCACTAAAACAATAGAAAGAAGTAAATGAAAACATTTTAACACACACCTTTTCTTTTCTCTAATGACTATCTAAAATATGAACCCTTGTTGTAACAAACAAAGTTGTCCTTTAAGTGATCCACTGACATGAGTTATTCTATAAGCAGCCTGTTTGGGTAACTTGAAACGGACACCAATGAACATCAAACTGTACCTCCAGACGCGTCCAGTGGTGCGTGTGAGCGTCATAGCGCCACCTAGGGCTGATGCAGCACGCCTCCGAGTCCACCTGCTCCTGTACCTGGTGAGGAAGGGGAGGAGTCTGAGGTTTACTCACAAACTAGGCGTTACAAGTAGGGATGGGACGATACGCGATATTATCGTTTATCGTGATAAAAAACATTCACAATAATCGTATCGTGGAGATTTTATTTATCGTGATATAGTCTTCTGTCATGCACTGGGATCAATTCACCTTTAATTTGCCGAGCTGCATATCCGTTACCACTTAAACCCTCTATAATTGGTTAAAGGTATTTACAATATGTACTTGATAAAGTCTTTTTTTTCTCACTCTCTATCAAATATCTTTGCCAAAAAATTGCCGATCTACAAGCTCACAACGGGTTGCAACGCAACGCGTTGTGAGCTTGTAGATCTGCTATCCTTTTTGCAAATATTCCACCCCAGGCAGGATTTTGATTATCGTGATAATATCGTAAATCGCGATTTATTTTGTCACAATAATCGTGATATGAATTTTTTATATCGTCCCATCCCTAGTTATAAGTAGAGATCAAAAGTATTGGCAATCGAAATGTACTTAACGCTTATTATGCCATAAACGTACTTTACGTCTTTGTTCCTGAGTGCCATAAACGTACTTTACGTATTATTAATTAATCAAAGGTTTTATCATTTTTTCATAATTGTAATTTCAAAAAAATCGCTCTAGAAGTTAGCCATGAGCCTCCGTGACCGGAGCGATACGGCCGATTTGACTGTAGCACCAGTGTAACACAGTCCGACGGGAAACCGGTATAACCGAACATTGGTTCCGGCCGTTTAAATGTTATCTTAAAACGTTCGTTTATACACTATCCCGTGCTTCCCAGACGATGTATAAGTACTCAAAAAACTCAAAAAAATCACGCGATTCCAGCCGTCCATTCGGCCATCAGAGCCCTTGATAGCGATCGCCAGGGCTCTGAAGTGTTATAGCATGTTAGCTAAAAGGCCTGGCTCTGATGTAAACAACTAGGCCGGGACCAAAACAAAATGGATGTGTCTCCTTCTTCTTCTGTTTGTTGATCAGATAGTAGGAGAACACCACCTGGTGGTTTTCAAAGGCCATAGCACTCTAGAACACAAACAGCAGTCATAATAACAGTATATCAATGTGATCTAGGTCATCTTACACATGTTCTATTGAAGCCCAAATCTAATGATAGGATATATATATATATATATATATATATAAATATACATGTTTTCCTTTGTAAGAGGGGTAGTGTGGCTTTCGATAGAAGCATATATTTATATATGTAATTTAAGTACAAAATATGATTTTGGCCCCCATAAAAAGGTAAAATTAAACAAAATGGTGGCACCATTAGATTTTTAATAAAGGGTGGCATTCAGTGAGTTAAGAGTATACCAAAAGTAAAAAGTACTCATTAGTCACAATGTCCCATTTCAAGTTTTCAAATGTACGCAAATCTTTTGCAAATAGCAGATCTACAAGTTCACAATGCGTCGCAACGTGACAAATTGTGAGCTTAGTCTGGTGACGCGAGGTTACACAAACTACTTCATTTGTAGTCCTACACCGGCCATGATGAGGACCAACACAGGTGTTCTGATTGGCATAGAGCATTAGTTCTATTCCAATTAGACACATTGAAACACTTGTGTTTCAGTTTTAGGACTACAAATGACACCTGTGAATAGTCCATACACTGTAAAAAAATATGGACGGTGGGAAGCCATTGCTATCTATTCTGCGCAAATGAAGCTTTTTTGGCCCTTGTACGGGTGCCGCCAACATTGCAAAAATCTACGTTCATTGGTAGAAATAGGTACCATCTCGAATGATGTTGGCTGCCAACGGTCACGTGCAACCGCAGGGAGATGTGGGAGAATGTGGTATTGAGCTTGCCAAAAATAAAGCACACAAAAAAGAACCATCACAAGCCTATGATCACAAGCCCCTCCTACAGCAAACCCTGCTATAACATCAAATATAACATAAATTGGACCATATTTTCACAAAACACAAATCATGGTGATTGAAACGAGGCTTTAAACTAGCGACAGGAACCATAAAGTACTTATGACAATGTTTATTAACTCTCCTACTGCCAGATTATTTATTTATTTATTGGGTCTGGCGCCATCAAAAAGCGGCTTACCTTTGCGACGTTATAGTAGATAGACAGACAGACATTTATTTATTTATTTTTATTTTTTTTGGTTGTGCAATAGTGCACTTTGGTCTGCCAGGCAGCAGAGGGCGGCGTCATGCGAGAATGAATGTGAATTGTCCTGCTATGTGTTGCCGTACATTCAGAGCAGTCACTGGCTACAGAGCCTCCGGGCCAGAGGAAATCAACAAGGAAGTGAATTGTTCTCCGTTGATCTAACGCATAATGGATTTTTTACACCATCACAGCGGAAAATGTGTTTACAGTAAACGGCCGCGCGACGCCTCATCAGCTTACAGTCATCAGACGAACGAACCGAACGAGCGCCGTATTGGCATCGAGTTTCTGTAAAAAATGGGGCGAGCGTTATCGTTCAAAGCGTGGGGAGAGTTAAAGTGATAAATTCAAATGTAAAATTTCGGGGGAAATGAATGGAATGCTATGGAGAACATGTTGCTTCTGGTACCAGAACAGCAACTAGCGGCCAATCATAGGAACTTTCAGTTCTGTATTTGCTTCATTTTAAATCCTGGACAACTGGCCCCCTGGAACAGCCTCAGGAGCCAGATTGCTGCCTCCCACAGTGTTCAAATGCTTCTGTCATACAGTCTGGAGCAACGGAAGCTCTGACAATGAAAACGCTTAAAGACGCGTAAATGTGTCCTATATTGTAAATCAAACGAGTCCAAGCTTATAATGGCTCGCTGCTTGTCATAAATGGGAATGAAAGGGATATTTCAAAAGATATTTTTGTGAAGGGAAATGACGAACAGATGACAGCTTTCGGGATATAGTCGTTAGTTCCGGACTTTACATTTTTTATTTAACGTTCGGAGATCATGGAACCTAGCTCTTTCCAATAGGGCTGCTGCTGTGCATGTATTGGAGCTCTGTTTGGAGATGTGTGCGTGTGTGTGTGTGTGTGTGTGTGTGTGTGTGTGTGTGTGTGTGTGTGTGTTCGTCTGTGTGTGGGAGGGGGACCCCTGTGGTGCGGGGGGGGCTTTAGCGATGGTGGGTCGGTCGTCACGGAGCTGACGCCGTTTCATTCTCCACTCACCCTGCGCTTTGATCTGCCCAGCTCCACTCTCATCTCCACACACTTGTTTAGTGTGCTTAATCTCCTGCGAGGGGAGGGGAGGGGAGGGGAGGGGAGGGGAGGGGAGGAGAATGTTACAGGTACAGTGATCTAGAAATTGCTCATATTGTCACGTCAGCTGTTATGTGATAGTTAGAGATAACAGAGAGAAACACATTGCAGGACACAAGCATGTCCTTCTTATGAATCGTCATGCATACACTGATGCATGACACGTCATGGCTGTTAGACCATGTGAAAAGGTTGCCAACTACCTTACATTCGAATAGGGCAGACACCCGGCCCTATTGATAGGGTGCACTGCTCACTTCACACAGGTGTGATTATTTGTATTTTCTTTTTTTTTGTATTGCATTTGTAGCTGTACTTAAACAAAACAAAAACTGTGACCCAAAAACTTTGGTACAGTACAAACTGAACGTGGATAACTGAGCCGTTCTGGTCTACTGAGTGATGACCAAGATTAGCAGCTGGACAGGGCCGAAAACATAATCGTCTCCCGGCGTTTCCGCCTGATGGAGTTAAAATGCATTGAAATATTATCAAATGCTTGAAATCTTTGAGCGAGAAACGTGTGAAGACAAAAAAAGCCATACAACACCACTGATGGATGAACCGTAACTGCGTAAATCGGCGTTATTAGGAATGACGTCAACGGTTTGTGTTTTGTGTGACATCATCAGACCAGAGCTTTGGTCAGCCTGAATAAGATCTGATGCAGTTTTTAAACATCACATTTAGTCTGAGTTTGTTCGACAGAGGGTCTTTGTGTAGAAAGCTAGAGGGGTAGTCAGAGTTTTACGGAGGATATATCAGAGATAGGCCTATTATATCTTTGCAGCCCGCAATAGACAAAGGAACGCCTTCAAATTAACAGTCCAAGGTGTCCATGAACTAATCTTCCAAGACGTAGGTTTCCCGTTCTACGCCTTCGCATCTCAGGTCTTCCTCCACAAAGACGAGGAGCCACAACATCCTCTACCGTCAAATGATGAGCAGTGGACAGCTCCCCTCACCTTCCTTTGTAACCAGCCAGGAACAAGGAGACACGGACCGACCAAGATCATTTGAGGACTCAGCCAAAAGTAGTAAAGAAACATCTGAAGAAAGAAAACTCTTTGTGTGCAAACAGTGTGACAAGGGCTTCAGGCACTTAGGGAGTCTGAAGACACACCAGCGTACCCACAGTGGAGAGAAACCCTTTAGCTGTAAACAATGTGACAAGGGTTTCAGTCAGCGAGGTCAACTGAAGACGCATCAGCGTGTCCACACCGGAGAAAAGCCCTTTGTGTGCAAACAGTGTGACAAGAGTTTCAGTGAGTTAGGTAGCCTAAAGACACACCAGCGTGTCCACAGTGGAGAAAAGCCCTTTGTGTGTAAACAGTGTGACAAGAGTTTCAGTGAGTTAGGTAGCCTAAAGAGACATCAGCGTGTCCACAGTGGAGAAAAGCCCTTTGTGTGTAAACAGTGTGAAAAGGGTTTCAGTGCGTTAGGTAACCTGAAAACACACCAGCATATCCACAGTGGAGCGAAACCTTTTAACTGTAAACAATGTGACAAGGGTTTCAGTGAGTTAGGTACCCTGAAGACACATCAGCGTGTCCACACCGGAGAAAAGCCCTTTGTGTGCAAACAGTGTGAAAAGGGTTTCAGTGTGTCAAGTAGCCTAAAGACACACCAGCGTGTCCACAGTGGAGAAAAGCCCTTTGTGTGTAAACAGTGTGACAAGGGTTTCAGGCACTTAGGGAGTCTGAAGACACACCAGCGTACCCACAGTGGAGAGAAACCCTTTAGCTGTAAACAATGTGACAAGGGTTTCAGTCAGCGAGGTCAACTGAAGACGCACCAGCGAATCCACAGTGGAGAAAAACCCTTTGTGTGCAAACAGTGTGACAAGAGTTTCAGTGAGTTAGGTAGCCTAAAGACACACCAGCGTGTCCACAGTGGAGAAAAGCCCTTTGTGTGTAAACAATGTGACAAGAGTTTCAGTGAGTTAGGTAGCCTAAAGAGACATCAGCGTGTCCACAGTGGAGAAAAGCCCTTTGTGTGTAAACAGTGTGAAAAGGGTTTCAGTGCGTTAGGTAACCTGAAAACACACCAGCGTATCCACAGTGGAGAGAAACCCTTTAACTGTAAACAATGTGACAAGGGTTTCAGTGAGTTAGGTACCCTGAAGACACATCAGCGTGTCCACACCGGAGAAAAGCCCTTTGTGTGCAAACAGTGTGAAAAGGGTTTCAGTGTGTCAAGTAGCCTAAAGACACACCAGCGTGTCCACAGTGGAGAAAAGCCCTTTGTGTGTAAGCAGTGTGAAAAGGGTTTCAGTGTGTTAGGTGACCTGAAGACACATCAGCGTCTCCACACTGGAGAAAAGCCCTTTGTGTGTAAACAGTGTGACAAGAGTTTCAATCAGTTATCTAACCTGAAAACACACCAGCGTGTCCACAGTGGAGAAAAACCCTTTGTGTGCAAACAGTGTGACAAGGTTTTCAGTGTGTCAAGTAGCCTAAAGACACACCAGCGTGTCCATAGTGGAGAGAAACCCTTTAACTGTAAACAATGTGACAAGGGTTTCAGTGAGTTAAGTACCCTGAAGACACACCAGTGTGTCCACACTGGAGAAAAGCCCTTTGTGTGTAAACAGTGTGACAAGAGTTTCAATCAGTTATCTAACCTGAAAACACACCGGCTTGTCCACAGTGGAGAAAAGCCCTTTGTGTGTAAACAGTGTGACAAGAGTTTCAATCAGTTATATAATCTGAAAACACACCAGCGTGTCCACAGTGGAGAAAAACCCTTTGTGTGTAAACAGTGTGACAAAGGTTTCAGTGTGTCAAGTAGCCTAAAGACACACCAGCGTGTCCACAGTGGAGAGAAACCCTTTGTGTGTAAACAATGTGACAAGGGTTTCAGTGTGTCAAGTAGCCTAAAGACACACCAGCGTGTCCACAGTGGAGAAGAACCCTTTGTGTGTAAACAATGTGACAAGGGTCACCAACATAGCCACACCACATAAGAGCTTCAATCAGTTAGATAATATTCTGATGACAAACCATCATCTCCACACTTCACCAACGGAGTTGTCCACCAGATTTCAGGCCATGCTTAACTCATTCACTGCAAAAAAAAATATTTAAACAAACCACTAACCACTGGAAACAAATGGAGAAGGGTGTGATTGATGGTGTGGGCCAACCCCCCAGAAAATGTGTGAAAAGACGTTTTTGGCAGAAGGAACAAAGTGTGTCTCTTATCAATCACGTCTTTTAGTTTCCAAATAAGGAAGGATTCATTATTTCAAGCGATGGTTGGCAACCCTAAATGGGATAATGTGTGCTGCTGTAATGTGATAATCAGCCTGCTAGCGTCCTATAGCTTTTACAATCCTTACTCCAGGGGTCTTCAACAGGGGGTCCGGCACCCCTAGAAGGTCCTCAGAGTTACTACAGGGGGTCCTCCAAATCTTTGTGTGATAGATACTTTTTTTTCCTCCTTTTTTATATTAACCACTTGAACCCTAGTGTCCATATTCGAAGAACTTTAGCACATCTACTAGATCTACTGTACAAGCTCACAAAGCCCTGCGCTGTGAGGCGTTGTGAGCTTGTAGATCGGCTATTTTCAGTAAAGAGCTCTGGTGTAGAGGGGAAAAGGAGCAGACTAAGTACAGAGTGAAAGTTCAAGTTTAATAAGTATTGACAGTTCAAGTGGTTAAATATCTGAAAACACAATTTGACACGATTCCAAAATACACTGATGATTGTGCTGTCAAACAATGAAACTATATGGAATCTATTAACAGGTCCCTGCTTCACCTCTCTCTCAGCTAAGGGGTCCTTGGATTGAAAATGACGGTTGAAGACCCTTGCCTTACTCTGTGACAGTGTATGTATGTAGTATGTAATAGTTAGTCAGAGAGACAGACAGACGGACAGAGACAGACAGACAGACAGACAGACAGACAGACAGACAGACAGACAGACAGACAGACAGACAGACAGACAGACAGATAGATAGATAGACTACCTGCAGAGTGAATCCAGGGCCTCTTTGTCCAGGAAGTCATGGTCTCTCCTCACCCAATCGGTGTCCACGGGGAACCTGCAGTCTGCCACCAAGGAAGAGGCACGTGCACACATAGACATGAAAGGGGGCTTGAGCCCCTGCCCTTTTATTTGTCTGTAAAAAAGTGGCCCCTCCAGACCATGAATGCAGTTTTTACTATGGTGAAAGAAATGTCCCTCTTTCCATGCCATATATACCTGAAGGCAGCATTCAAGACAATTGCCTCGTGTGAGTTTGTGTGAGTCGCCGTTTGTATCGCTCAACGGATTCAGTCTTAACTTAACGCCGGGGTAGGAGTACAAATGGAACCTCAAGGAAAAAAAAAGGACATCAGAGCATCAGATTGCCCCACAATGCAACACGGCGTAGCGGCGCGGAAGCAATGGCGGCGCGCAGCAGTTGCTGCACGTCCGACGCGCCTAACAAATTATCTAAACACGCTGCTGTTAGTAGTGCTATTCTACTCTACAAAATGTGCTCGGGAATCAGCATGCAGTCTGACCAAGCTGGAAAACCTCCACTACTTGGAAGGGGACACGACAACAGCTACAAACAAGCAGTTTGGCTATGGCTCCACAGCGACGCTCGTCCACCTCCTGCAGAGTGCGTGGCGTCCACTCATTGCAAAGGGAAGCGGAGGAGAATACTGTGGAAAAGTTATTTCCATATGCCTCATGCTATCGGGCGATATCCATCCATGCCCAGGCCCGACACCGGGAGTCCTCGGAGCCCTCACCACCGTGGCTAACGAGGCTAACGTGGCTAACAACAACAATAGCCACCGGTTAACGCCGCCAGCTTGGCTCCAGACGCCCCTGTTACCGCAGCTAGCGGCTACCGAACTGTTAGCCTGGCTTCATCTACCCCCACCCGTGTTCAGAAGGCTACTCGGTCTCGACCTGTTGACACAAACGGCGACTACCGGCCTGACGACATCACCAGCTCTAGAGGCTGCTACCACCGTGCCTAGAAGCCTCTGCAGCGGAGCTAGGCCGCTGGATATCGACCCCGCAACACCATCACCTGGGGCTGTGGCCACCGTGCCTAGAGGCCCCGGGCAGCGGGACACCGGCCCGAGGACATCGCAGGCCCCCGAGGCTGACTACACCGAGCCCAGAAGTCTCTTGGAAGGAGCTGGGCCGCTGGACATCGGCCCCGCTATACCACCAACACCATCACCTGGGGCTGTGGCCACCGTGCCTAGAGGCCCCGGGCAGCGGGACACCGGCCCGAGGACATCGCAGGCCCCCGAGGCTGACTACACCGAGCCCAGAAGTCTCCTGGAAGGAGCTGGGCCGCTGGACATCGGCCCCGCTATACCACCAACACCTGAGGCTGTGGCCGTCGTGCCTAGAAGTCTCATCAAAGGAACTGGGCCGTCATCTGGGACATCATCATCATCATCATCGTCATCAGCTGGGGTGGCCACCGTGTCTAGAAGTCTCTGCACCGGAGCTAGGCCGGTGGTCACCAGCAAGAATAATTCAGCTCTGGACAATGACACAACACGGTCCCCCCCTCACCCGCAACCCCCAAAGCCACCAATGGCTAAGGTAAAATACAGAAACCCAGTTTTTAAAAAACATAGAAAATGTAAATTTTTTAAAACACTAAACCAAGCTAAAATTGTGTGGGACCCCCTATGTAAACCCAAAGGTTTGTTCTGTGGCCATCTAAACATCCAGAGTATGGTAAATAAGCACAGTGAGCTAGAAAATCTGCTTGTAAACTCTAACATTGACTGTTTAGGTCTGACGGAAACATGGTTAAAGCGGTCATCCCCAGATGCCTTAGTGAGCATGCCTGGTTACAAGGTGTTCAGAAGGGACAGAGTAACTGGGAAGGGTGGGGGGGCCCTGCTTTATATCAAGAACACCTTACAATGTAAGCAAATTGTATGGCCCACTGAGATCCAGGCCGAATGTGTAGGTGTAGAAATTACACTATCCACAGAGATGAAGTTCACTCTAATTTGCTTATACCGTCAGCCATCAGCTAAAGTAGAAGTATACGAACAGCTAAAGACCATCCTCACGGCGTGTGATTTTAATCAAGAAGTAATACTAATTGGTGATACAAATGTTAACTGGGACGATAAAAAAATAAGGAAAAATCTTAAACTGGTAACAGACCACTATAATCTGACCCAATTAATAGATCAACCTACAAGAATAACCAGTCACTCAGCAACCAAGATAGATTTACTGTTTTCAAATAAAGTGGAAAGAATCGCTAAAACATTTAACTTTGTGACAGGTCTCTCTGATCACAACATAATATTCTTTTCCAGAAAACTCTCAAAACAGGCGTTTAGCAAAGCTCAGTCCCAGCCTATAGTCAAAACAATCCCAAAACATCTGCAACATAGCCTTGAGGTTGCCCTACAAGGGCTTGAGTGGGATGATTTACACTCATGTGATGATGTTGAGACCGGATGTAACATCCTGCTTTCCAAAATTGGCAGGGTAATGGAATCTTTCACCAGAGGTGGTAACCAGAGGAAAGGGAGAAAAATTACTCTACCTTGGGTCGATAAAAAATGTAGAGATCAAATGAAAACCAGAGATTTACTGCTTAAAAAGGCATTAAAATCTGGCCTGACAACGGACAGACAGCTATTCACACATGCTAGAAACAAAGTCACAAATTTCTTAAGGAAGGCTAAAGCTGGATTTTATATCTCCATCATAGAGAGTGCCAGAGGAAATGGAAAAAAAGTGTGGGAATACATAAATAAACTGACAGGGAAATACTATAAGCAGGATAATAACAACTTAGAACTTAAAATAGATAATGTCCTGGTGAAAGATCCCCACACGCTTGCTAGCAATCTAATGCTGTTTTTTCTAAACTCTGTGTATGAAATCACACAGTTGTTCAGACCCTCTAAGTTTGTTTCACGCCCTGTTCAAAATGATCTCCCCATTTTTAATTTGGAGGAAGTCACAGAAAACGAGGTGACAAACATTGTCAGATCACTGAAAGCATCCAAAGCTAAAGATGCACACGGGCTTGACACAAACTTTCTTAAAACAAATATTGACTCCCTGGTGGCACCAATCACACATCTGGTAAATCTGTCCATAAGAAAATGCACTGTCCCAACTCAGTGGAAAGCTGCTGTTATAACACCTATATTCAAATCTGGCTCAAAAACGGACATATCAAACTATAGACCCATAAGCATCTTACCTGTTATATCAAAAGTGGCTGAAAAGTGGATTGTAAAGTCTATTGTTAAACATCTAGACAAAGGCTACACCCCTCTGCATCCTATGCAGTTTGGGTTTCGAGCCTTCCACTCCACTGAGTCAGCAAATTGCTTATTCATTGAAAAGTTAAAGTGTGCTTTGAACAAGGCCCCATGCGCAATGGCAGTATTTTTAGATTTCAAGAAAGCATTTGACTCTGTCAGCCATCAGGTCCTCTTGTCCAAACTAACACATTTCAACTTGTCCCCAGAGGCCATTAAATGGTTTACATCATACCTATCAAATAGAGAACAGTGTGTAAGCATAAATGGCATCAAGTCTCCTTATCACACTTGCTCGGTTGGTGTCCCCCAGGGATCAATAGTAGGACCAATTCTGTTTTCTCTGTTCATAAACGACCTACCTGATGTATGTAAAGATGTACATATCCAGATGTACGCAGATGATGCGGTTATACTGAATCATGGAAAGAGCTATGCAGAGGTGTCAACGGTTTTAACTTCTGTTCTGACCAGCGTTCAGGACTGGCTTACAGACTCATGCCTGCTCCTGAATGCAAAAAAGACGGTCTGCATGGCTTTTTCCAAAAGACCAGTTGTGATGGAGTCATCAAATGTGTTTCTGGGTGGAGAGGAACTTGAACTTGTGCCAGAGTTCAAGTACCTCGGGGTCATGTTAGACTCAACCCTAACCTTTAAAAAACATGTAAAAAAGGTTACAAACACAATCAAGTTCAACCTTCAGAACTTTAAACAAATCAGACCTTGTTTGGCAGTTAGTGCTGCTAAATCTTATCTCCAATGCATGATCCAATCACACATTGAGTACTGTTTCACAAACTGGTCTTGCACAGGTATAACGATTCTCAAACCCATTGAACAGCTATATAAGAGTGCGCTTAAGGTATTCGATAGGAAACCCCGCTCATATCACCATTGTAATATTCTTCAGAGGTACCGTTTTTTGAGTTTCGCTAATTTTAAGGTATTTAAACAGGTCAGTATCATATATAAGACCCTAAATGGTCTATGCCCACCTCCCCTAAAGGAATTCATAAAAAGGAAGCCCGATAGAGGACTCAATACTAGAGCAATCACTAGAGGGGATTGCGAAGTACCGTACCGGGTAACCGCTTTTGGAAAAAACACCCTTTCAGTGCAGGGATGTTCAATCTGGAATGGCCTACCTCTAACAATAAGAGACTGTTTGTCATTTCCATCCTTCAAGTTCAATCTAAAAAAATGGTTAGTTGACAATCAAACCTGTGACCATGTATAGTTTTAAGAGTACAACTCATGTCATGTACGTATATTTTTAACTTTTCTTTTCTAATGTAGGGTATTGTTAGTAATATGTGTTGTTTTGTTGTTTTCTCTTGGTTGAGGAAAAATAGTATTTGTATGTATGTTCTTAGGCGCCCTCTCCTAATGTAGGGTTACTGTTTGTTGGTATGTATTGTTTTGTCTTCATGTGGGGACTACGGATGAAATTTAGCATTCTTGCTAATTCCGGCTTATTTACATTGCTTTCATGTAGTGTTCATTAATATGCATTGTCCCGTCTAAATAAACAAATAAAGTAAAGTAAAGTCCATTCGGTTCCATTTGTCTCCACAGCTCTGTGATAAACGCGTTTCGGAAGGAGAACCCATTTGTCACATTCAATTATATAGTGCTCGAGTTCCAATTTCACTTTTTTTTTTTCATCCTGTGTCCTATGTGTGACTTCTCTATCCTGATTGGGTGAAATTGGTTATCCTGGCATGAAAATGTGCTTTCTACTTATTACCAAAGAGCTTTATAGATGCGGATCCTCATATCTCCAAGTTTCAATTCACCCTTTGTCAAGTCCCACCCCAGGGAAAAAAAAGCCAGGGAAGACTTTTTTTTCCCATTCACTTCCATTATAAAAAACAAGATTTTTCATAGCCTCATTATTGCTATTTAAAGTACCAAAAGAAAAACATCTACATGATATTAATAAAAAAGGAACAAAAAAGTACAGTAGTTACATTGCAAAACAGGGGTTTTCCCCCGCAAATACATGTTTTAATTAGTTTAATCGTCTGAAACGGGCAGAGAGAGAGAGAGAGAGAGAGAGAGAGAGCATCTTGGGTGACTCGCACTGACCAGGAAATTGTGGAACTATAGCCTCGCTCTCAGCATAAAATGGATTTTAATTGTAATTCTTCCCATTTAAAATATATGTACCCAATCGAATATCTTAGTTACATCGATATCGTTCATGTGAACTAGTTTGTTGAAGCTATGACGGCGCAGCGCCATACTGCGCCGCTGCCGTGTCGCGCATCACTGCACCGCGGTGAAAGAATGAAGGACTTTGTCCCACTGCATAACTCTGCCCCCGGTAGCAAAAGTGAATGATTTTTCTGGTTGGCCAGTTAGGGACCAACCAGAAGACTGACAAAGGGTGAATTTTGTTTGTTCTTTCGCAAAGGCCGTCGCAGTGAAAACAGCAGATCTACAAGCACACATGTGCTTGTAGATCGGCTGTTTTCACTAGTTTAAATCATTATTAAGATGATAAATGCAAAACAAACGGTTTTAGACATTCAAGGTTTTCACCCGACAACGAAGCTGCACTATGTACAGTAACTGTCCTCTTCTACCCCGGATTTGAACCCATTTTTCCTTAACTGTGCTGTCCTCATCATTGAGCTAATAAGAGCCTGCCTGCTTGCTCAGGGGATAAATATAATCTTGACCATCAGGTCAGAATTAATGTCCGGTCCCGTGTGTAGGTGAGACGTGACCTTTGACACGATCTAAATGTCTCAATAGAAGAGCAGGGAGACCTAACCACCCCAAAGTTACAAAGTTACTTTAACACTTATTTTAACAATACTTGTTTAAATATAATTATACTGGGGATAGGCTTGCACATTCTGGCTGATACCGACAAGAAGCCTCTCCGACCTGCTTGCTTACTGACTGTATGTAAGTAAGTAAGTAAGCAAGTCGCTTACTTAGTATACATGCTTGCTTACTTGCTTACTTACTGACTTACTGACTTACTTACATACTTACATATACTTTGACTTGCTGAGTAAGTAAGCAAGTCGCTTACTTACTCAATGACTCACTCACTCATTTACTTACTTAGCAACCTACTTACTTACTTACTTACTTACTTACTTAACTTGCTTACTGACTTACTCACTTACTTAACAATTATAACAAACATATCACTTCCAGCACCTTTAATATTCAACAAAAATTTGGAAGAAAACCTCATAGTTTGTCTTTCATAATTGAAATAAACTGTCCGCAGAGGGAGCTGTCGTTTAGGTAAACAAGGAGACTCGTTCAGTGTACATTCTTCATCGCATGCAGAGAATGAATATTTATATCATTAATAGATGTTTCATATTCATGTTTACAAGTTAACAGGATGCAACACGGCGTGAAATGCCACTTTTGTATACACGTCTGCATGCTGTAAGACTTAAACACAATTTATACTTCGTCGTATGACAATGATGTGCACCGAAGATAGCTGATATAAAAGTCGGTTAGCTCACATCGTGTTGAATCCACAATGCGACGTGAGCTTGTATATCGGTTATTTGCGGCACGTGGCACTGCCGTGAGACAAAGTATAAATGAAGCATTAATTATGCATGAACTGGCAGGGGCGTCACAAGGGGTAGGAAAGTGGGACTGAGTTACTAGGGCCCAAGGTGGAGGGGCCCTAATAACTTTAGCTGTTGAAAAATAGCAGATCTGCTATTTTTGAAAAGTCGTGAAAAGTGCGCAAATCTTTGAATATATGTATTTTTTAAGTGAATGTTTGTAACTCAAATTTTGCTTCTGGGGGGTCCCTGGATCTAAGTATTTTGAGATCGGGGTCCGTGGCCAAATACATATCATCTTGGGGGTCCTTGACATAGGTTTCTTGCACACATTTTCATGATTTTTCAAAAATAGCAGATGTACAAGCTCGCAGCGCGGCACTCGGTGCCGCGCTGCAAGCTTGTATCTGCTATTTTTCAATAGTTAACATTCATGGGGGGCCCGCAGTCAATCTTTGTACCCAGGGCCCAGAATGTGGTGTGACGCCCCTGTGAACTGGATATTTACCTCTGTATAATTGGACGTATTGAGGGAAGCCGGCCGCTTTCAACCAATCACAAGCTTCCTTGGCTTCGATCTCTGCAAACAAGAGAGGGGAGGGAAGGGGAGGGGAGGGGAGGGGAGGGGAAGACAATAATTATTTAGTTCCCTCTGAAAGTCAATTATGATTATGGCTGATTACAATGGCACTCGAGTAACTTCGCCTACCAGGCTTTCTCCCGGGAGAGAGCCTGGTGTTCGTTCACAACAGACCGTTTGGTTTCCGCCTAAAGCGCGGAAACCACTAGAAGAAGCGGCGTCGCTTTGATTTGGTTCCCACCGTTTGTTTCCCCAATCCCTATTAAAATGCTCGAGTAGCCTAGTGTGGTCTTGCCGGTCGCTAAAAGTTGGACTAAAACATGCATATACCAAACTAATTTTTCAAAAGCAAAACTACTCCGCATCGAGGAGTTTATTAGGTAGGCCCTAAAAGTATGTCCTTGAGCGCAGGGGAATTATTTTGGGTTAAAACTGTTTCCGGTGGATAGTTCCGGCGAAATTGTAGTCCTTGAGTACTACAAAACATGACGTTTTGTGGTTTCCGCTCCAGACCGGTTACAAACCCGAAAAGTGAAGTGATCCCAGACTAGCACTCGAGTACTTCTTTACTTAAATAATCTACTACCACAAAGTAGAAACACACATAAAAGTATTCAGAATTTAATTGTGTAAAACATGGGTCTTCAACAGGGGGTCCGGGGCCCCTGGGGGGTCCTCAGAGTTATTACAGGGGGTGATAGAACGTTTTTTTTTTTTTTTTTTTTTATATTAACCACTTGAACCCTAGCATCCATATTCTGAGAACTTTATAGCCAAAAATAGCAGATCTACAAGCTCACAATGCCTCGCACTGCGAGGCGTTGAGAGCTTGTAGATCTGCTATTGTCGGCAAAGAGCTTTGGTGTAGAGGGGAAAAAGAGCAGACTAAGTACAGACTGAAAGTTCAAGTTTATTAAGTATTGACGGTGGTTAAATGTCTGAAACACAAGTTGACATGAATCCAAAATACACTGACGATTGCGCTGTCGAAACTATATGGAATCTATGAACAGGTTGTGGGGGTCCCTGCTTCATCTCTCTCTCTCAACTAAGGGGTCCTTAATTGGCATGAAAACGTTGAAGACCCCTGGTGTAAAAGAACAGATGTTTGGCATGAATATAGACCTGCAGTACCAATAACGTAAAAGTACTCACAGTTTGTGTGATTTTATTTTTGCTACTTTGTTTTATTTGAATACTTAAAAGTAACAGGTCTGGACATAATGAGGTTTCCACTCGACAGTGACGGAATATTTTTTGCTTAATCAGCCTTTGCCTCTTTGAACCTTAACCCAATTTAGGCGTAGAATTATTGAATGCTCTAACCAGTGAAAAATAGCAGATATACAAGCTCACAGCGCGGCACCGAGTGCCGCGCTGCGAGCTTGTAGATCTGCTATTTTTGGAAAAAGTCGTGAAAATGTGTGCAAATCTTTGAATATATGTATTTTCAAAGCGAACGTTTGTTAACTAAAATTTTGCTTCTGGGGGGTCCCTGGAACTAAATATTTTGAGATGAGGGTCCGTGGCCAAATACATATCATTTTGGGGGTCCTTCACATGAAAAGGTTTGAGCAACACTGACATAGTCTCTCAAGAACAGACTAACTGAGCTCCAGTTAAGTGAAAAGGACCTTTTCTTTGACGATGGCGAGCCAGATTGCTGAAATAGAAACATAAGGTTTTTCAAAAAACCTTAGAAGGATTCAAAAGACACTTATAGAATCGGGTCAAAATTCAAATTTTCAAGATTTTTCAAAAATAGCAGATCTACAAGCTCGCAGCGCGGCACTCTGTGCCGCGCTGTGAGCTTGTATATCTGCTATTTTTCAATAGTTAAAGCATAAAATAATGATACACCATAATGTGTACCCGTTCTAAATGGGTTAATTAAAATTTGCATTGTGGGGGCTGAGGGGGAGCGAAACGATGACGGGAATAAACAAAGTTAAATGGATGCATAAAGGATGGCACAGGCTATTAATTATCGCTGACTCCTCGGAAAAGAGGCGCGCTCTAATTGCCGCTAATTGGCTGACTGTGGCAAAGAGGGTCAGAGTCAGAGAGAGAGAGAGGGGGGGGGGGGAGTTTCTTTGTGTCGTTCTTATTATTATTCACTGTCTCTCGCTGTTCTCTCTTGTTTTTCTTCTGCCTCTCCAGAGGTGGAAAAAGTACTTGCATTTTTTTTAATTTCTTTTTTTACAATATGTGAAAGTATCACTACTGCACTGTAGAAGTACTCTGTTTTCGGAAGTACGGAATTCAAAACTTACTTTAGTAAAAATACAAAAGTATTGGCGTCAAAATGTACTTAATTAAAGTACACAAAGTAGAAATGAGTCATTAGGCAGAATGTCCCATTTCACAAGTTTTCAAATGTATGAAAATCTTTTGAAAATACAAGCTTTCGATCAATGTATTGTGATGAATTATAATCTTGTAAATCCTGGTCTCTATAATGCCGATCCCCCTGGCCAGCCAGGGCACCTGATGGAGGGGAAAGGAACTGGTTGGAATAACGTGTTCCTTCAACGCGCTACGTCCAAGCCGGGGAAATCCCCACTGTCAGGTGAAAAGAAGCAACTTGGACTGCTCATGCATAGAAGGAAGCATGAGGTCAGTCCGTTGTAGCCCCAGGCATGGCAGAGGGAGAGCAGAGCCCAGGATTACATAGGCAATTGGCACTGGGTGAAAATGGGTTACAAGATCGCGGGACAAATATTATAGATACAAATATATATAATCTTGTAGATGGTTACTTTCAAATAGCCTAATGTAGCCTATATAGTGCTGAAGTGGTTAATGTATATTTTGCAATAATAATCAAAATCTACAAAGTATCTAGTAACTAAAGTTTTCAAATAAATGTAGTGGAGTCAAAGTACAATATTTGTATATGAGATGTAGTGGAGTAGAAATAAAAGTGCTTAAAATTGGAAATGCTGAAGTCAAATGCAAATACCTCAAACTTGTACTTAAGTTAATGACAACTTACTTATGGTAGTTAATTTACACCAGGGGTCTTCAACAGGGGGTCCGGGACCCCTAGGGGGTCCTCAGAGTTACTACAGGGTGGCCTCCAAATCTTTGTGTGATAGAAACCTTTTTTTTTCTTTTCTGAGAATATTTGCCAAAAATAGCAGATCTACAAGCTCACAACGCTGCGAGGCGTTGTGAGCTTGTAGATCGGCTATTTTCTGCAAAGAGGTTAGTGTAGATGTTTTCTCCGGGTAGAAATCTCCACCGTGAGCCTTCAGAATCTCCATTGAAGCCAGCGCAGTACAAGTGAATGGGGCTGACATTTAGATTGTCAGCTTCTTCCAACCAATCAGATCTCGAATCAGATATTATTTCAGCCTTCTAACTGGCCCTAATGATGTTGCTTGCTTGCCTCAGAAACCAAAGGCTTTTATTTTGGCGTTGCTAGCATCCCATTGCCCTAAAGATCCCATCCCTGGAAAGTTTCCCTGGAAGAACTGTCCAATGAGAAACAGGAACCACTTCCTCCAAACCAAACCTTTGTTTTCATGTTCTTCTGTTTACTCTAAGTTGATGAGTGATGAGTTCAGTTTGCTAAATTAACTCACAAACAAATGCACAAATAACAAAACATGGCTGAAGGAGGAGAATAAACAGATTTGGTGTGGATTTACTGGACAATTTGGCAAACCTTTTTCGAGTAGGACTTAAAGAAAAGCTTGGCATTGATGGACACATTACCAGCCATGGTGAGTTTATAGGCTATTCTTTTATACTCTGTGTTTATTGATTGTTTTATAGGCTATATTGTTGTTGCTGTCTGTGTTGCAAGTTGGCTCTGTCTGACTGTGCACTATATAGCTGTAAGTGTGTGTGTGTGTGTGTGTGTGTGTGTGTGTGTGTGTGTGTGTGTGTGTGTGTGTGTGTGTGTGTGTGTGTGTGTGTGTGTGTGTGTGTATAGTGTGTGTGGCTGTGAGTGTGCATGTTTGCGCTCGTGCAGTGTGTAACTCAGTCAGTCTCTGATCTCATCAGCTTGGTTAGGATATCGGTGTTGTCTGTTGTTGCCTGGTTATGTCGAATGACACTGTAATCATGTGAATTTGTGCGCAATTCTAACCGTTGAGCTTGTGGGTGGATATCTATTGAAGGCCTGGGTAAAAAAAGCACCACGCGCCACTGCTCGACAGTATTACCCGAATTGTTTACAAGATCATCAGTCTTCCCATGCCCACGCTTTCTGATATGAACAATATGGCCATCACACGCTTAGCACTTTTGATAACAAATGACGCTGATCATCCCCCTGTATCGCTATATCCACCTCATGCCATCTGGCCCGAGGATACAGAACCCTGAAGTGGGAAAAGAGTCGTTTTAGCAGGAGTTTTGTCCCCTCGGCCATTGCTGTATTAACGGCCCTCAAGAGAATTGCCTTGTCCAAACTCCTGAACTTGAACGCTACATCTTATGTTGAAAGAAATGCCCTCTCTGTGTAGAAATCCATGCCGTACGCCACATCTCCAGTATTGACTTGATTATGCTTAGTTCAGTGTGGTATCAAGCACCGATAATAGTCACGCTATTTTTGCAATTTTTGATATTTTCACCAAAAAGCCCTCTTAGAAATGTCAGCCCCAGCCTCTAACATTCTCTGCACGTCCCTGCCAGGCACGTGCACACATAGACATCAAAGGGGACTTGAGCCTTTTATCTGTTTGTAAAAAGTGCCCTTTCCAGACCATGAATGCAGTTTTTACTATGGTGAAAGAAATGCAAAGAGAATTGCCTTGTCCAAACTCTCCTGAACCTGAAAGCAGCATCTTATGTTGAAAGAATTGTCCTCTGTGTGCCGTTACGGCACAGCTCCAGTATTGACTTGATTTTGCTTAGTTCAGTGTGGTATCAAGCACCGAA
Source organism: Nannobrachium achirus (assembly GCF_963921795.1). NCBI lineage: Eukaryota > Metazoa > Chordata > Actinopteri > Myctophiformes > Myctophidae > Nannobrachium > Nannobrachium achirus. The sequence continues at coordinate 50,234,825 of NC_137826.1, forward strand.
AATAGCTGAGCTCCAAGCTCAAAGTGCATCGCAACGCGACACGCTGTGAGCTTGGAGGTCGGCTATTTTTTATATCTTCACCAAAATGCCTCTCTAACATTCTCTGCATGTCCCTACTCTCTATCTTTCTCTCTCTCTCTCTCTCTCTCTCTCTCTCTCTCTCTCTCTCTTTGGAGTCAGTTCTGTCTCTTCTGACTTGGGCACACATCAATCTGCCTCATAGTCTCCTTCAGGGCCGTCATCTGGGGTGTCAGGCGAACTGCCACTCCTCCCTAGTGTTCACATTTAATCTCACATTCGGTTATTTCCCCCGACTGAACAATAATTGTGCAGATTAATCTGATTTCAGATCAACGCAGAATGCATCTCAAGTGCAAGTGACATTAAAGACCCAATGAAATTACTATTTTGGGTGTTTTATTTTGAAGTTTCAGTTTGAAAAGGAAGCCTGTGTGTTTCTGAACCGATTTATAATCTGAGTAATGGGAGTAATGGGAGCCAGCAATGGGAAACAAACAGGTGAATGTAATCAGAGGTTCATTTATATGCAAGCGGACCTGTCTATGTCATCACTTTTTGAATTTCTGTTCACAGGAAGTAATTAAGAATGGCCTATTTAGGGACCTTTGATATAAATATACACAACAATTGTTTATTTTCTATTTTTTTGGCATCTAGTGTTAGCTATGGCCATATTATCACTACAGATATGCTCTAAAAGTGTGAAAAACATGTTTTTGATTTCACCCTGTCTTTAAGACATTTGTTTGTTTCCTTTATTTATTCAGGGGAGCCCATTGAGAGCAAGCTCTCTTTTTCAAGGACACCCTGATTACAACATAAAAACAATACAGCAATGAACAGAACAACAAACAATATAATCAAAATACAACAACATACAACATCAGAGATACACATAAACAATTTTTACATAAAACAGGTTCACTCCCTATTATATGTAGAGTGTCCTCAAGCATCACTTTAAATGCCTCTAGTGAAACCAGTCGAGACAGCTTGAGCGAATCCTGAAGCTCTTCCCATTTGTGTGGAGCATAGTGCATAAAGGCAGTCTTTCCTTGCTCACTGTTCATACGTGGACAGGTATATCTAATGTGCGCCTGTGCGCGTGTTGAATGTCCTGTGACTTTTAGATCTAAAAGTGAGGATAGATACAGAGGTAGTTTACCACACAAGGCCTTATAAATAAATAACATACAATGTTGCTCTCTGCGAACTTCAAGAGATGGCCATCCCACTTTTTCATACAACTCACAATGATGGGTCAGATAACTATCGCCAGTGATAAACCGCAGGGCACTGTGGTATACATATATCAAGTGGCTTCAGCGTGGAGCGTGAAGCATGCATGTAGAGCACATCTCCATAATCAAACACAGACATTATTACAGAATGAACAATCGCCTTTCTACTAGAGAGAGAAAAACAAGATCTGTTTCTGTAGAGAAACCCAATCTGTCCTCTTAGCTTTTTGGTTAGGTGCTCCACATGGACTTTAAATGAGAATTTGTCATCTAACCAAATTCCTAGATATTTATAAGATGTAACCAGCTCGATTTGTTCTCCATTAAGTGTGTAGATCCCAGTAGGGGTATCTGTAATCGGAGACCTGGTGAATGTCATACATTTAGTTTTCTCTGAATTTAAAACCAGTTTAAGACCAATTAGAGCCTGTTGAAACCTATTAAAGGCAGTCTGCAGATTTGCGGTGGAGCCAATACTATATAAAATGGTGTCGTCCGCATAGAAGTGGGCATCACAGTGCAGGGAGGGAAGCACAATATTATTCACATATAGTGTGAATAAAAGGGGACCTAATATTGACCCCTGAGGGACACCTTTATGAATTAAAAGAGAACTGGATGTAAAACCATCTGCCACAACAGCTTGTGTTCTCCCTGAGAGATAATTACCAAACCATTTAACAGAGAGCTCATCAAAGCCAACAGTGGATAACTTCTGTAATAAAATATGATGGTCGACAGTATCAAAAGCTTTAGATAAGTCAATAAAGATGGCTGCACAGTGTTGGTAATTATCTAGGCCTTCTAATATGTTGTTAGTGACCAACGTTGTAGCTGTCACAGTACTATAGCCTGGTCTAAAACCTGATTGTTGAGGTTGTAGTAGATTATTTGTGTTCAGGTATGCACGGATCTGGGTACTGACTAGGGATTCTAATATCTTGGCTAGACAGCATAATTTCGATATTGGCCGGTAGTTATTTAACTCAGCCTGATTTCCACCTTTATGCAGTGGGTATTACCTGCGCATTTTTCCATATTGCAGGTATTTTACCAGTGGAAAGTGTTAAATTAAAAATGTGGGCAAGTGGTGACGCAATTATACTTGCACTGAGATGTAATAAAAACGGGTTAAGATCATCTGCACCCTTTGATTTTTTCGTGTTGATTTGTGACAGTGCCTTTAGAACCTCTGTCTGTGTAACTGATTTAAAAGAGAATCCCGGTGTGGTAACATTGACTGGGTTGCTGTTAATAATCGCTTCAGCAGGCGCTATATTTACAGACTGTCTGTCAAATAGCTGACCAGACAATATAAAATGCTGATTAAAAATGTCACATATAGCAGATTTATTAAAGACAACCCCATTTACATCATTTACCTGGGACGGGAGAGAGGAGGCAGGACTAGCTTTTAGGGACTTTACCACCTTCCAAAAACTAGCTGCATTACCCTGTGTCTTAGCAAAGCTAGACAAATAGTAATCCGATTTTGCCTTTCTGACCATAAGAATGCCTTTATTATGTAAGATCCTAAATGAGGACCAGTCTACCGGTTCACCTTTGGCACATGTTATTATGTTTTCTTGTCTTCAACCATGCATTTATTCACAAATAAAAATGTTAGGGAGGGACTAGTGGAGAAGACAGAAGAGATCCGGTAGAACTAAAAGACAAGTCATTTAACATTTGGTTGCGCTCAGGTGTCGCGCTCTGAAAATAGCAGATCTACAAGTAGGGGTGGACTGGGCATATGGCATACCGGGCATATGCCCGGTGGGCAGACTATACAAGTGGGCCTACCGGGCCTTGACATGAAAACGTTTGAGCACCACTGACATAGAAACTTTTCAAAAAACCTTAGACGGATTTGAAATATTCAAATACTTTCACGATTTTTCAGAAAATAGCAGATCTACAAGCTCGCAGTGCAGCACTCGGTGCCACGTTGTGTACACACACACACACACACACACACACACACACACACACACACACACACACACACACACACACACACACACACACACACACACACACAGCAGCAGCAGCTTCCTGTCTACAAGGCGGTGCCAGGTTGTAATCGCAGAGCTTCATCTCTTATCAGAGCTCCAAGCAGGCGTCCACAAGCAGCCCTTCCTCCCGCCGTGCAGAGCTCACTTATCTTAGAGGGAAGTGAGCGTCTCTCCCAGATAGACAATCCATCTTACGTAAGGCTGACAACGGAGGGAGGCGTTTGATAGAAACAAGCCGTAAGCACACACAGGACAACACACATCAGCATGGCTGTTTTAAGAGGAGTGTCGCGCAGATTACAATCTATATTATGTAAATCCAACATCTTAATCAAGTCACGGAGGCATTTTGTTTGGAAAAAGGCGTAAATGCACAGCCGCGCATTTCGAAATGTACAAAAAAATCAAACCTCGGTTCGAAGTGAAGCGGTGAATCTTTGTTCTATGTGTTCTAGAGCTATACTTTCATGTGCTTTAGTTCTATATTTTCTATGAATTCTGAATGAATGAATGATTTTGTCTGGAGGGCCAAATTGTCATGTGAAGCTTGACCAATCTTAAATTCTGCATGCACGGGACATGTACGGGACAGACATTCTCACTCCTTGAGAATCTATGGGAATTCTCAAATAAAACATGTACGGGACAGACAAAGCCACTCCTTAGAAGCGGCTTTCACCGCTTCAAAAAGATGAATAATAACACTGGGGTGCTTTGGGTTTTGTAGGGCGCTGGTTCCCATTAGAGTCAGTCTCTTTGTGTGTGACTGTATGTTTTGGATTGTCATATTTGTGTTTGTACATAGGAGAGAAAGATATCTGCAATAAAGCAGACAGCCCGCAACACTCCAAGTTAGATGAAGGCTTTTAGGTGCACGGCTCAGAGAAGCATAATGAGAAAGAAGTGGTAGCCAGCACTCAAGGAATATCCTTTTTAGATGAGGAAGGCCGAAGGGCCGAAACGCGTCTGTATACTGTCCATGCATTGAGGTAAATAAAATCATCTAAAAAGGATATTCCTTGAGTGCTGGCTACCACTTCTTTCTCATTATGTTTGTACATAGGAGCATCAAGTATCACCTTTTGCTACTCTCACTGGTTGTAGGTTTGAATCTTTTTGTAACCGCCCCTTGGGGGGGGGGGGGGGGAACAACACTGACACCAACCAGAGGCCAGTGTGCAAATGTAGGGCGGGTCTATCACCTTTACACTACTCTGATTGGTCATAAGGTCTATACATATCGTCGTTGTCGGTTGGAAACCTTGTATGTCCAAGACCATTCGTTTTATATTTAGCATTTTAAAAATGAACTAAACTAGTGAATATTGCAGATGGTGCGAGGCGTTGTGTGCTTGTAGATCGGCTGTTTTCACTACTTTTGTGCAACAGCCTTGTATAATAAAGCAGGACTTTACTTGGTGAAAAAACATGCACATTTGAAACTCGGAGATACAAGGTTTCTGCCCGACAGTGACGATATAGAGCTTTGCAGTTCAAGTGGTATAACGTTGAATGTCCATCTTAATGATTAACTTGTCTTTCACCTGCTTGCCACCTTTACTCCATCTTGTTTGTGTATGTCACCCTCTCGTTTGAAAGTGTCTGTGGCTCCTTTAACTCGTAATCATACAGTACGTCTTGTTTAGACTGTTCAAACTCCTTTCCATGCCATACCTGAAGGCAGCATTCAAGAGAATTGCCTTGTTCAAACTCTCCTGAATAGAAATCCAGTTTTTACTTGATTATGCTTAGTTCAGTGTGGTATCAAGCACGGAAAATAGCGACGCGTTGTGAGCTTGGAGGTCTGCTATTTTCTATATTTTCACCAAAAGGCCCTTTTAGAAATTTCAGCCCCCTGCCTCTCTAACATCCTCTCCTCTCCTCTCCTCTCCTCTGCTCTCCTCTCCTCTCCTCTCCTCTCCTCTCCTCTCCTCTCCTCTCCTCAGAAAAACTCTCTCCAGCAGCTCCTATCAACGCCAAGTGAGCTACGATGCTCGTCTTTACCCGTGTGTGTGTGTCTGTTCGCGCTCGTGCCTGCCTGAGTGCACACGCGCGTGTGGGTGGGTGCGTACGTGCATGCATGTGTGCGCGTGTGCGTGCGTGCGTGCGTGCGTGCGTGCGCGCGCGTGTGTGTGTGTGCGTGTGTGTGGGTGTGTGTGTATGCGTGTGCGTGTGTGTTCAGTGGGGTGTAAAAGCTCTCTGACAGCTTTATAACGCTGGCAGGGTTAAGCTGAAATATTGAACACTTTGACATCCACAGTGCTTCTGATGGCACCATGACAGTTCACACAATTTGACCTTGGCCTCGAGCAAAAATACTCTATCAGGGGCTCTATCTTACACCTTATGCCTAAACATATTAGCCATAGTTTTTGTATATCGGCTATTTGAACTTTTATTTTGTATTTCTTTCCAGGTCCAGCAGAAAGGGACATAACTCGCAAAGATCTGAAAATAAGTTAGTTTTTTTTTCCAGTATTAACAAAGCTCAATTGTTGTACAATATTCACATTACAACAAGTAATCATTTGCATCTGCATCTTTTTAGGCTGTATTTACATTAACCTTACATGAAAGGGAGGATTAGCATGTACGCTTGCATTCTTTTGGCTCACGAATGTGTTCCAATTTGGTACAGTATCTGTCTCCGCCCATCTTCACAAGCGTGTCTTGTGTTTACCTGTGGATAAAGCACTACTGTTGCTAAAACATACTTTCAGCAGCGAAGGTTGCTCTGGTCTGTTCAACAGAAAGGATTATTCCTCAGAGCGGAAAGCCTTGTTTACGGGAGCCTCGCGTCACAAGGTTACTGTTTTTGTTCGAATGCTGTTAAAAAACGTTTACAGCTCTGTTTTGGGAGGGTCTCTTTTTCTTTTCTTTCTTTACTGTGTTATGTAATGTTATGCATTTTGTAATGTTTGTTATTGTTACTGTGCATTTGTATTCGCTCAGGTGGCAAAACATGTTTCCCCTCCGGGATTACGTAATAAACCATACCATACCGTACCATACCAAAGTTTAGGGACAAGGGTAAGGCGGCGCACAAGATACACAAACACACACAAGCTACAGTACACAGATTGGCTTGTAGATGTCACGTTTTGAGCTTGTTGATCAAAACGGCATAATTTCCTGATTGTGAGCATAATAACTCTAACCCCAAACCCTCGACGTATAACCCCTGAATGTATGTTTTCCCAGACTCACCTCACCGCTACTCACCAGTTAAGCGTGGGGTGGCTAAGAGTAGATGACAGCATCTTGCAATGGGCCTGGTGTACAAGATACACTACACCACTAAGATACCCACGTACCTGACACGTACCATGTACCTGACAACGTACCTGACACGTACCATGTACCTGACAACGTACCTGACACGTACCATGTACCTGACAACGTACCTGACACGTACCATGTACCTGACAACGTACCTGACACGTACCATGTACCTGACAACGTACCTGACGCGTACCATGTTCCTGACAAGGTACCTGACGCGGCGCGGCAACTCATACACCCCCATTATTTTCAATGAACTAATCCACACTGGCGGCGTCAGACGCGCGCAGGCGCGTGTCTGCCGCGCCGATACGCCACTGTTCTATTTTCCCAGCGTTGCCACGCGGTGACAATGTTCTCCCCACCGGGGGAAAGTTGGTGTTACCGCGCGGCACGTCAATACTGCGACGCGACGCTGCGCAGGCGCCCGCCTCCTGTGTGTGTTCCCCTTAAGAAAGCCATTTAGACCAGAATTCTCCTTTAACTCTAATTCCAACCCCTAAACCTACTGTATAACCTCTAAATGTATATAGCCTATAACCATGACATGAATATCTCTATGTCTTTAGTATCTCTAAAAATCCATTTCAACCATCAAACAAACAACCCATCTCCCTGTGAGGACCAAGAGAATTGTCCTCACAATGTCTACACACGCACACGCACACGTGCACACACACACACACACACACACACACACACACACACACACACACACACACACACACACACACACACTCCACATTTCTTAGCTTTTTCCATTCTTCCTCCGCGGCGGAGAAGAACAAACGGGCGATCGACACCCACACAAAGGAACGAGGGAGAACCGACCCGCCGATGACGTCGCGGGGCCGATGGAATGTGACCTCATTGTGTCAGGGAGTCACGTGACCTCGTCCTCCGCGGCCCCGACACGAAACAGCAGCGTTTCTGTCACGCCGCTACAACAATGGAGCACACAAACAGCCCTCCTGTTTACATTACACGCAGCCAGGATGGTTCATTATGTGGAGCGCCTTCAGCCAGGGGTGTCGCACCAAATTCTGGGCCCTGGGTAAAAGGATTCACTCACATTTTGTGCTTTAACTATTGAAAAAATAGCAGATCTACAAGCTCACAGCGCGGAAACTCACAGCGCGGCACTGAGTGCCGCGCTGCGAGCCTGTAGATCTGCTATTTTTGAAAAGTCGTGAACATTTGTGCAGAGTCTGAATATTTCAAATCCTTCTGAGGTTTTTTGAAAAAAACTATGTTTCTATGCCAGTGGTGCTCAAACCGTTTCATGTGAAGGACCCCCACAATGATATGTATTTGGCCACGGACCCCCATCTCAAAATGTTTAGTTCCAGGGACCCCCCAGAAGCAAAATCGGAGTTACAAACATTCGCTTAAATAATACATAATATTCAAAGATTTTCACACATTTTCACGACTTTTCAAAAATAGCATGATCTACAAGCTCTTTATATATCTGCTTTTTCTCAATGGCTAAAGCATGACATAATTAAGGCTCCTCCAGCTTGGGCCCTAGTAACTCAGTCCCACGCCCCCCCCCCCCCCCCCCCCCGCCTCTTGTGACGCCCCTGCTTTCATCCAGAGTGATTTACAGAGGTCGTTGGTTAGAGCTGTGGTTCACACACTTTTTTAGCAGAGGTGGAAAAAGTACTCACATTTTGTACTTATTCCTAGCCAACTTAAAATATGGATGTGCGCTAATAACGCCAGGAAATATTAATATTGTAATGTGATCAATTGTATGAGTTTGAACAGAGAGATGATAAACTATCCCCAAAAACACCACTAGAGTGCGCCATCGTAACACTGTAAACATAACAGGTCTCTGTATGAAGCTGTGTAAACAGCCCCTCCTCTATGGGTTTTAAAATGGCGGCGGACCGGAGTACACAACGCGTGGATCTAAATGATTCGTAGCAGATCGTTCACATTGACCTATCGTCCGGGCAAATGGTCGGATGCAGACGCCACACAAAAAAACGGAATGAAAATCCGACCTACTGAAGCGGCGTTATGGATATGGACAGGCTAACGGCTGGGAGCAGCCAGCTGAATACCAGTGACGTCATCAGCTTATCCTTTTTTTTCCATGGTCTATCGTCACAGCCAGTACAAGGTAGGGGAAACCGTTTGCGCCGCTAATACATCGAAAAAATTGCTAAAAAATTGCTTTTATATAAAAATCGATCTGAGAGTCGATCGGCAGGGACGTCCATAATAACAATGTCGATTTAGGAGTCGATAGGCGCTAAGTGAGTTAAGTAAATGTATCAATACGGCACTGTAGATGTACTCCGTTACAAGTAAATGTCCAGAATTCAAAATGTACTTGAGTAAAAGTACGAAAGTATTGGCATCAAAATGTACTTAAAGTACCAAAAGTAAAAGTACAAAATGTGGAACATGCAAACTCCACACAGAAAGGCCACCCGTGATGATGCCAATCACTGTGGATTATTGATCAACATGGTGTCTCTCCTTGGTTCAGAGTTACATAAGAAAGGCTGTAAATCTAAAGGGGGAGGAGTTGACCATGGCAGGATAGAACACTTCCTAGCCTATTTCCTGTTTTTTACAGGAAGCACCAATGACCTCAGAGGGACTGGGTTTCTCTCTCTCTCTCTCTCTCTTTCTCTCTCTCTCTTTCTCTCTCTCTCTCTGTCCTTATCAAGAGATCCTTATCCCCTGCCACGGTTAACATTCTAGCTCACATGTGTGTGCGTGCACACTGCACACATGATTTTTCTCCAGATTATTTATATTTAACCCCCCGGCTCAGATGGGTGCGTCGAGCGTCGCATCAAAGGCAACACTGGGAACGATCCCGCTTTAATCAATGAAGAGTGCTCCACTGCCGACGTCAACGTCGGACATCGGACACCCAATTCGCCCCTGGTCTTTTTTTGACACCGTCTTTTTGGTGGAGCCCTATAGCCTTAGTGTGGTTGCCAGACTATAGTACTTGACCGAATTTATTCCATCTTCCTTTTTTCGCACCTTTTTTCGTTACTGACCAGATCTGATGTTTTCATGGCTAACTGCGACCTATGGTCACAACAATCAATGCTGCAATATAGAATTGATTTCATTAAGCGTTCCATGAAGCTTGGCCAATGTGATCCTGGGCGTACAACAATCTTTGTACACATGGACAAAGCCAGATGTTGGAGCTTAGCTCCTTCCAGGAGCACCTCTCAAAAACCAGTGGGATGAACAAGTGATGTCAGGACTTTGGTACTCTATTAAACGTTTTTGTTTACCCCACTTTGACCTCCACATTCCTGGACCCCCATTCTACCCCCACCCCCACAGACAGTAGTAGTCATATCAGTTTATTGCGACCGCCAGGTCGCAAGTTACTATGAAAAGCTCCACCGGCTGTCTGTCCCTCCGTTTGTCACACTTTTGCCCCTACTCATATATTCGCCACCGTTGCCCCCTGTCCATGCCAAACTTTGCACACACACTCCTTGGATGGCAAATCAAAACAGACTTGGTTTCTCACATGGCCCTCCTCTATCAGGCCAATTTTTTGCCAAACACATTTTTGGACACCGCTCCTACAGATTTTGGCCTAAAATCACGCAAAGCGGTACACATTATCTCTAAAGTCATGGCATCAACATGGATCTGTCCCATTTCCCATATTCCCTGCGTGACGGTCGCTTATCTCCCGATTAGGGAGTCTTACTGGTATAGTGAGAGTTGGTTTTGGAGTTTTGGAGCACGCGCACATGCACACGCACACGCACACACACGGGCATGAGTTAGTTCTTTCCATTCTGCCACGGCGACAGTTGGCATGAGGATTGAGGACTCACTAGCTCATAGGTCACATTATCTGTGCTGCTCTCCCCTCTCCTCTCCTCTCCTCTCCTCTCCTCTCCTCTCCTCTCCCCTCTCCTCTCCTCTCCTCTCCTCTCCTCTCCCCTCTCCTCTCCTCTCCTCTCCTCTCCTCTCCATGCACTAGGTTCTCCATGCACTAGGTGTAATGTCGGTCTTGCATAACAGCGTGTCACAGCTGCTTGCGGATCAGAGGGGGGCGGTTAGTGCAGATTGAGCCTGTAGAGGGCGCTGTGCGGGTCAGCTCTCCAGCGAGTCTCCAGGTGGAACGCCAGCTGTAAATGAACCAGGCGTGCTGGGAGTTTGGGAAGTTTTCTAGGGAAAGTCCTTGGGGGGAGAAAAAAACGTGTCGCTGGCACAGGAGTCAGTTTCTCTGTGAATCATCTGTGAATAAACCTGCTTCTTCTGATTCTAGCAGTGGTGGAGGAATAGTTTTGCTTAATAGCAGCAGCTATATTGGACAGAAATGGACAGTGTTAATGTTTGGACAATTGGACAGTGTTAACATTGATGCTAATTAAGGTTGTGTTCCATTCTGGTCAAACAGAGTCGGGGTGCTGATGTTGAAGCAATAAGCCACGCGAGGCATGTTGTTACCTGGTATTTTATAACGGCTGAGGGGCGTGGACACGAGGTGCAGCCGAGTGTCTCCAACCCTCTCTTTTTGTTTTTGTTAAACTGTCAAAAAAGCTCAAAACGTATCACGATGGGACATGCATAAGCTTGTGATCAGCTAACGAGTAACTACGTGTCCAGAGAAGTTTTTGACATAGGCCTAATGAGGTATCTGCCTGACCGCGAAGTAATCACTCGTTATTACATTTTACGGCGCTAAAATAGGCCAGACAATTCAAACTTAAACAGTTCCCATAAAGTGGCCACGGCATTTTATACCAAAAAGCCAAGTGCATGGGTTGCGATGATGTTAATGTATGCTGCTTTTAATTAGCCAACTTTGTTTGATGTGACTTGAGTGGGAGGTCATAGTTAATTAGTCACATAACGGGGGGCCAGCTGTGCTCGTTAGCTTTTAGCGCGTCGTGGAAAAGGTTTAGGGTGCTGCTAGATTAACCTGCTTCCACCCCAAAACACAATCCTAACAGCAGCTTCCAACACTGCCAGCAGTCACAGAACAGAAAGTCGACGGCTCAAAGAAACTGTAGCCTGAATGAAAACATTAAACATAGGAGGAAGAAGTTGGTGATGCTCTGTAGGCGAGATGTACATCAAATTGTACAATCCTTACTTCCTTCACGGGTGTTACCAATGATTCTAATCTGAAGTCTCTGTTCCATTTAGTGTAGCAGTGGTTCTCAAACCTTTTCATTCCAAGGACGCCCGTAAGGGGCCATTTGGGACCTCTTCACTTTGAGACCCACTGGTGTAGCAGTGTTTCCAGCAGTGTTAATTTTTTCAGCAATTTTTGATTTAGTCTTAAGGGCTTTGCACACAGATGCGTTCTTTCGCACAGACAAAACGGACTATTGCATTTTTTTTAAAAAGAAAACAATGATTCTCTACGACCTCTTGCACACCGGCTCCGAATTTTCCGCGCGACAAGTGGCTGCGGCTGTGCGTTCTTTTCTCGATCGAAACCAGTTTGATTTGTGCGTCTTGTCGCATGCGGTAAAAACTCATACTCATTTTATGACCAAATCCAATTCGTTTTAATAATGCAGCAAACGGAAAAAACACAACAGTCCTGTGTGCAAAGGGCTTTAGTCTCAGTCTTTTGAATAACACACCATTTAGTCTTAGTCCTGTCTTAGTCTTCTGAAATTGTTTTAGTCTAGTCTAGTCTTAGTCGACTAAATATCAAAACATTTTATTTTAGTCTTAGTCTTAGTCTTTTACTCCAAATTTACTCCACTACAAGTAAAAGTAGCGCATTAGATAATTGACCGGGTGAAAAAGAAATGGTTTGCAAAAATCGTGGGATAACATTTTTAAAAGAAAGAAAGAGGGGAAAGCAATGATGTCAAAAGCTCATACAACCTGCCACGAACGCATGTCCAACAAGAAAACACGTACTATCGTTAAATCAACATACGTTTTCTTATGAAGTGCTTCTAAATGAATCAGGTTTCATTCAAGGCACTTTCACCCCTGCTTGTGGGGACTGCACACACGCGCACACAGACACGCACGCACACACACACACACACACACACACACACACACACACATACACACACACACACACACACACACACACACACACCCCAACGGTCTGCATATACTGTAGCTTAAAGCCAGGCCTGTGTTTTCCCAAGGCCTTGTGACTTTCACCACGGCGCTACAAACGGCGGCGGCATATCTTCCATATCTTCCATATCTTCCATATCTGGCGGTGGTGCCCACGGCCCTCCAAGACAATAAAGATCTCAGTCCAACTGGAGAGTTCTCCAAATTCCTCTTCGCCAAGCCTGAAGAGAGAGCCTTTGTCTTATCCCAAAACAAACCCTACTCGACCCTGTTTGAAACAGAAGCGTTCCTATTTTCAGGGCAAAATATTCCCCCGAAAATAGATGATTTACACCAGTACTCAAAGTGGGTTCCAGGGACTCTGAGGGTTCCTTTAGGGGGGTCTAAATTGACCCATACAAGGCTGTAACTCTGACAGGGTACAAATGGAACGTGACGGTTCATTTGTTTCCATTTGTACACTGTCAGAGACGAGTTAAGGCCGGGGAGACCATGACATTTGAATGTTTGAGAAACACTGATCCACACAGTACATCAGTGTGAGCTTGCAGATCGGCTGTTTTCACAGAAGAGATTTGGTGTTGAGGGACAGAATTATGGAGGGATCCCAGTAAACTACAGCACTTGCACGACGGGCAAGTGCCTCTGAGACCTTATAGTGTCAACCCCTGGCCGTTTGAACTCTTCAGTAATTACTGCTCTTTTCCTGAAAATGTCCAGCAAAAGCATTTTTTCCACAGGTTTCTTTCCCTGTTTTGCCTTTCTAATTTTTATGGAGAATGAAAGGAATGTTTGCAGAAAGTCTCAAATCGCAAGAAACCACTCCATTCCCACTGAAAGGCACGATCCACCTTCATTGGTGGATTTAAACTTCCAAGTCAGAGAAGGTCCACTGAAAATCTATACTGTCTTGCCAATGGAAATAAGTTTGATGTTTTGAAATGGCACATCTTTAAAGTCCATATTCTAACTTTTCTTTATTAGTTTTTTCTTCTTTTTTCGTAAATGGAACGCCCTTCTTGATCATACAGCCGCACTCAAAAGTAGTATCAATAGAAGCTTGAAACTGAGCTTGCGGATTGCTGCTATCTTTGAATTTTAATCCTGAAAAGTAACTGTTTTGGACAGGGTTTCCACCCGACAGAGACGAGATAGGGTTTAAGTGGTCGATTCTTCCCGTAATAAAATCATCCTTTCATTAGATCACTAAACTGCATTATTTCATTTAATATTGATTATCTCACAATTATTATGGAAGGAAATCAATAATATTAACGCTCAGCAGGTCATATTTCCCAGTTTCTCGCCGGCATATTGAATTTTCCCTTCAATCATTAATAAAAGGCCCCTTTCAACAGATTACCAAACTGCATCATTACATTTCATGCGACTTATTTTACAACGATTTTTCTATAAGATGAACGTTATTGTCGTTGTATCCGAGTTTCTCGCCAGCATATTGAGTTTACCTTACATTAATAAGAAGATTACCCTTTTCCTTATATTACTAAACTGTGTTATTACATATTAATGTGACTTATCATCAGCATTTCTCAATAATACAGACATTAAATCCATTTAGACCGGGTATGCATATGTGTGTCACCACTTTAACCATTATTTCATGATCTGCTATTTTTGAAAAATATTGAAAATGTGTGCAAATCTTTGAATGTAAATATATATATTTTTAAAGCAGACATAACTCAAATCCTTCTTGGAACAGAATATTTTCATATGGGGGTCCGTGGTCAAATACATATAATTCTAGGGGTCCTTGACATGAAAACGTTTAAGAACCACTGACAGAGAAACAGGTTTTTCAGAAAATGGTTTGGATTAGAACAGGGGTCTTCAACAGGGGGTCCGGGACGCCTAGGGGGTCCTCAGAGTTACTACAACTTGAACCCTATAGTTCCCTATATTCTGAGAACTACAGCCAAAAATAGCAGATCTACAAGCTCACAACGCTTGTGAGCTTGTAGATCGGCTATTTTTGGCAAAGAGGTTTGGTGTGGTGAGGGGAAAAAGAGCACACTACGCTCAAGTGGTTAAATATCTGAAAACACAAATTGACATGAATCCAAAATACACTGATGATACAATGATGAAACTATATGGAATCTATGAACAGGTTGTGGGGGTCCCTGCTTCATCTCTCTCTCTCTCAACTAAGGGGTCCTTGGCCTAAAAACGTTGAAGACCCCTGATCTTGAAGACTTTTTTGTTTTTCAGGTCTAAATGTGCGCTAATGGAGTTAGTTATATTTCAGGTTTCTCACCAGCTTATCAGCTTTCCCTCCCCGCCAAATCCCCTCTCAAACTGTGTTCTGCTGGTGGGAGTCGGGGTCCCGCTGGAGGCCCCACGGCTGCCGCTCCGTATTCCATCTCGCCGCATCGCAACTCAATCAAGGCCCTCCTTAAGTGCTCGTTAAGCAGCCCTCATTAAGCCAATTAAGCCAATCATCTCATTAATGGCTTTCATCAAGGCGCTGCTGTCAATTGTGATTAAAGGGAAAATAATTGCAACGCACACACGCGCACACACGCGTGCACACACAACGCACACACACACACAAGGGCTCCGTCGACTCAATATCCCTGTGGAGTGTCGTCTCTGTGTCTTCCAAAACGCATGGCTTATTAAAATGTCGCTGTTGGGTAGAAACCTTGTATGTCCAACACAAATCCTTTTGTATTATTATTTAAAGAAAAGGTGTATTGTGAAAATAGCCGTTTGACAAGGTTATATGAGCTTGTAGATCGGCTGTTCTCACTATACTTTTGTGTGAAACTCTTGCATGATGAAGTGGGTTATTGAAATCCATTTAGGCCTAAACGCAAATCTGTGTAATTTTAGATTAGAACCACTTTAACCATTATTTTATGCTTTAACTATTTAAAAATAGCACAGTGCGGCACCGAGTGCCGCACTGTGAGCTTGTAGATCTGCTATTTTTGAAAAACCGCGAACATTTTTTGCAAGCCTTTGAATATGTTTTAACCCGATTCTATAAATGTCTTCTAAATCCTTCTTCTAAATCGGTGGTTCTCAAACCTTTTTCATGTCAAGGACCCCCAAAATTACATGCATTTGGGCCACGGACCCCCATCTCAAAATATGTTGTTCTAGGGACCCCCCAGAAGCAAATATTTGAGTTACAAATGTTGCTTTTCAAAAGATTTATTCAAAGACTTGCAAAAAAGAAATCACAATTTTTCAAAAATAGCAGATCTACAAGCTCGCAGCGCGGCACCGAGTGCTGCGCTGCGAGCTTGTATATCTGCTATTTTTCAATAGTTAAAGCATTCAATAATTCTAGGCCAAAATGGGTTCATTTACAATAAAAAAAAAACGTGGAGATACGAGGTTTTTCCCCAAGGGTGACGAACATAAAGGCAAAGACAAACAACTCACTTGTGATCAACATTCTTCTGAAGGTTCCTTCAGGGGAAGGAGATCAGAACTTCAGCAGGACTCCATGTAGCCTAGAAAGTCCTCCACAAGAAGAGAGTGGAACCGTCCAGAAAACATAGGAAAAACCTCAAAAGGGAAGTTTTTATACATTGTAAACTAAGGCGAAAAGTCTTGGAAAATCCTCTCAGTCGTGTCCACTTGTGTTGGCCGCTCAGTTGACTTGGCGTTAATGAAGTCCATTGTTTGAAAGTTTCCCCTTTGCCGGCCCACCACGCCCCTTCCTGTGCCCCCCCCCCCCTCCACACACACACACACACACACACACACACACACACACACACACACACACACACACACACACACACACACACACACACACACAGAAGCCGGACCCCCACGGACCACACCAACTCAAGTCCCCACATGGGGACGGGACGGACAGGGGGATCCTAAAATAACCTGGAGGATGTTCCAAAAATGTGTGTGTGACTGTGTGTGTGTGTGTGTGTGTGTGTGTGTGTGTGTGTGTGTGTGTGTGTGTGTGTGTGTGTGTGTGTGTGTGTGTGTGTGTGTGTGTGTGTGTGTGTGTGTGTGTGTGTGTGTGTGTGTGTGTGTGTGCGCGTGCGCGCGCGTGTGTGTGAGAGAGGTGTTGGACTGTCAGAAAACAGCTTGTATTTCTTGGGACTCGTGCTGGATGGGGTGGAGGGGGTGAAGGGGGGTCGAAGTGAGACAGTGAGATCAGAGCATGTTGAACCATCACATCCCTAATCTGCATTGGCCGAAAATAGCAGATCTACAAAACAAGTGAGCTTGTAGATCGGGTATATTTGGTGAAGAGGTTTTGGCGTAGAGAGGGAAAAAGAGAAGATCAAGTACCGAGCCAAAGGTCAAGTTTACGGAAATACTGAGGATTTGTGTGGTTAAATGTCCAAAAACACACCTTTAACATGAATCCAACATGTAGGGGGTCC
Source organism: Nannobrachium achirus (assembly GCF_963921795.1). Lineage (NCBI taxonomy): Eukaryota > Metazoa > Chordata > Actinopteri > Myctophiformes > Myctophidae > Nannobrachium > Nannobrachium achirus. The sequence continues at coordinate 50,251,835 of NC_137826.1, forward strand.
CTGCATCATCTCTCTCTCTCAGCTGAGGGGTGCTTGGCCTGAACGTTTTGGAAGACCCCTGTTCTATGGTAGTGGTTCTCAACCTGTGGGTCCGGACACCCAGAGGGGTCCCCAAATTATTTTGGGGGGTCCCCAAATGATTAAATTAATGTGCAACATTGTTTGCTCACTCAACAGTAAACAAACCAGCATAACGTTTAAGTGTATAAAGAGTATATGCACATTTCTAAAGTGACAATTTGAGGACTCTTTAACTCTCCTACTGCCAGATTATTTATTTATTTATTGGGTCTGGTGCCATCAAAAAGCGGCTTACCTTTGCGACGTTATAGTAGATAGACAGACATTTATTTATTTATTTATTTTTTGATTGTGCAATAGTGCACTTTGGTCTGCCAGGCAGCAGAGGGCGGTGTCATGCGAGAATGAATGTGAATTTGCCTGTTATGTGTTGCCGTACATTCAGACCAGTCACTGGCCACAGAGCCTTACAGCCAGAGGAAATCAACAAGGAAGTGAATTGGTCTCCGTTGATGTTAACGCATAATGGATTTTTTACACCATCACCGCGGAAAATGTGTTTACAGTACACGGCGGCGCGACCCCTCATCAGCTTCAACAAGGTAAACGAACGAACAAACGAACGCTAACGAGCGCCGTATTGGCGCGGAGGTCTCTTGAGAATTGGGGCGAACAGGAACGTCCAAAGCAGTATAAGAGTTAATACCTCTAAAATGACAAATTAAACATTGGTCAAATTGTCAAGTATTAGAGGCAGAAATTGTGAAAATAGCAGATCTACATGCTCACAACGCCTTGCGAGGTCTGTCACTCTGTCTGTCTGTCTGTCTGTCTGTCTGTCTGTCTGTCTGTCACACCTCATGCTCCATATATGGCCAAGACACTTGCAAATTGACGTCTGACATCATAGATCTCTGACATCATAGACCACATGAGACTGACACAATATGTCCATATATGGGCATTCCCAGATGATGCCCGGTTAGGGCAACCACACTAATACAATCCCTTTTATGCACATATATGGACATCCCTGATGTCATCAACATTAAGCCTAATGTGGCCTATGAAATCATAGACTTCAGATGCCCATATATGGACATATTGTGTCTTACTCGTGACTATAAAGCTCATCTACTTAACCCTTAAGTTCTGTTCAGGTCATTTTGACCCATTTCATTTGAAAGCAAAAGGTAAAGGTTGTTTTCACCTGAAACTCACTGGCCCCAATATAAGCCTCTAGAGGGTGATGTTTACTACCGTGTGAGCAGCGTGACCTGCTCCTTACCCCAAACTACTTCCGGGTGCATTAGCATGACAACAACAGCACTACAGATGCTAGTTTAGCTATGATGTAGCCACGATGTTCAGAGTAGATTACACCGGTCCGGGGACCCCTGATTCAATTTGTGACAAACACAACCCAGTGTGAAGGAAATCTACTAAAAAGTGAGTGATTGAAATAAGACGTTTCTCTGTCTATTTTTCTCCTCCTTCTGTCTGTCTATCTGCATTGATGCTTTGCTTTGACATTGGAATGTGTTCTTATTGAGTCACATCTGCTTAATTTGCACTGTTCATGTGTTGTTAATGTCAACTAAAGCTGTAATAATGTTATTGTGTGGGAAATACCAATACATATTTTTGCTATTTGCAGCTGAACTGTTAAGTTAAAATGACCAGTGTCCACCTGTAAGTGCACTGTGCATTTAATGCAGTAGTTGGTTTCAATAAATGAACCCAGTACATTTTACTGGGTTCAAACTGACACAAAACATTGATTTATTCATTCTGATATTTTTGAAAAATAGTAATATAGGCCTTCTCTCTTATACACGCCTCTTTCCGATACAAGCCTGGTGCCCGCTACTCTTGAGACAAATAAAAGCCTGGGTTTCTATAAGAGAATTTACTGTGATGATTTGTTAAAATATATAAGTTAAAATATAGTATATTAGTATTGTTTTTGAAACCAAATATCCCCCGGGTAGAAATGAACCACAAACAGAACCAAGGGGAAGTGAATCCGAACAACAAAGTGTCACTTGCTAAAAGAAAAGAACCTCATTTGAAGCTAACATATTTAAGCCTCCGTCTGAGCTTGAAGGTCTGTTATTGTTGTCAAGCGACACAGCAGCGCGGCGGAGTATACATTAGGCATTAGAGAGAAGAGAGAGAGAGAGAGAAAGAGCACTATTAGCATAGTGTGTGGGTGTGCGACTGCGTGCGGGTGTAGATGAAGCACCGCTGTGTTTCCTCTAATAGTTTCTTCAGCATTTAGAGCTCCTCACGGAGACAGTGGTCTTATAGGTACAGTAACAACCCTTAAGCATTAATGTCTTCTCCATTTATACCACTGTGTAGGTGTACAGTTACACACACGCACAAACGCATGCACACACACACGCAGTCGTTCCAAACAGAGAGAAAACACACTCACAGCGTGATGCGAGCGAGGAGAGAGAGGTGGTGGGGGTGAATGGAGTGTGGAAAGTACATTATTTACACAAGTACAGTTGCCTACTTAATTGCAATTTTCTCTCACCTTTACTTTGTCAGTTTTTACTTTTTTTACAGCTCAGTGGCAATTATTGTACTTTCCCCGCCACAATTACTGCAATTATTTGAAAACTCAAAGTTATGAGGCGTCTGCAATGTCAAAGGGCCTGCCATTGGCACCTCGTGCTGGGAAGACAGTGTGGAAAAGTCAGCGATAAGTCTGAAAAGGGGAAGACATTTTGCCAGGTGTGAAGTAAGTGGCGTCATTCCACACCTGGGTGGCAATTCAATGGGGCCGAGACAAGATGCGGCTCATGTGACACGTTGTGAGCATTTTGAGTAATAGTTTTTTTATGAAATTATGATAACTAGTCCTGTTCCCGGGGGTGTGCGATGAGGGATTGAGTGTTGGAGTCTCAGAAGTAATGTTGGAGAACCCAGCCTGGTGCCCGCTGGGCAGAATAGTCACCATCCATGTCCAGTTGTGCAATACCCGTTGTATCCGTCTGTCTGGCTGGCACTCTTTTATGCCCATATATGGTGTTCTGTGTCCAGGCCAGTCTGTGATGTCATCTCCAAATTTGGGCACTGTAGTGATGTCAGCGAGTGATGTCAGTAAGTTATGTGAGTTGAGCTTTGTTGATGTCAGTTGGGCATTGTTACCATGGTGGCGGCACTGGGGGCATAGCTCAGGGGTAGAGAAACCGTTATTAGAGCACGAAGGGTTCCCAGTTCGAATCCGGGCTCCCCCTGAGTTAATGTCGAAGAGTCCTTGAGCAAGACTCTGAACCCCTAGTTGCTCCCGGTGAGTAGGTTGGTGCCTTGCATGGTTTCCTCCGCCACCGGTGTATGAATGTGTGCGTGAATGGGTGAATGTAATGCACAATCTCTGTAAAGCGCTTTGGATAAAAGCGCTATATAAATGCACCATAAAGAGAGGGTTAAAGAGAGCCATGTGTGGGTTTCACTCCATTAATTCACACGTGAGGGAAGTTAAAGTGTAGAAGTGCACTAGAACAATTATAATGATGGAGGATGCTAAAGGCACATGCATGTCCTCCAGAAATTATCTTTCTAATGGAACATTTGATCTCACATGCACATGCTAGAGAAAAAAAACTACGCACGCACGCACGCACGCACGCACGCACGCGGGACACGCAAACTTTTGGAGGTGCCGAGAGAAAGAAAACAAACCGCTAATAGGTAGATAATGCCCTCATTAAATTCTCCACAGCTGCCATTATTCCAGCAATCCATGTTAAGCGGAGCTTTGAGACTGCGTTGAAAGACACTTAAAACGTCAACCGCGCAGGATTAAACGCTGGGTTTAGAACATTTAACGAAGCGTCTGTGGGTCCATGTATGCTCTGTGCCAAAAAGAAGTTTGGCTAGTAATGTTTAAGATAACTTCTCCACAAAGTAATACTTTTGTATGTATTTGGAGAAAAGAAAAAACTCTCTGTGCCAAAAAGAAGTTTGGCTAGTAATGTTTAAGATAACTTCTCCACAAAGTAATGGAAAAATTACAAAATGCTTTTAACGCCCTGCAAGATGCTCTCATCTCACTTAAACTAGTTCTAAACTCAAGCAAGACAAAATTTATGCTATTTTCAAGAGCCAAAAATATAAATACCGACTGTCTTCATATTGATACTCTAAGTAGATCCTCCATTGATAGAGTTGCAGAATATACATATCTGGGTATTTGGCTAGATGATAAACTTACATTTAATCATCACATTTCAGAACTTTCAACCAAACTAAGACAGAAAATTGGATTTCTATATAGAAATAAAGTAAACTTCCCAATGATCTGCAGGAAAAGGGTTGTGGAAGCTGTCTTTATGTCAGTATTAGATTATGGGGATGTTATCTATAGAAATGCTGCCCCTACTACCCTTTTACCCCTTGACACAGTATACCATTCAGCACTTAGATTTATCACTGGTGAAGGCTACTATACCCATCACTGTACCCTCTATGAGAGAGTAGGCTGGCCATCCCTTGCTGAGAGAAGAACAAGGCACTGGCACCAGTTTATTTTTAAAGCTATTGATGGGAAGTTACCACCTTATATCACTTTACTACTTGACTGGAAAACAATAACTTACCGGACTCGCTCAAGTGACTGGCTTTCACTTAAGGTTCCACCTGTTCAGTCAGAACTAGGGAAAACAGCTTTTTGTGTTGATGCTCCTGTTTCATGGAACAATCTACAATGCATGCTAAAAATTAATGCTCCAATATCGTATGGTCAATTTAATAACATGCTTTTAAATCTCCCTACCTCAGT